>NC_028644.1:37380731-37482474 GCF_001406875.1 Solanum pennellii
TATATATATATATATATATATATATATATATATATATAGACACAACACACAAACACACATATGTACCTATATTAGTTATTAGACTTGAAATATAAGTTCATAAGTGCATGTATTCAAGAAGGTTAACATGTCTCATATTTTGAAAAGTATTTCATGTAATGTAAGAAATCCATTCTTTTTAATGGGTTAATTTAGCACAATGTTTGGAATTAGTATCGAGTACCGGATTGGGTTAAACTCTTTTATGATTAAGAAGTCCCATAAAACTATGTAGCTACCATAGTACAAGATAGATTTGATTATTCATGCGACTCCTCATTGCCTCTAAGAAAATTAATTAGATGGATTCATAGTCACGATATCTTCCTATACCCCGGCAAAGTATACCATGGTCCTGAAACCTGAGGCGAAACATTGTATCATTGATAGACTTATGGTAATGGTTGTGGTTAGAGTAACTCTCCACAAGTAAAGTATATTATTTTCATGTTTCTTTTGATTGCATATCCAATTGTAAAGCTTAAATGGTTTTCAATTCATGTTCATGTATTTATTTAGTTGTGTTGCTTTAAGTCAATCATTTCAAATATTAGTTTATTTAGCCATATTACGTACTATTATATTCAATCTATTTATGTTATTCGACCTACATTCTTTTATGATGCAGATATAAGTATTCATGATTATTAACATGCGATTCAATGAGAACACTCTACACTCTAGTTAGTTTTGGTGAGCCTCCTTGTATTTTAGAGGACTTCACAATTACTTTCAAGTTTGTAGTTTTGAGGTATCGTGGTTCTTGCCCCGATAACCTTTTTTAATAGTAGAGGCTTCATAGATAGATTTTTTTGGAGAGACTTTCAATTTCAGATATTTTATTTAAAACATATGTTTCATGGTATGTATATTTAGAAAAGTTTTAAGATTCAATAAATTACTTTTGAACATTTCTTTCTATTTGATGCTTATGTATGCTCAAGTTTGTCTACTGCTTGTAGTGATCCAGGGTGAGGGTGTCACGACTCAAGAGTACCCCCTAGGAGTAACACAGAGTGACATGGCGTACTTAACCTCTCAGAGGTATTGAAAAAGCCCATAGATATCTTTCGTTGCATAGATATAAAATAGAAAAAAATAAAAAACTTTTTCATACCATAACACGAGACTAAAACATCACTTTATTTAAAAACCATAAGTACATAGTTAAGACAGTAAGTCTTGTCTTTCCATCTTAGACACGACATCAATAGAATAAGGACACGGCTCATAACAACATAAAGGAATATTATATACTTTTACATGAACTTAATTTAAACTCTTGACATAAAGGCCCTTGAGTCACTAAGGACACACTTGAATTTGGGAATAGTAATCCAAGCTCTTCTTCTAGGAAAGGTCCTCTAGCCATTAACACCTACACTTTGTGTAAAAAGATGAAGAAGAATGGTATTATTACAAGAACGCACAAAGTTGATAACCATGCAAAAACGTGCTTTAAAGAGGACCTTTAGTTAGAAACCATGCATCATGTCTTTTAGAGAAACTTCATGAACATTTTATACACAGCACAATATATTTAACATACATTATATTTGACATTGAAACCATGCATCATGTCTTTTAGTGAAACTTCATGAACATTTTATACATAGCACAATAGTTTTAACATACATTATATTTGACATTGATATAATTCACAACACACATAAAACCATTTATCACATTAAGACACATTCAATATTTGTAATACATTGCCTTTAATTTTTACCTTAACTCCCTTACATAAAGAAACCCTTAAGTAATACTTTAGTGAAATGCATGAATAGTGTCTCATTCAACCATCCATACCAAACTATAACCTTAAGGTCACCAAGGTGAACATTCACCCAACCTTCATCCATTCAAACACATATATTCATAAGGACATAGCATATAATGAAATCTAACCTTCACATAAGAACAATGACCTAAGACAACCCCAAGAGACACTAGTGTAATGTGCAAGTATCATCCCATAATACCATTCACACCAATTGTTCCTATAAGGTCACCCTAGACTATGCACGTCACATACAATAAGTCACAACATATCCATTTAACCTTAGACATAAGAACCACATACATCATAGACCTCATCTAAGAAATCATTCATTTATAACATCACAGTCATAATCCATTTAGTCTTTATGAACATCTCAAGACAACATACAAGTCCATACTATAAATATAACCATAATGAACAATAATCAATATTGTATATCTAGAGTTCATTTCATCAATACATCACAAGACCTTACTCATAACCCCAATATAAGTCTACTAGTGCAATGTATATGTGAAGCCTCATAACCTCAAACATACAAAGTAAACTAACAAAGAGATAACACAATGAATATATATACATATATATATGCACACACACAATGTATAGGTAATGTCCTATTTCCTTAGCTACACTAAGAAACATCTCTTAGGTACTCCTTGTTAATGTTCATCTTCTTAATTCCATTGTTAATTTCTACATTCGGGAAACTTTGCCATAACCCACATTATACTATGTGAGATAAACATGGAATCTGGTGTCGGCCCCTCACACCAAAACGAGGGCATCCTACTTGCCAAGGTAGGACACATACATGATAATTACATCTAGGTGAACAAACTTGCTAGTTCCTATAGGGGCACATACTTAATGAAATAGGAGGTTGTTACAAGAAACCCTCTGTATGCTAATTTGTAGTGTAGTTTCCACCTCATGAGAACATCAGGTGAACCTCCCTTCCTTTGTGAAGGAACAACTCTCATTGTCAAACTCACTCTGTCCTAAGCTAACTTCCCTTTTGAAAGAGCCTTTATGTCTTTCTTAAATATTAGTTCATAAAATAGGCCCTAGGGGATTAGCCCCTTATATAACATGTACATAGCCCATAGGTTATATGATGAGAATATCCTTTCATCAAAACCAATATCTTGTGAGAATGTCCTTTCACATGATCATAACATAGTCTAGTTTAGACTAAAATTGAGGAAACCTTTCAAAGTGACTCTCATTCACTAGATTATCATTAACATCCTTCAATAATACATTCGTGTGTGTATACATATGTGAAAAAGCTTTACACATAAACGCCTTTACACAAAACATGTTCATACTTCATTAGTCATTTACTTTACATGCATAATAAGATAGAAAGGTGCACATGAGAATTATCCTTTCAATTGACACCATAAATATACCATACTCATAGTTATGCATGGAGTTTATGTATACACATTGGTCCTCATGATCACATAATAGAAACAATATTTGTATTGAGGAAACCACCCTTCAAAGGATCACAACACATATACAATATTTCTCAAGTATTAACAACTCACATATAGAGCATTTCGGAATATGGACCACACACACCCATTCTATCATAGGAGACAAGAGCAAATTCAAAATTGAATAGACAAGTTCTAACATGCAAAGATCACACATTCATATAGAGTTACATAGGTTGGTGTCATTCTATGATTTTAAGAATGTAGACCATACCATACCTTACCCTAAAATCATTATTCACATTATAATTCACATTATTAATAAACCTTAATCATGAAACAAACATTAAGGACCACGTATTTAAACTTCATGGAACACCTTCATACTCATAATCATCAAAGCCAAAATTTGCATTACATATATTGCCCTAAAGGTTATGATCACAACACGTATAGATGGATGATAAGTAAACACAACTACCTTGAACTATACCAAATTCTCATGCTATAGACTAGAAGTTAGATCACTTACCGATTCTCCAAGACATGATCAACGTAGATAAATAATCCACAATACAAACCAATGGATATAGATAGAAATAAAATCTAAAAAAACAATCCAATTTATGTAAAATTCATTAACATCAAATCATATTCATAAAGACCCACATTAAAGGCCAATTTCGAGAATTAGGAGAATGATAAGTTCATTCATACATTCCATAGGAATTCATTATAAAAATATTAATTAAATATTTATTCATGATTAGAATTACTTAGAAAATCGTTTGGCAAGGAACCCATGCTTAGATTAGAAATTGGGAAATTTGATCACATAAACTATTCTGAAAATCTTTCGTAGAACTCCTTGAAAAAAAGGTTATTCAATAATTAAGGGTTGACATATCTTAATATGAGAAAAAACCACGAAATTTTGATAAGAAAGAACTTTAAAATCAATCTTCTAGCTTGAGCTTGAACTTGGCCTCCAATGGACTTTTAAGAGGATTTCGGAAAAGAAGAGTGTTTTGGATTTTCGATTTCTCATTGGGTATTTGTGTTTTTACTTGGGAATGGGGATAAAAATTACTTAAAAAACGTTTATAAAACCCCAAAGTACCCAAAACACCCCTACACTTATTGGGAATTTTAGAAATGTCCAACTTGACTTTAAACAATGCGACAAAATCTGGGACATGGTTGCGCATCGCGGAGGCACTTCCAAATCTTTTTTCAGGAATTTAATCTGAGGAATAAAGGTTCGTGAAAAGCCCGCATTGCAAGGAAATTTTTATTTTCCTTTAAGTGAAGGGTCCACGACGCGCAGGCAGTCCCAAAAACATGTTGTCCGACAACTTTCTTTACCAACGTTTAGGTCCTCCTCAAGGACCCTTTAGTTGGTCCTTGGGGAGTCATGACCAAATTTTTTGACCGTAAAAACATCCTTATAGATGTTAGGAACCTCTACCATCAATTTAAACTCAAATCAACACGTAAAACATACAAAGGCACACTAAAACACTCAAGCACGTCTAAAGGCTAACTTTCGAACGTCTTGGACGTTTTTCACTTCCAAACTCAACACACTGACTTCTAACACTATAACACATCATTTTAAGACCTTATAATCACATGACACATATGTTAAGCTATAGTTTCACCTAGTTAATTTTTAGGGTCGTTACATTTTAAAAAGACATAACTCCTTATGTGGGTTGAGATCATAACTCAACATATTTCTATAAAAAGAGATAACACTCAAAATGGTAAAACCTCTTTTGGAAATATCAGTTTCATCAACTTTTAGATGTGAAAATATTTACTCTTGGGAATATATAGTTCTCATCTATCATTTTGAAGATAATGAACTCAATCTGCTCTTTCTCGAAAAAATAGTTTTGTTTTAGCTTTTCTTTTCAAAAGACATTGTAATAGACTTTAGTATTTCCATTTAATTTTTTATGGTTTGTGACCCAAGATATTCATGTGTCTAATATGTCTACAAGGAGACTTAGTTCCATATATTTTCAATAAGAGATATTTGAACTATTGTTGTGAATTGTTTTGATTTCACAATTATTTTCATAAATGTATATATATATATATATATATATATATATATGTATATATATACATATATATATACATATATATATATATATTTATTTATGTATATGTATATATGCGATGAATGATGTCTAAAGGATTGAATAGACCTTCGAGAGGTCGAGTATGCCGTGTGGCGACTTGAGGATGCCATCTATTCTATTGTATACTATTGGATTGTTACAAACTATGTATTAGTGCATAGGTTGAAGAAGTAGTCTTTAGTATTTGAAGTCTCATTAAAGCGACGTCTAGTAGAGTCTTGTTCATTGGTGTGAGTCGCGACACATCTATGAGTGAGATGCTATAGGACGATAGGGTTTCTCTTATTTTACCACTCTTATGTCATCCCATAGAGTTGAAAGTTATAAGTGTCCTTTCTTAATATTTTTTCTTTTCTTTGAAGGAGATGAATACGAGGACACCGAATAGGAGAGTTTATAAGAAGGTGATGATTGAGGGAGTTCCTCCCCGAGGTGAACAAGTTCCCCAAGGTGGACAAGCTCAACAAGGTTGACAAGTTACTTAAGGTGAGCAAGTCCGTATAGTTTGTCAAAGATATGAAGTTCCAGTGGTTCCCCCGAACATGACTAATGCGGAGATTAGAGAGGCTCGCATTACCCTAGCCTGAGCCATGACGAATCAAGTGTATAGATACATTGGGTCTAGGATGAATATTCTTGAGAGTAACATGACCTCTAGATTGAGGGACTTTGTGAGCATGAATCCTTCTATGTTCCTTGGTTCTAAGGTAGGAGGATCTTCAAGAGTTTATAGATGGTGTGTAAAAGGTGTTGAGTGCCATGGGGGTGACTTCTAGGGAAAAGGCGGAGTTGGCTTCAGACAAGTTGAGGGAAGTTGCTCAAGTGTGGCACACTCAATAGAAACACTATAGGAAGGTTGAGTCGGGTCTGATAGAGTGGGAAGATCTTAAAGATTTTTTCTAGGAAAGTACTTTCCAAGTGAGAAGAAAGAGGTGAAGGTTGAAGAGTTTATAAACCTTAGACATGTATACATGAGTGTTGAAGAGTATTTTCTTAAGTTTACCTTGTTGTTTAGATATTCTCCATCCTTGATGTCTAAACCA
The DNA here is from genome assembly GCF_001406875.1 of Solanum pennellii. Lineage (NCBI taxonomy): Eukaryota > Viridiplantae > Streptophyta > Magnoliopsida > Solanales > Solanaceae > Solanum > Solanum pennellii. Next base: position 37,387,195 of record NC_028644.1, read on the forward strand.
AGGGATGAGATGAGTAGGTCAATGGTTTTGCCGACCATTTGAAAGAAGAGTTCCATACAACCATGCTCCATATTGACATGAACTTTTCTATGATTGTGGTGTATTCTCAATGTATTGAAGATTCCAAATTAGAAGGACCACAAGAAATTTCAAGAGAGGTAGATCTGATGAGCAAAACAAACCTAGGTTTAAGAGGAGGGCTCCAACTCAAGAAGGTTCTAGTGCTCATAGGTCAAGCTTAAAAGTTGTAATGGTTCTCATGTTGTGAATCCAACTTGTTCTACTTTTGGGAAGACTTTGGGAAGTGTATAGCCAGTTCCGGTTGTTGCTTTGGTTGTGGTAACAATGGTCATAAGGTGAGGGATTGTGTCCTACTATTTAGGCTAGAGGAAGAGAGGCCAAGCAAGTTCCTCCTAATTCTCTGGATGTTGGTGCACCAAAGAGGAAAAACTTCTCTTTTCTCCATGATAAGGCCAATTTGGGTGAAGATGCGAGTAATTTATGGTTTTCTCTCTCTAGTTGTGATGGTTTCCTTTTAAGTGGGGGATTATGATAAGTAGTTGGATTCTGGATTGTTGTCACTTCGCTTCTATTCTATTCACGCTTGACGGTTATATTGTTATAGTAACATGTCGCATTTGTTTAGGAGTCTAACTGAAAATGAATTTCATCTATCACCTTGTATGGTGCATCCTTTCATGAGGTTATGTTTATGTGATAAAATGATTTATATTATTTTGTCTCTCATATTGTGATTCCTTTTGAGTAAATTGCTTAAATGTTGCATTACTGAATTAGTAAACATGTTTACTGTAAGATATTAGAAATTTTTGCTATCAGATTTTATAAAAATTGGTTATAATGTGCATATAAATAATTTATATGAGAATGATAATATGTGTATAAGGATTTTGCTATTATATGATAGGAAAAGGTATAGTCTTATGGAATTATAAGTTGTAGATGTTATGCCTACTTTCTTGTTGTGTTTTTGAGTCTCTTAGTTATGTGGAGTTGATGTTACTCCTATCTATGTGTATTATATATGGTTTCTATGGTTATGAGCTTCTAGTCATTAGTTGTTATCTCTTGAAAGTGTTTAAAGAGTAGCAAGTGTCATTCGAGGACGAATGTCGTCCAAGTGGGAGAGAATGTAATGACCCTAAAACTAACTTTGTGAAACTAGAGACTAACATATGTTTCATATGTTTATAAGGTATAAAAATGATGTATTATAGTGTTAGAAGTCAGTGTGTTAGGTTTGAAAGAGTTTGGAAGTGAAACATCCCACGATATTTAAAAGTTAGCCCTTACATGTGCTTGAGTGTTCTAGTGTGGCTTTGTATTTTTTATGTGTTAGTTTGAGCTTAAATTGATGGGAGAGGTCCGAAAATCTATACTTACGTGTTTAGGGTTGAAACATTCAGGCACGACTCCGCAAGGATTACCGTAAGGGCTCTTGAGGAGGATAATCCTTTTAGCTTGAAATTACTAAAAAGAAGTCCCAAACTACGCTGCCAAACCAATGGACTGTAGTCCTTACTACGCCTTCTAAATGGGGGTCGTTCCTCCACACTAAGTGGTGAGATCTTAAGCCACAAAAGATCAGCCTCTCACCTAACTGACAGAATTCCAGTACGGCTCGTCCTTTGGTCTATGGACACCTGCAATTTTCTATAGGTGTCTCGGCCAAGGTAAGGATCTTTTGAAAAATTCACATAGCATTATAAGGGTTATTTTAAGTTACTTTATAAGTCTAGAACCTAGAGAGGACTTCACTATTCAAAATCAAAACCTAAAACCCAAAATAGAACCTTCTAGAACTCCATTGAAGCTAGGAGCTTGATTTCTCCATTGATTCTTCATCTTTTTTCGTGGATTATCTTCAATTAAGGTATGGTGTTTCATCCTTCTATTCTTCTTATTTCAAGGATTCAATTACAATGGTTTTCAAAGATGCAGAAACATGAAATCTTCGATTTTGACTTCTACCACTGGGTTCTTAAATAAAATAAGTTGAATCAATGATTTATGATATAATTGATGTTAATTGAATAATATTAGATCAAAATATCTATGAACCGATGCATTTCATGAAATCCTATTTTTGGTTCTAATGTGGTGAATTAATCATGGTCTAATTGTATTGATTTTTTGTGTACATTGTACTTGGATATTGAATTATTTATAAATCATGATATAATTGTGTATAGGCTGCCTTAATTTGATGATATTCATATTGTACATTGCTTGATCTTTGTATTGTTTGATTGTTGGTTTAGATTTGTGTATATGGCTATTGGTAAGAGCCTTTGTGAGTAGAATAGATTGAGAAAGATAAGGAATGTTAATGTTGATGATGGAAAGGTGGCAAGATGACCGAATCGCTGTATATATTGTGTAGTACATGTATTGAATTGTGTTGATTGGTATGTTCCACCTATTATGGTGGTGTTTATGTGTTATAATCGTTATGAACATGGCTTTGTCAACATCATTATATGAAATGTGATGCTATCATGTTATAACTTATGTAGATGATAAAGATGAATGATTATGTGCATCTATATGTGATATTGATTTATGACTTCTTTTGATTGGATATATGTGATTATGATAGACAATGATGATGTCTCTACATGGTAATATTGTCTGTGCCTTGATTGGCAGACCTATGTCCCTCTACTTGATACATAAAAGTATATGAATATGAACTCTTGATTTAGTAGGATACAACACCTTTGTAATGTATGTGTATGTTTATTCATAAAAGACCTTGAATAAGAAAAAAAGGTCAATACTTGGAACCTTAAGCATAGAAAAAATGTTACATATCCTTGAAGTTGAAAGCCATAATGGTATCCTTCTTGTGTAAATGATGTACTTATTGATAGGTTGACTGGAACGGCATGAAACCATCTCTAAGAAAGTCATTGAGCTATTCTCATTGACCATTGAGTGGCAGACCTACTTATTCAATAAGAACTATAAGAACTAAGGCTAGCATCGAAGAATATGCTTAGGGAGTCACTCTACTTAAGTTGAGACAAAAGTACAAATAAACCCTTGATATTCCTTAACTATTTGCCTACATGGGATGTTTCCTAGTTCAACGTTTGGCAAGTAGAACATTGTCCATTGGAGTAAGATAGATTTTGGATTCCATGCCTAGCTAGTATGGTCTATGTCTGTTAATGCATATTCTCATAATGTGGGAGACATTCTATTGGTGGAGAAGTTTTACAATGTTTAGATAATGGAATGGGACGCTATCTAGATATGGCACGAGTAGGCTTTGAAGATGCTAGGATGTAGGTTCCCTAGGTCTTTTCCAAGACCATTATGTGAAGTCCTTAATTGATTAAATGTCTCTTAGGTTCCTAATGAATATTTTTGTCTTAAGTTAATGTATGTTGAACAAAAGTATCCCTATGTACGATAGCTTTAAGGGTTGCTTAGGTAGGCTTGGAGAGGGTGTATGGGAGGTCTCTTCATGTATTACTCAAGTGAATCATAGAGTAACCTTGGGAAGAGAGTCTATGTGATGAAAAGGGAAAAATCTTATCTTAGGTAGTCTTAAGGATTATTTGCGTGCTTGAAGAGGGTGTATGGGTGGTCTCTTCTTGACTTACTTAAGTAAGTCTTAGTATAACCAATAGTAGGAGGTTTATATGCTTATATGGTTTTAATTGATGTTGATGCTATAACGTGGATTACTTGGAATGTCTTATATGTGTATGAGGTGTTAAAACTGGTTCTTATACTTATTTTGTGAAGAGGGTGTATGGGTGGTCTCTTCTTGACTTACTTAAGTAAGTCTTAGGATAACCATTAGTAGGAGGTTATATGCTTATATGGTTTTAAGTGATGTTGATGCTATGACATGGATTACTTGGAATATGTCTTATATTTGTATAAGGTGTTAAAACTGGTTCTTATACTTATTTTGTGAAGGTTTCTTCAAAAGAGCATGTTATAAGCAAATATCCGTTTTAGTGTGATTTTATTGCATATCACCTACTTAGGATATTCAATGTGCTAATATCATATGTTGTTTTACTTCTAAAGGTGTAGGTGGGAAGTGAGGAGTCTCATTGGAAGAAAAGCTTGGAAATCACATACTTTCAAGCAAATCTTGGTATGTCCTCACATGATTCAAGGACATAGATATGTTTAAGATTTTCTTTTCAAAAGATGTTGTAATAGACTTTAGTATTTATATTTCATTGTTGTATGGGCTGTGATCCAAAATATTCATGTGTTTAAGATGGCTACTTAGTTCCTTATGTTTTCTATTAAAAAGATTTGAACTATTATTGTGAAAAGTTTTAATTCGACACTACTTTTCTTATATATATATGCGATGAATGATGTCTAAGGGCTTGTATAAGACCCCAGAGAGGTCGACTACTCCCTGTGGTGACTTGAATATGCCATTTCTTCTAGGGTATACCCTCAGGTTGTTACATAAACATTTGAGCTAGTTACATTTTTGGAGTAGTATTGAGCACCAATATGAGGACGAGTTTGACTTTAGATAATTCACAGTCTCCATGAATCGTGTAGCCAGCATGGGTAGAAAAAGGTCTTACTTTTTAGATGGTTCCTTAATTATTTTAACATAGACCAGTGAATTAATTTAGTTGTAGGTTCTATATTTTCATTAAGGTATAGGATAACCCAGGTAGCGTAATGTAAGACGTTCTATCATCACATGGCTCATAGTGATGGTTGTTGGTTAGACAAGAGATATTTTGTTTTTTAATACACAGAGTTTACTTTGTATTTTCATATACAAGCATATTTTATCTAGTATTCAGTCCTACAAACTGAGTTACTATTGTATTCTTCAGTACATTGAGTTCCTATATTTTATTTAGGATGTTTTCCATATATTGCATCTTTTATTGTTGTTTTATTCTTGAGTATCTTAAATTTAGTAAATATCTTTGATTTGAGTACTTCAGTTGGACTATGTTTCATTGAGATGAGTACCTTATTGTTTAGTTGAGCACCATTTCACTGAGTTGAGAACCTTATTATTGGGTTGAGTATCTTATCTTTAAGTACTTTTAAGATTAGTATGTTTGAATAGTTTTGATTATCCTTACGTATTTCTTTGAGTTGAGTAAGTGTGAGATGAGGTAAGTATGTTTCTTTTATACTAGTTCAAGTTAATTAGGTTTCCCCTTACATGCTCGTACATTTATGTACTGATGCCATGTGGCTTGCATCAATTTATGATGCAAATACAAATATTCAAGGTCTTCAAATGAAGCTTCGTTGAGGCCACTTGTAGTTACACTTATATATGGTGAGCCTCCTTGCTTACGGAGGGTCCCACTTGTACTATCGATTATATTTGTTGTTAGGTAGTCTTGTGCCTTGTGCCGACTTCTATATTTGTTAGTTAGAGACTTAATAGACAGACAATAGAGTTTGACGAGCTTGTTCATATATTTTGTCAAATGTTTTAAGGAATTGAGTTTCCTACTAGTTGAATATTTTGGTACATTCAGAATTAAGAGTTAGAGCTTTGTATTTGAGTTTATTGATTTTATTTCATTTTAAGCTTTGTATTCTTGAGTGAGTCTTCCACATGAGGGTTCTCTTGGTGACAAGCAATGGTTCTCGAGTTTCCGCCACATCCAGGGTGTAGAATAAATTTGTGACAATTCTACGGCTCGTACTCGTCAAGTATAGAACCAATTTAAGAAAAAAGAAATTACCTTACTTTACATGAGACAATCTTTTGACTGTCTATAAACCACTTTTGTATAACCTATGATTAGGTCCAAAATTCCAGTAAGTGTTAATAAATTCTAAGTGCGACATCTACAACTTCTCAAAATTCATGCGAATCGTCTTAGCTACTCGTTGGTCAATTTTCAGAAATTTAAATTTTCTAAATACTTAACTTTACTCTACGACTTTGTCACGATCGGAGTCTAGACCCGGACGAGACCAACGTCGTTGACCTCTCAGAGGTCGCAGACAAGCCTACTTACGTCATCTTTACTTCATCTTGGTTAATTTTAGTGGAAAATTTCAACTTTTTGTTTACTTATTTCATATGAAACATATTGTACTTAACATCATAGGCGTTCAAAAGTCTAACATATAATATAGAGATAATCAAATGAAATAAGTAGTTCATAATTCCATTAAACGTATTCTTGCCAAAATGGCACCAATACAAAGTCTGAAATGAAATGGGAAATGAAACACTAGTGGAACATGCTCCACTAGCAAATGCCTACATCTAAGATATATAATAATGGTGGATATCCTTGAAAGCATGAGGACCTACCAAGTTTGGATGTAACCTCCACGTCCGGATAGGTGCAACGTCGTATCATAAGCTCTAACGTCCACATGTGCCTGCACCTAAAAGTAGATATTGTATGGGATTAGTACACACTTGTACTATTTATAGGTATATGCAAGCACACAGCAAGGGCATGCATGAGTAAGAAAGCTCTTTCCTAATAATGGAAAGTCAAGTCAGTTGACTTGCCAAATTGGGATTAGGAAAGTCAGGGGACTTGCCAAATTTGAATTAGGAAAGTCATGGACTTGCCAAATTTGGATTAGGAAAGTCAGGGGACTTGCCTAATTTGGATTAGGAAATTCATGCCATGAGAGTAACATGCATCATCATACGGATCATATTGCACACATCACATAGCATATCACATATAGCACATAATATAATGCATATAGCTTATAACATCTTTCATATTGTTTGTTCATATGCCATGAGACCTTGGAATCATGGACTTAACATTAAGACTTCCCTAAATGAGGGCTAAACATATGGGACCTCAACTAGGGAGCCTTCTTTAGCAAACACAAAGTATGCTTCATTCATTCATACGTACTTCATTTCATTCGTTCATAAGCTAGTGTAAACACCAGCTATTTCTAGGATGTAGTTTAAGACTCTCATCGGTTTTGTTGTGCAATGATCAAGAATCACTTAGTGTTATTTCTTGAATCTAGATCACCTCTTGATTATCCTATCCTAACATCTTTGGTATCGTTCATTTCATTATGTGTATCATTTGAGGCTGACCTCATTTATTCTTTGGGAACTTTAACTTTAACCGACATATATTATGTCAGCTTCATGAAATCCAGTGTCTGCCCCACACCGGAAAGAGGTGGAATCACCGGCCAAAGTGACCCAAAACATGCTAGCGTATATAGTGGATTGAAACCTGCTAGATTATTATATTGGCAATATAGGTTTAAAGACTAAGAGATATAAGGAAACCCATACCCGACATGCCAGACAATCTCATCTCGTGAGAGTTACTGAACCTCCGCCCTTCCCAAAAGAAGGCATCACCTCTCATAGCTAGCCTATCGGTGCTCACTATAAAGTTCCATTGCATTCAACTCATACGTCATCGAAGTTGGCTTCTAGTATGAGGACATCATAACTCAATAGATGATTTCTCATATCATCATTAGTATTAATTATATATTAATCTCAGTACTTCCATTAGAGTATTCATAGAGACTAGTCTCTTCTTTAGCATTACACTCTCATAGGTGAGTACGTTTTGGTAACATTAACTTAGGCTCTTTGGAGATTGCTCTCATATTTTACATTAGTCTCTTATCATGTTGTCACAAAATTCATTAACTTTAGCACATTTTCTCTTCATAATTTCTCACCCCTTGTTACGTGAATGTTTATATCATCATATGCCAATGCACTTGGACATTTAGTATGTTTCACAATCTTACTTACCCTTCCTGGGTTTTCATCATTTCATTGCATACATATTAGGTTCACTTAGTTTTAAACGTATGCTAGACTTATGGGTCTATACATACAATCCATGAGGCTTCTCATAGTTCGTTTAAGTGATTCATATCTTCCTAAGATTATGTGGTACAAGACTTATGCATCTTGTATGTATGCCAAGATATCGATTTCGTTCTATGTGGAAAACATTATTTTTGAACATTTATTCATGTATAACTTATGCATGAACATTGAATTTGGGCAAGGGAACCCGATTTCGAATCCCTTGGACAACACTTACCTTTTTATTTAGTTTTGTTTTATCCACACGGCTTGAGACCAAAGGTCTAGCCCCAAAGCCTTCATTTTATTTTTCCTTAATTTCTCTCTTCATTTTTCGTTCATTGGGGATGAAAAGATGTGCGATCGAACCCCCACAACCTCATTCCTTTTTATTTTATTTTCTTTAATATCTCTCCTTCTTGGCCGAGAGAGTGTGGGCTCGAACCCCCACAGCCCCACTTTAATTTTTCTCCTTAAGTTCCCTTCATTCTGTCTAGAGGTCGTGGGTTCGATTCCCACAATCCTAAACCTTTTATTTTTCTTTTAACTTTTTCTTAAATCAGACTTAGAGGTAGTGGGTTCAAACCCCGCTCTTCTCATTTCTTTATTTCTATTTTTAGCTTATCGAAAATCGTCTAAGGGCACTCGGGTTCTAATCGTGTGTGCCTCCTCATTTTAACTTTTAATTATTTATAATAAGACTTAGTGAAATTCACCAACTTTTCAGTCAAGGGTACCCAGGTTCGATCCCCCCTTAACCCCATTTCTTTATTTTCATTTTTTGAAGCTTTTCACGTGTGAGGTCTCGGGTTCGATCCCTAGTGACCTCACCTATTTTTCATTCATTTAAAATCTCATGTTGTTATCCTTGTTTTGGCCGAAACTAAGCTAACACAATGTTGGAAAGTTTGATCACATTTTTGCAGCCTATTTTCTGACCTCTTTCACGTTAAATGTGAATACCTTTAGAGTAGTTTTTAGTGAGTTCTTTAGTTGTATTTTCAAGATCACATTAGATAAAAAGTTTTCATTCAAATCAGCATTTTTACATCACTTATGAACTTCGCGAATTAAACAAGTTGGCACGTGAAATACAACCATAAAAGAAGTCATTTTCATGCTTCGATCCGTGTTTAAAGTCATGACTACAGATTGCACACACATAAACACATATTTTTTGAAATAGTTATCATTCGTACAATTCCAACCACACATTAATGAACATATTCATCACGAAAACACATTACATGCCTAATATCTACCAGCAAATATACCCAACCTACGAATCAATGGGAGCTAGTGACAGGGACATGAAACGGGGAACAACCCTAGTGTTCAGAATAGATTCATCTGAGTCCTAAGGGTCTCTTGGGAAAGGGACAAAGATTAAGAAAACTTGTACCTTTTATGTAGTTCAAACCTTGTCCTTCTTGCCCAAAACATTCTCCAAAAATCACGTTTGAATCCCCTCAACTTCAATACCAATTCGACGGAATAATCCTCCCTCTTGAGTAACATTTTTGGTTAGTTGCTTGTTTGTAATTTTCGTTGTGAGTTCTTTAAGTTTGAAGAACTTTGTTTCTGATTCTTTTCTTGTATCTGGTTTAGGCAGAACGTGAGAAAAAGAATGGTTTGATCGTGAGTGTTGAGGAGACAGACGTGAGAAGTGAGAGTTTTCCTAAGATTAGGAGTTTTAGTTTTGGAATTAGTCAAACTAGGACTCTTTCAAAACATTAAAAATATATGATTTTTCCTTTTTCTTAAATCAGATAATAATTATTAATTTATTAAATTAATTTAACAATTTAATTTAAATAATTTAAAGATTGCTTCCACCGAGGTTCGAACCCGGGTTGAGCAAGACTTCACTCAAAGGCCAATTTTCGGCCCTCTCTCCCCAAAATTCCCCTCCACCTTATAAATGAAATAAGTTATAACATATTTAGGAAGATTATGATACTACCCTTAGCCTGGAAAAAGACCATTTTATCCCTAGACCCTCCAAACATTAGATTTCCCCTTTTTAAGTCCGGTAAAGACTCATACGGGTAAATCTTCATATTCGGGAGCCCTAGATGGCTGGACCCAATATTTCCTAGATCAACTAACTTCCCAAGTTAGTTGTATTGAATGTCGCAAGGGTTCATAGGCCAGGTTCTACACGCATCAATCCGCGTGAACCTGGTCTAATCGTAGTCATTCTAGACACATTAAGCATTACTTAGCATATCTATTTTTAGGGTTGTTACATTATCCCCCCCTAGGAACATTCGTCCCCGATTGACACTAATAACTATCTAGTGTAATGCCGTCAGATCATAACATAGTTACTATACACAATCAAGAAATAGCAACAAAGAATGGAGATATAAGGAAACGTAGACTTAAGAGTAGGAAGTCTAACCTAAAGGGATGAAAAGATGAGGGTAGCGGGATCTCATATCGGCTTCGGCCTCCTACGTAGCATCCTCAACAAGATGATTCCTCCACAATACCTTTACTGTCGCAACCTACTTGTTCCTTAGCTTCTTTATCTGTCTGTCTACAATCTCAATAGGTACTTCCTCATAGGACAAGTCTTCCTGGGATCCCAAAACCTTCAACAGGTAGAATCAATGGTGGATCACCTAGGCACTTCTTTAACATAGAGACCTGAAAGACTGGATGAACAGAAGCTATCTCCGCAGGCAAAGCCAATTCATACGCCACCTCACCCACACGCTATAGGATCTCATATGTCCCAACATACCTCGTACTGAACTTTACTTTCTTGCAAAACCTCATCACCCCCTTCATAGGTGATATCTTCAAATAAGCCTAGTCACCAACATCAAACTCGAAGGGTCATTTTCTGTTGTTTGCATAAGACTTATGCAGACTTTAGGCTGTAGCCAACCTATCCCTCATCACCCTGACCTTCTCTAAGGCCTCATGAATGATCTCTGGACCCAAGATGTATGAACCTCCAACCTCGAACAACTCAACTGGATACCTACACTCCTACCATGTAGTGCCTCATATGGTGCCATCCCAATGCTGGAGTGATTGATAGCTATTATTATAAGAGAACTCTATCAAAGACAGATGGTCGTCCCAGCTACCCGTGAGTTCAATCACACATGCCCTCAACATATCCTCCAATGTCTGAATGGTGCGGTCTGCCTGCCCATCAGTTTGAGGATGAAAGGCAGGACTAAGCTTCACCCGTGTGCCTAAGATCTTCTGGAAGGATATCCATAAATGTGAGGTGAATTGAGCTCCTCTATCTAAAATGATAGAAAAAAGAATCACATGCCATCTCACAATTTCATCAATATAGAGTCTCGTATAATCTTCGGCACTGTGAGTAGACTTCACAGGGATAAAGTGGGCAGATTTAGACATCTTGTCCACGATAACCCATATGGAGTAATGATGTCTCCTAGTATTAGTAAGACCAACCACGAAGTCCATATTAATGGCCTCCTATTTCCAAGTCAGAACCTAAATAATTTGAGTAAGACCACCAGTCTTAAGATGTTCTTCCATAACCTGTTGATAATTAGGACATTTGGTCACATATTAGGCATTGTCCTTATTTATGCCATCCCACCAATAGATCTACTTAATATCATGATACATCTTGGTGGAACCTGCATGTATTGAATGTCTGGAACCATGGGCCTCTGCAATGATCCTGGTCCGCAAATCATCCACATCTGGTACACACAGCCTAACCTGGTACCTTAGTATGTCGTCATCTCCCAAAGCAAAAGACTCATTCATCTTAACCAACATTGTGTCCTTCAGCTCCATCAACACCGGATCAAGATGCTGACCCTCCTTGACTTCAACTACTAAGGATGATTCAGAACTAGGATGAACTAAAACACCCCCACTAGTAGAGTCAACTAACCGCACACCCAGTCTGTCCAGTCTGTGTATATATTTCACCAACTCCTTCTTTTCATCCTCAATGTGGGTTGATTTTCCCATGCTCATCTTACTCAAAGAATCAGCTACAACATTAGCCTTACCTGGAAGGTAGTGGACATTCATGTCATGGTCCTTCAACAACTCAAACCATCTCTGCTGACGTAGATTAAACTCTCTCTATGTGAACAGGTACTAGAGACTCATGTGGTCTGTGAACCCATCCACATGCACCCCATACAAGTAGTTCCTCCACAGCTTCAGTTAAACACTATAACTGCCAACTCCAGGTCATGAGTGGGATAACTCTTTTCATGGACCTTGAGTAGTCTGGACGTATAAGATATCACCTTACCACGCCGCATAAGAACACAACGTAAACCAACCCTAGATGCATCACAATACATAGTGTAATTCTTACCACACTTAGGCAAAGTAAGCACCGGGGCTAAAGTGAGTCTATCCTTGAGCTCCTGGAAACTCCTCTTACAAACCTCCGTGCATTCAAACTTGGCCTTCTCCTTAGTCAAAGTTGTAAGTGAGGCAGCAATGGAAGAAAAAACCTTCACGAATCAGTGATAATAACCAGCCAATCCCAAGAAGCTACAAATATCTGTGGGAGTAAGAGGTTTGGACCACTTCTTAACAACTTCAGTCTTCCTGGAATCTACCTCCACACCTTTTTAGAACACAACATGACCCACGAAGGTCACTGATCTAAGCTAGAATTCACACTTACTGAATTTGGCATACAACTAATGTTTTCTAAGTACCTGCAAGGTTAGTCTCAAATGTAGTTCATGCTCTTCCTTGGTCTTAGAGTACATGAAAATGTCATCAATGAATACTATGATGAAGGAGTCAAGGTATTCACGGAAGACCCTGTTCATGAGATTCATAAATACAACAATTTCATTCGTGAGACCAAATGACATAAGTAGGAACTCATAATGACCATAACTGGTATGAAAGGCTGTCTTTGGGATATCTCCATCCCTAACCCTGAGCTGATGGTACCCTGTACGAAGATCAATATTTTGAAAAATACTAGACCCTTGGAGTTGGTCGAATAAGTCATCTATTCTGGGAAGTGGATATTTATTCTTGATAGTGACTTTTTTGAGTTGCCGATAATTGATACACATTCTAAGGGTTCCATCTTTCTTTTTCATAAACAACACTTGAGCACCCCAAGGGGATATGCTCGGCTGAATGAAACCCTTATCAATGAGATCTTTTAACTGCAACTTCAACTCTTTGAGTTTAGCTGGACCCATTTGGTAAGGAGGAATTTATATTGGTTCAGTATCGGGCTCTAAGTCGATACCAAAGTCAATATTTCGAGAGGGAGGAACTCTAGGAAAATCATCAGGAAATAGATCTTGGAACTCATTTACTACAGGCAATAATTTAATGGAAGGAATGTCATGATCTAAATCATTAAAACTCACAAGATGACACAATAACCCCCTTGGACATCATTTTATTGGCCTTAAGGTTCAAAATCAAGGGATTAGGACGACTCGAGTTGTACCCCTCCCAAATGAGCTCTTCTTCATTAGGGAAACGAAATCTCACAACCCTACTATGACAATCCATATAAGAATAACAACTATGAAGCAAATCCATGCCAAGAATAACATCAAAATGATGCATTGGTAACTCAACCAAGTCTGCACACATAGTCTACAACATACAACTATTGGGAAATCTTTGTATACTCTATCAATTCTCACATTTTATCCAAAAAGTGTACTAACCATTATAGGATCATGTAGAACTTAAAGTAATTTCTCAAAAGTGAGATCAAGTAAATGAGTTACAAAGGAAAGCGTAGACCCTGGATCAAGTAAAGAATAAACAGATATTGAGAATACTTACATCTTACCTGTGACCACATCAGTGGACTTCTCCTGCTCCTCCCTTCCCTTAAGGGTGTAGAACCTGTTCCTCTTAGGAGGCTCGGTGTAACAACCCTAAAAAAATAAATATGCTAAGTAATACTTAATGTGTCTAGAATGCCTACAATTAGATTGGGTTCACATGGATTGATGCGTGTAGAACCAGACCTTTGAACCCTTGCTCCAGCCAAGCCAAGTAACTTGGGGAGTTATTTGAGCTAGAAAAGGTTGGGTCCAACCATGTAGGGCTCTCGAATACGAAGATTTAGTTGAAGGAGTCTTTACTAGACTTAAAAAGGGGAAATCTTAGGTTTGGAGGGTCTAGGGGTAAAATGTTCTTTTTCCAGGATAAGGGTGGTACTGTAATTGCCCTAAATATATAATTAATTATTTATTTAATAAGGTCGTGGTTCATTTATGGGAGAGAGGGCCGAAAATTGGCTCTTCAAGTGAAGTCTTGCTCCACCCGGGTTCGAACCTAGGTGGAACCAATGAATTAAATTATTTTTAATTTAAGTTGTTAAATTAATTTAATCAATTTATATTTATTATTTATTATCTGATGTAAAATTAAAGGAAATAAGATTTTTAATAATTAAATAAAAACCTTATTTGACTAAATCCTAAACAAGACTCCTAATCCTAAGAAAACTCTTCTCTCCCACGCTCATCTCTCTCTCTCACGTCTCTATCACTCTTACTCGCGATTCTCTCTGCCAAATAACTTCAAAAAATAGTGGGTAAACCAAATTTCTTCACAATTGAAAAACTCACAATGAAAATATAAGAAAACAAAGGAAATCAATCCCGTAGGCAAAGAGAGGTTTGTCCATCGAGTTGATGTTGACTTTGAGAAGATTTGGACGTGACTTTTGGAGAAGATTTTGGGCAGAAAGTCGAGGTTTTAAAGTCATAAAAGGTATGGTTTTTCTTACTCTTTGTCCCTTTCCCAAGAGACCCTTAAGTCCCAGATGAATCTACTCTAAAACTAGGATTGCTCCTGTTCTTGTCGAACTCGTTGTCCCTAGTATCCTTTTGATTTCAATGTAAAATAGGTTAGAGATCATGTTGTTTGTATGTTTGCTGGTAGTTTAATTATGAAGTTCTATTTTCGTGATAATGTGTTCTTGATTATGTGTTTGGAATTGTAAGCATGTTAAGTTATGTCAAACGAAAGTATTGTGAAAATGTTTTTATGGTTGAATTTTATGTGCGAATGTTTGTGTAGATAATCAGGTGTAAAGTGTCGTAATGTTGCTGGATGAAATTGTAATTCTTGGCTGAATATAATCATAAAAATATTACACTAATAGATGCACCAAATGATCCACGAAATTCCTTAAGAATTAACGTATGAATGATGATAAAAAGAAGTTGAAAATAGTGAACAAATTTCTATCATTTGGTAGGTTGGGTTCGGCCACACAAAATGGTACATAATGCAATGAAAAATGAATGTAAAATAAGTGCGATCACTAAGGATTGAACTAAGATATCATTACATGAAGCTACAAAAAAATCAATAAAAGATTAAGACAAAAATGGATTGGACGAGACTAAATTTCCAACTGCTGGAAATTGTAGTCTCAGCCAACTTTTAAAAAAATGAGCTTCGTTAAAAAATTTTTAAAAAATGTGAGGTCATTGAGGATTGAAACCATGACCTCACTAAATGAAAATTTCATAAAAAATTTGTGATAAAAATGCAAGGAAAAATAGATGTGTTGAGTGGGGATTGAACCCACAATCTATTGAATGGATGAGAGAGTCAAGAGAAAAATACAGGACAAAATAAATGTGGAGAGTGGGGATTGAACCCACAACTCTTGGATAGGTGAGAAAGTTAATAGATAAAATAAAAGAAAAATAATGATCTTGTGGGGGATTGAACCCACAACCTCCTTGACTTAAACGAAAAAGGAGAAGAGAAAAAGAAAGGAAATATTATGGGGTTGATGGTGATTTAACTGTGGTCCCCCCAATCTGAAAAATGTGATTATAAATTTTAAAATAAGATTAAGTGTTGTCCAAGGGATTCAAAATCGGGTTCCGTTGCCCAATTTCGTATTGACAGATAAGTCATACATAAGTAAATATTTAATAAATGCTGCCTCTAAAGATCGAAAAAAATATCTTCGCATATCTACAAGATGCATAAGTCTTGTACCACATAATCTTGGTTAAATATGAATCACTTAGACAAAGTATGAATGAATCCCCATGGCTTGTATGTATAGACCCATAAGTCTAGCATATGCTTAAAAGTAAGTGAACCTAAGATGTATGTAATGAAATGATGAAACACTAGAAGGGTTAAGTACGAGTGTAAAATACATTAAATGGCCAAGTGCATTGGCATATGATGAAATGAACAATGATATGATGAAACCCTAGAAGGGTTAAGTAAGAGTGTGAAACACATCAAATGGCCAAGTGCATTGGCATATGATGAAATTTTACATTTACGTAAAAAGGGGTGAGTAACTATGAAGAGAAAATGTGCTAATGATAGTGAATTTGGTGACAACATGATATGAGGCTAATGTAAAAGATTAGAGCAATCTCAAATGAGCCTAAGTAAATGTTACCAAAATGCACTCACCTATGAGAGTGTAAAGTTAATGAAGAGACCAGTCTCTAGGAACACTCTAATGAAAGTATTGATATTAGTACACTTAATAATAATGATGAGATGAGAAATCATCTATTGAGCTATGATGTCCTCATACTAGAAGCCAGCTTCCATGATGTATGAGTTGAATGTAATGGAACTTTATTATGAGCACCGATAGACTAACTATGAGCGTTGATGCCTTCTTTCCGGAAGGGAGGAGGTTCACGTAACTCTCATGAGTTGAGACTGTCTGACATGTCAGGTATGGTTCTTCTTATATCTCCTAGTCTTCGAACCTATACTTCCAATATAGGGATCTTGCGGGGTTCAATTCCCATGTACGCTAGCATGTTTTGGATAACTTTGGCCGGTGGTTCCACCTCTTTTCGGTGTGGGGTTTCATGACGCTGGATTACATGATCTATGTCGGTTAAAGTTAAAGTTCCCAATGAATACATGAGGCCAACCTCAAATGATACACATAATGAAATGAATGATACCAAAGGTATTAGGATAGGATAATCAAGAGCTGAGTTAGATTCAAGTAAGGACATTAGGTCATTATTGATCATTGCACAACGAACCCGATGAAAGTCTTTAACTACATCCTAGGCATAGCTGGTGTTAACACTGGCTCATGAATGAAATGAAATAAAGTATGTACGAATGAATGAAGCAGACTCTGTGTATGCTAAAGTAGACTCCCTAGTTTGGGTACCATATGTTGAGCCCTCATTTTTGGGAAGTCTTACTATCAAGTCCATGATTCCAAGGTCTCATGCCATACTAATGAACGATATGAACAATGTTATGTGTTATATGAATTATGATATGTGCTATGTGTACTCTATTGTGTGTTGTGTGCAAAATGTTAAGTATGATTATGCATGTTACTCTCATGGCATAACTTTCCTTATCCAAATTTGGAAAGCTAATAAACTTTCCTAATCCAAATTTTGAAAGTTCACTCACTTTCCTAATCTCAATTTGGCAAGTCTACTAACTTGACTTTCCATAATCATGTTTCTTGGAAAGAGCTATCCTTTCTCATGCATGTCCTTGGTGTGTGCTTTCATATACCCATACTTAGTACAAGTGTGTATTAATTCCATACAACTCTATATTTTTAGGTGCAGGCACAGGTGGATGCTAGAGCTTAGAGGTTGACGTTGCAGCTATCTGGACGTGGAGGTTTCATTCCGACTTGGTAGTCCCTCATGCTTTCGAGGCTGTCTAGTGTTATTGTCTAGCTTAGATGTAGGCTTTAGCTAGTGGAGCATGTTCCACTAGTGTTTCATTTCCCATTTCATTTGAGACATTGTATTGGTGTCGTTTTCGCAAGTACACATTTAATGCAGCTATGAACTATTTCTTTCATTTGATAATCTTAATGTTAGATGGTTGATGGTGATTAATTATACATGTAATAGAATGTTTAGTAAGCATGTTAGGAAACAAAAATTTCAAATTTTCCACTAAAATTAATCTAGATGAAGTAATAATGACGTATGTAGTCCTGTCTGCGACTTCTGAGAGGTCAACGATGCCGATTTTGTGTGGGTTCTAGACTCTGGTCGTCACATTCCGCTGCTGCTGCATCCTTTTGATTAGGCCTAGGCTGAGCATTACCTCCAGCCTGACCTCTTTTCTGTGGGCAGTCGTTAACCATGTGCCCGCTCTTACCGCAACTGAAGCAGACATTAGTACCCTATCTGCACTCTCCACTGTCAGCACGACTACACTTAGTACAGTCCTCTCTAGTATAGTGCATCTCCCCTCTATTTTTCTTCTTGGGCTTGGGTCTGCCTCCTTTAGGTGTTGTACTCCTTTAAAATTTAGAGTTCCCTGAACTTTGTTTCCCCTTTTTAAATCTAGGCTGCACACGGATGCCAAAGCTGTTCATGTTGCCCCCATTACTAGGACCTGCCTGATCATGAGGCTTAGGCTTCCTAGCATCACGGACGCCTCTCTTCTTCCGGATGTCCTCTACCTGCTTGACATGCACCATCAACCTGTAGAGGTCCATTTATCGTGAAGCATCGCAGATCCGACACTCCTCCTCTAGATCTCCGGTGATTCCTGTAAGGAACCTACTCACCTTATCCCTGATGTTACATACAAGGGAAGTTACATACCTGGAAAGTTTAACAAACTTCAGGGAATACTCAACCTTGGCCTCCCTCATCTCTCTGGGAAAGAATCTCTCAAGAAAGGCTGTCTTAAACAGCTCTCAAGTGACCGGAACTCGGCCCAAAGCTCGGCTATCTTGCCACATCTTGCACCAACTCCGTGCAACATCCTTGATCTAATAGGAAGACAACTCTGCTTTCTCGGTATCTGTGGCTCCCATAGCCACCAAAATCTTATGCCCTAATCCACAAACTCCTGGGGATCCTCCGAAGGATTAGACCCTTTGAAAATAAGAGGATTCATCCTCATGAAATCTCTTAGCCTGTCAGCCATTTTACATACCGGTGGGTTCTATCTCTGAACGTTCTGCCAGTTGACCTGGTCAGCCATGGCTTGAGCCTGCATAGTAAGGGCCTGTGCCATCTGGACAGAGATGCCCGCACCTCCTCATCAGTCAACCCAGCAGGGTTAATTGGCATAGCTACTCCTTCAGCTGGAGCCTGGGGTAAAACCTGATTATCTCCAGCAGATCCTCCTCCTCTCCTCTAACCAATGGTTCTCCTAGTATTCATTATCTGAAAACAATAAGGATTGATGTTAGAAACGCTCATAACATCAAGAAATCAGGCATTAGGAAAAAGCACGATGAGATCAGAAGGGAATTTTCCTACGCATCATGCAGTCTCTAATTCAGGATAGTGGTGTACTTCACTACCATGACATAGAAACTACTCAATGTGGTTGATGTGAACTTATTATCTTCCAAATTTAACCTAGGTCTCTTATACCAACTTTGTCATGACCGTAGTCTAGACCCCAGAGGAGATCGGCGTCTTTGACCTATCAAAGGTTGCAGGCAAGCCTACTTACGTCATTGTTACTTCATCTAGGTTAATTTTAGCAGAAAATTTGAACTTTTTGTTTACTTATTTCATATGAAACATATTCTACTTAATATCATAGGCGTTCACAAGTCAACCATCTAATATAGAGATAATCAAATGAAAGAAGCAGTTCATATTTGCATTAAACGTATTCTTACCAAAACGACACCAATACAAAATCTTAAATGAAATGGGAAATGAAACACTAGTGGCAAATGCTCCACTAGCTAAAGCTTACATCAAAGATAGAAAATAATGGTATACATCCTCAAAATAATTAGGGCCTACCAGGTCCGGATGTAATCTCCACGTCCGGATAGTTGCAACATCGTACTGTAAGCTATATCATCCACATGTGCCTGCACCTAAAAGTAGATATTGTATGGGATTATTACACACTTGTACTAAGTATGGGTATATGCAAGCACACACTATGGACACGGATGAGTAAGAATAGCTCTTTCATAATAACATGATTTATGGAAAGTCATGTCAATGGACTTGCAAAATTGGGATTAGCCAAGTCAGGAGACTTTCAAAATTTAAATTAGGAAAGTCAGGGGACTTGCCAAATTTGAGATAGGAAAGTTAGGGGACTTGCCAATTTTGGATTAGGAAAGTCATGCCATGAGAGTAACATGTATCATCATACATATCACATTTCACACAACACATAACATCTTACACATAGCACATAACATATTACATATAGCGCATAACATATTGCATATATCACATAACATCTTTCATATTGTTCGTTCATATTCCACGAGCCTTGGAATCAAGGACTTAACATTAACTATTCCAAAAATGAGGGATCACCATATCGGACCTCAACAAGGGAGCCTTCTTTATCAAACATAGAGTCTGCGTCATCATTCATACGTACTTCATTGCATTCATTCGTAAGATAGTGTAAACACCAGCTATACCTAGGATGTAGTTTAAGACTCTCATCAGGTTTGTTGTGCAATGATAAAGAATAATCTAGTGTTGTTATTTCTTGAGTCTAGCTCACCTCTTGATTATCCTATCCTAACACCTTGGGTGTCGGTCAATTTATTATGTGTATCATTTGAGGTTGGCCTTATTCATTCTTTGGGAACTTTAACTTTAACCGACATAGATTTTGTGAGCATCATGAAATCTAGTGTCTGCCCCACACCGAAAAGAGGTTGAATCACCGGCTGAAGTAACCCAAAACATACTAGCGTATATATGGGATTGAACCCTGCTAGATCCCTATATTGGTAGTGTAGGTTCAAAGACTAGGAGATATAAGGAGACTTATACCTGCAATACTAGACAGTCTCATCTCATGAGAGTTATGTGAACCTCCTCTCTTCCCGAAAGAAGGCATCGCCGCTCATAGCTTGCCGATTGGTGCTCTGTATTAAGTTCCATTACATTCAACTCATATTCCATGGAAGCTGGCTTATAGTATGAGGACATCATAAATCAATAGATGATTTCCTATCTCATCATTAGTATTAAGTATACATTAATCTCTATACTTCCGTTAGAGTGTTCATAAAGACTGATCTCTTCTTTAGCTTTACACTCTCATAGGTGAGTACGTTTTGGTAACATTTACTTAGGCTCTTTTGAGATTTCTCTCATCTTTCACATTAGCATCTTATCATGTTGTCACCACATTCATTAACTTAAGCACATTTTCTCTTCATAATTACTCACCCATTGTTACGTGAATGTTCATTTCATTATATGTCAATGCACTTGGACATTTAGTGTGTTTCACACTATTACTTAACCCTCCTAGGGTTTCATAATTTCATTGCATACATCTTAGGTTCACTTACTTTGAAACGTATGCTAGACTTATGGGTCTATACATACAAGCCATGAGGCTTCATTCATAGTTCGTTTAAGTGATTCATATATTCCTAAGATTATATGGTACAAGACTTATGCATCTGTATGTGTGGCAAGATCTCGATTTCGATCCATGTGGGCAACATTATTTTGAACATTTATTCACGTATGACTTATGCATCGATTCGGAATTTGGGAAAAGGAACCCGATTTCGAATCCCTTGGACAACACTTACCTTTTTATTTACTTTGGTTTGTTCCACACGGCTTGGGACCAAAGGTCGAGCCCCAACACCTTCATTTTATTTTTTCCTTAATTTCTCTCTTCATTTTTCATTCATTGGGGCTGAAAAAATGTGGGATCGAACCCCCACAACCTCAATCCCTTTTATTTTCTTTTCTTTAACTTCTCTTCTTCTTGGTCGAGAGGATGGGGGTTCGAACCCCCACAACCCCACTATAATTTTTCTCCTTAAGTTCCCTTCATTCTTCGTAGAGGTCGTGGGTTCGATTCCCACACGCCTAAACCTTTCTTTCTTTTAACGTTTCCTTAAATATGACTGAGAGGTAGTGGGTACAAACCCCGCTCCTCTCATTTCATTATTTATGTTTTGCGCTTATTGAAAATTGGCTAAGGGCACTCGAGTTCGAATCCCGTGTGCCTCGCTCATTTTAACTTTAAGTTTTTAATAATAAGACTTAGTGAAATTCACCAACTTCTCAGTGAAGGGTACCCAGGTTCGATCCCCCCTTAACCCCATTTCTTTATTTTCATTTTTTGAAGCTTTTCACATGTGAGGTCCCAGGTACAATCCCTAGTGACCTCACCTATTTTTCATTCATTATATATCTCATGTTGTTATCGTTGTTTTGGCCGAAACTAAGCCAACACAATGCTGGAAATTTTGATCACATTTTTGCAGCCTATTTTTTTTACCTCTTTCATGTTAAATGTGTATACGTTTGGAGTAGTTTTTAGTGAGTACTTTAGGTGCATTTTCAAGATCATATTCGATAAAGAGTTTGCACTCAAATCAGAATTTTTACATCACTTATGAACATCATGATTTAAACTAGTTTGCCCATCAAAAACAACCATAAAACACGTCATTTTCACGCTTCAATCCATGTTCAAAGTCACGGCTACACATTGCACACACATAAACACATATTTTCGGAAAACATAGGTTATCATTCATACGATTACAAACACACATTCATTAACATATTCATCACTAAAACACATTACATTCTTAATATCTACTAGCAAACATACCAAACCTACGAATCAATGGGAGCTAGTGATAAGGACATTCAACTGGGAACAACCCTAGTTATCGGAATACATTCATCTGAGTCCTAAGGGTCTATTAGAAAAGGGATCAACAGTAAGAAAACCCATACCTTTTATGTAGTCCAAAGCTTGACTTTCTTCCCAAAACCTTCTCAAAAAATCACGTCCAAATCCCCTCAACTTCAACACCAATTCGATGGAATAATCTTCCCTCTTGCGTAACATTTTTGATTAGTTGTTTGTTTGTAATTTTCGTTGTGATTTCTTCAAGTGTGAAGAACTTTTGTTATGATTCTATTCTTGTACGTGGTTTAGGAAGAACGTGCGTAAAAGAATGGTTTGATCGTGAGTGTTGAAGAGATAGATGTGAGAAGTGAGAGTTTTCCTAGGATTAGGAGTTTTAGTTTTGAGATTAGTAAAACTAGGACTCTTTCAAAACTTTAAAAAAATCTGATTTTTCCTTTTTCATAAATCATCTAATGATTATTAATTTATTAATTAATTTACCAATTTAATTAAAACAATTTAAAGATTGCTTCCACCTAGGTTCGAACCTGGGTGGAGCAAGACTTCACTCAAAGGCCAATTTTTGGCCCTCTCTCCCCAAAATGATCCTCCACCTTATTTTTTAAATAATTAATTACATATTTAGGGTAAATACGACACTACCATTAGCCAGGAAAAAGACCATTTTACCCCTAGACCCTCAAAACTTAAGATTTCCCCTTTTTAAATCCGATAAAGACTCATCCGGTTACATCTTCATATTCGAGAGCACTACATGGATGGACCAAACCTTTCCTAACTCAACTAACTTACCAAGTTAGTTGGCTTGGCTGTCGCAAGGGTTCATAGGTCTGGTTCTACGTGCATCAATCCGTGCGAACCCGGTCTAATCGTAGGCATTCTAGACACATTAAGTATTACTTAGCATATCCATTTTTAGGGTGTTACAGACTTCCCGTCTATGGAAAGTAGGATTTTCTATGATCTGTACATATGACTTATCTTCACTGCCTCACTGCAAAAACTATATTTTTCCTTTCTTATTTGATTTTCCAATTTTTGAGGTGTTACAACATCTCCCCCTTGGGTATATTAATCCTCGAATGGGAGTCAAGCTGGCATTGATAGAGTAAAAGAGAAATTTAAAGATTCAACATGCATGCAAATCTCATCATAATGCACAT
The DNA here is from genome assembly GCF_001406875.1 of Solanum pennellii. NCBI lineage: Eukaryota > Viridiplantae > Streptophyta > Magnoliopsida > Solanales > Solanaceae > Solanum > Solanum pennellii. Next base: position 37,410,772 of record NC_028644.1, read on the forward strand.
AAAAAAGGTGAATTCACCCCAAGATAATTTATAACATCAAAAATCATATTTTTTCATTAACATGCATGCATATGGAAATATGAGACTGACTAAAACACATGATTCCTAAATAATGAACCATGAGGAACAAATAAGGTAAGATAAAATAGGAGCGGATGGAAAGATATCATAATACCGAAACATCATATCAACATTGGCCTCCTAAGTAGCAACCTGAAATAATTGATTCCTCCAAAGAATATTAGCAGCAGCAACTTCATTATTCCTGATCTTCTAAACATGTCAATCTTAACTTTTCATGACCCATGGCTACCCCCTAGATAAGACATGGTGTAAAAGATTCCAAAAAACCTCATAGCATATCATAACATAAGAACAAAGGGAAATTTTTAAAAATTTAAAACATTTTTTTACAATCAAAGTCTCTTATAAAAACCAAGTGGGAGTTGATGAGTCCACGATATGGCATGGACTCATTTAGGGTCATATTTTTTTTTTGTAGGTTTATTGTCCTCAAATGCATATTTTGTCTCGAAAACTAATGAAAAACCTTGAGTTTCAGGTATTTAGACTTGGAAACAAAGCATGGACACAATCAAGCAAAAATGAACAATACAGTTGAAAGAATGATGAAATGATGGCCTGAGGATCACCTAACCTATTAGGCACATCACTGAGTGGCCTAATTCTCATCTAGTGATCTGGTGTGCTGAGCCCTAATTAAAAGGATCATGTTGTAGTGAAAAGGACCACTCGGCGTGTCTCCGAGCGGTTCAACAAAGAAGTACTATGTCGCCCAATGTTATAAAATAGGAAGATGCTAAAGTCAAAGGCAAGATAACGATTAAATATACCAAAGGGCGGATCGCCGATCCCAACTAATTGCAATAAGTGATCCTTCGCAGCATAAATATTTGAAAACTATAAATACTCGTTGATATTTTTACCTTAGAATCAAATTTGAGAATATTTTTACAATTTAGACTTTATTATTAAGATATTTAACCAACTTTAGTTCTTAAGCTTTGAATAATTCCAGGTTTCCAATCTTCAAGAATCTTTATCCTTAACGTGTAAATACATTTTCTATCATTACTAGTTGATGGAAATACAAATTCGTATCGATTTCTGTCTCTTTACTATGTCTAGCTAAAACCCCGATTTTTGGGGTGTTATTATCTAAATATACATTGAACTTACTGGTGGGTCTTGTCAACTTATAGTGAATTTATCGTTTAACTGTGATTTAATTTATTACTTGTGTATGAATTTGATGGGTTTGTAGTTGAAAATATGATTTCACCTTAATGTCTTTGGCTTTCTCCAGAGAGAGGGCATAAGATCAAAACTACTGAATCGATATTCAGTGGTTATTGGGTTTACGTGGGATCAACTAAAAAGAGTGAATTCTAAAACCCCTCCCACACTTTTAGCTTGAGAAAGTGATTGGGCTAATGCAAATGCTGGTCATAATTGCGGCAAATTGGTTTTGAGAGAAACCGATTTGATTAGGGATAAGTTGCATGAAAGAGAATTTACCCCAACTAAAGTCTATCTTAGTCACAAATTTATAATGAGTTACCATTAATAGCTTATACGGGGTTATTTATTTGAGCCCATATTCCTATCATATCCACAAAAAAAAAAAACCATATCCATATTTATATTTTTCATTTATCTTAAAGTTGTTAATTCATAATTACTTGCAAACCTCCCTTTGATAATTGACACTTGTTTCACCTCTTTGGATTTATTATATTTTTAATCATAAATGTCTTTCAGCTATGACTAATTTTAACTAATTGGTACTAGTTTGATTATTCTCAAAAACAACTTTATTGGGCTCGACCCCAACCCTTGCTTGAGTTATATTACTTACTAACGACCGTCGACACATAGAATTGGAAGAAGTGACCTCTTATGTCAAGTCAAAATGGTGTCGCTTCTGGGGAGTGCTGTTTTTAAGAATATTTGATTAAGTTGATTTTTGATCTTGTTGATTATAATTGAACTAACTTAATTTTAACTTTTCTTTTTCTTGTTTGTATTGAAAACAAAAAGTATCAGCGTTAATGGAAGCAATAGAAGCCAAATAGGCCAACATGATGACATTGGAAACCTCAATGATTTCAATAACCCTCATGCTAATGACCCCCTCATGGGAGGTGTTAGTGACATTTGCTTACCAGTAGTTGAAGGGAATGTAGTGTTCCCTATCACGAGCACCATGTTCCAACTCTTGAAACTCAAGGTAGTTTTAAGTGCATTGGCTCATTTGGACCCTCATAAAAATCTTCAAAACTTCGTGGATGTATGTGTACCATTCTCCTTCAAGAACATCTCTCAAGAGTCACTCCGGGTAAGGTTATTCTCATTCTCTATAATGAGGGGAAAATGCAAGTGGCTGATTGAGTTTTCATGTGACTCTATCAGTTAATGGAAGGAGTTGGTAAACACATTTAATGTGCGTTTTCCATCCTTCAAAGATGATGACTCTTCCGGGCAACTTCAAACCCTTTAATAGTTTGGAGAGAGAGCCAATTCATGAGACTTAGCAGCGATTCAAGAAGTTGGTGCTACAATGCCCAACATATGGCTTGCTTGACAACGTATTGTTGTTATATATTAATTGGGGTCTTGACTCGGTAAATAAGAGTATTGCTGACAAACTTTCTTTTGGAGGTTTAATGAAATAACCTTATGTGATAGCAACACAACTATTCGATAGAATGACCAAATTCAACAGGGCCTGGTATATCCGTCAAAATCTGGTATCTCCCATTTCAATAAAATTGTGCAAGGCGTAGATGGGGAAAGATCAAGATAGAGACCAGAACATGGACAAAATAATGACACGACTGGATATCTTGTCTAAAAATATCGTGGGATATAGTTCTCGAGCTGTCAACGAAGTGGGGGCGGGTGTGCTAATTCTGATGAATCAAAATTTGAGGCCTTGTATAATAAAGAGGGAAGATTTTTATCCAACTAAGGTGGATGTTATCAGTCAAACTACCCAAGGATTGGTGGTAACCTAGGTTTGATAGAGATGAAGGATGGAAAGATCTATATCGTGAATGGAAAGATCGAAATCCCAATTAGAAAGAGAGGGAGAGAAAAATATATGTGCCTCCCCACGAACATCAAAAGCAAAAGGATTCTGACAGTGGAAAGTCTGAAAATATGCTATCACGTATGCTCAAAAAGGTTGAGGCGTCTAATTTTTTTGAATGAAATTAAAAAAGACGTGTCAACTCATAGCTAGATTGTCACCTTCAATTGTGTCTCGATCAACCAATTGGAATCCTAGATGGGATAGATTTTGTTGCATTTGAATTCGCAATTACAAAGGGGTTACCCAGTGACACTATGCAAAACCCCAAGAATAAGGTTTAAAAATCGACCTGCATCGTGCCAGGAAGTTAAGTAAGGCATTGTTTAGGAGGCAATCCAAAACCCTTTTTATTTCTGTATGCTGGCTTCTTACAAAAATATTTGTGTGTTTATTATGTAGGATGATCTGGCAAGTTTATGAATAGAAGGAAATTGGCAAGCAAAAAGGTCCAGTCGGCGCATTACTAAATATTTTGGTGACCCCGACCTAGACGAACGTTAGACTAAAGACAACTCTAATGTAGAGTCTATAAGACTCGACATGCCCAAGAAATTATTGGCGAACCGCTGACCGAGTCAGTGATCCCAAGCTTTTCCACAGTTTGGAATCCCAAAATTTATTGGGAATTTTGTAAATCTCAGCGAGGTAGGTGATTGCTCGACATGACGCCCATTGGTTTGGCGACCTCGACTAATATCACGTAATGGGTAACAATCGGACGATTTGTTAGGCCACATGTTTAGATTATCAAAGTCTTTCACTCTTATACACTTTCCATTTCAAAACTCACACCTGCACATTATTCTCTATATTTTTGCATTTTCTTAGTTTGCGAGTTATCATTTGTGCTCATAACATGTATTATTGCTTCCTAGCGATTCAATCTTAATTTATTCAGCGAGAAAAGTTGGTTTACAAACTTTGAGAGAGTTTTATTGCTTTTATACTCAAATGCAATATTATTATCTTGTGGATGTGTGTTGGGAATCTCTTGTAGGATTAGAATGTTTGATTATCGATATTGATTTGATAATCTTTCCCTTATTAAATTAAGTAGTTGACTCCCAAAATTTGTTCCTTAAAGTGGATGAATTTTCTGGGGTTATGCATTAGTATCGTTGGATGTAAACTTCATTTGAGTTTGGTGCATGATTTGATTTTGTTTTCAGGGGAAAGAGAGTTTAATTCAAGGAGAGGGGATGAAAGGCACAACAGGTCATTTGAGGAACTAAGTCGCGCTCCCCAACCCACTAGGAAGTTCGCCAAAACTCCATATATTGCCTTTTTTTTATGACTTATTGGATGTATGAATTTGTAATTTTCAGTGAAAAGCTTCAGGTCACGGAAAGCACTCAGAAAGTCATCTACAGTCTTCTTATTTTCCATTTGTCTACACCCCTGTATCCTCTATCACTAGACTCAGCGACTCGCCTAAGTAGTTGCACTTGTAGCCAACTTGTTTGGCCAGGCTTGTCTGTTGCTTATCTTTTGTGATTTTGTTTGAATACTTTCTAACTATTTCTAGAGGCTTTGTAGAAATGGCTAGACCGAAAGTAGCTGGACAAAACATGAAACCCCGATACAGAAAGGCAAATAATATCAGGAAAAATACAATGGAAACAAAACCTTCCAAGATGAAATGTGACGGAAACAAGCCAAGTTCCATCAAGAGAAGTGATCCGCAAGACACTATTGTGAGATTGACAGCACTTTTTAAGTCATAGGTATTGATCAAAACCAGAATTTAAATTTGTACAAGAACAACCACTTTCAACACAAGAGGTAGCAAATTTTTCAAAAGTGAAAAGTTATCGAAAGGGTCAAAATTATTATGAAATTACGACCCCAGAAGAGAGCCATCAGCTCAACATTTGCGAAAGCAATTTTGAATAAAAATTTAAACAAACAACCAAACATAAATCAAAACACATAAATATTAAGCACCAAAAAACAAGGTGAGTCTCACCCCACCATAGAAAAGTGTTTGTCCTCAAATGTGAATATTATTATAAAAGAATGATAAAATCAAGAAAAGGAAGAAGGTGAAGAGAAATCTCATATGGCCTCTTCTGTTTTGATTAATTTGTTGTAACCCTCAGGGCTAAGGCATGGACTGAGGCTTTAACTAGGGTAAGTGCAACATTTATCGCTCTCTTGATAATTTCTAGGACATACTTCTCGAGCTTAGATGCCCTTCTCTCAGGAGATTTTGCTTGACGCCCATATTCTAGATCATCTCTTGAGTGATTTAGATTGGCTAAGCAGGTGTGGAATCACCTGGATCCTATGAAGAGGAAGAAGAAGCAGAGGTACATGTGGTCCTAAAGGCCGGAGTGGGTGCAGCTACTTCTACAGATAACATGTCTATATCAATCTCCTGAGTGGTGTTAGCTAGGGTTTCTTCTCTTATGTCGGCTTATGCATGGGTGTACTTGGCATTAATGCACCGAATTTTAATGGAAGAAGATGGGATGACTTTGAAGTCCCTCTAGTGTCCATAGGTTCTTCATCAAATCTGCATACTTCGGTAATCAATATAGGAAACGATAAAGAAATATGATTTTTCTTGGCCCTCAGACCCTTTTCCGATGATGTCAACAATACTAGATCAGTAGTCCTCCTGTGCATGATACAACCAAGGCAAGATTCTTTAGGAAGGCGCAAGATAATCTCATTTTGGGATGGAATTTTCGAATTGCTGATAAAATAAAACAAAAATCTAGCAGGAACGTTCAGATCTCTCTTTTCTATAGGAGCTCCAAGCTTATCCATCTCTCAGTGTTTTTGAAATCAGAGAAGCTGACTACTCCTTCAGATCGTCTAAGGATGAGGCCTGGTGCAATCCCTCATAAGGGTGTTCACAATGTATTTTTCATCCCATCAAAATGTTGATATGTATGGTGTGGCATTCTACTAATGTGCCTGTGACTATGACATACCTTTTTTGTTTGTACTCACTTGTCTGTTTTTTATTTTTAGGCACCAATGATCCATAGATAGTGTAAAATTTCCTAACCCAGGAGGGAATATATGAGCCTCGAGGCCTCTTTAATTGCTTATACCCTTTGAATTGTAGAGTTTGCAAGATTTCAATATATTTTTCTCCTAGGATCTTTATAGACAAGAGCTTCTCCTCAATAATTGTTCGTTCATCATCACCCTTTAATCTATTCAAAAGGCGTGGTGGATGGTCTAGCACATGCACGGGGGTCAATGGAGGATTCTGTGTTGGTTCTAGAATTGGATCAAGAGGTGATGTGATTGAGGCTACTCTGATTTGGGTGGCAGAATCAAGCAAATATCTACTAGCTGAAGTTTGAGGTGTACTTCTTGGACTATTTTACCTTAAAGTTAGTGGCTGGTCATCTTTTATTCATATTGCTCAACTCCAATTTGTTCGGCCTTCCTCCTGCAAATGATATATTTGTTACTATTTCCCTTGCATCTTTGTAGCTCCTTGACTCCTATTTTTTGAAGATTTGAGCATCATTCGTTGATTCTTAGACCAGATGTTGTTCTCCTTAAGAGTTGCATGTTTTCGCTGGTGCATACCATATCTGCAATAATCTCTTGCTAGTTGTAATAACATTTAATTTTAGATGAAAGAAGAATTACTACAGAGATGTTCGTCTTTCCATTCGGTGAATTGCCGCTCCACCTTGGCGAGCTAGGTCGGCCCGCCAAAGGAGTTTAGGACTCAGTTTGGTAAATTTTGTGGCCCATTAGGCATATCACTTACTAATTTCTTGCGAAGGGGAGACTATCTAATGAGTTATAAAGTAAGGAAAGGAAAGGAAAAATGTCATGGACTATTTGTTACCATTAGGCGAACAACTGAGTCATTTGGCGAACTCGACCCAGTCTGCCAAATAACCAAACGTGCCCGAATCTCAAGTTGATCCAAAAAATAACCCTTACAATCATTATAACTACAATTTGGGCATGAAAATATGAATCTTATACAAAACCTATTCTACCCATCACTCCAAAATACTCAGACTTCTTCTAGTCTTACCAAATTTTTGCCATTTAACTGTAATTACCATAACGAAAATTGTCACCCATTACTTGCTAGAATAATTTTCATTGATTAGCACAATTGTGGGTCACTTGGACTTCACCCAACCAACTTGGTAGTGAATGTGCAACACCCAAATCAGAATGCTTACATTCAAAATAAGCAAACTCATGCATTCAATTCTTGAAAGAATATCAGGCATTTTACAAGTTATAATTACCATCGAAGCGGTTTATTTGAATTAGTAGGGATCAACACACATCATCCCAATAAGACACATGCAAAAGATTACAAATTTATGAAAAGTAAAATTGGGGTTTTAGAGACTAACCTTTGATGTCAATGAGATAATCTTTGTAATGTTAGAAGCAAATTAATCCAAATCAAAGCGCTATTAACGAACTAAAATACTAACTAACGACACCAATATAAGAAAATAATACCTTTGGTGCAATTTTGGAGAGTTTGAAATGAGCGAAAGTAAGAGATTAAAAAATTTGACCTTTGGACCTTATATAACCGTTAAGTTCTAGTCCATTTGGCGAAGTTAATTTCTCTCGTCGTACCACTCGACGATTTGTTGAGCGGTCTTTTATCACGCCCTTTCTTCGAAATCTTCAATTTTCTAGGGGCAAGATATGCGGTTTGTATCGATATTCCTAAGAGGTTGGCGATGCACCAATCTGCTTTTCGAGTTCACCGAGTTATACAGGCTCTACAATACTCTAGCATTGTGCCAAATGGCAGAATTCATGTGGGTTCACCGACTTGTTTAGCGTCTCACGAAATGGACCTTCTGCTCGCCATATTGAAATTTTCTATACATTCCTCATTTTGACATTCAACAATGACACTCCGTTATTTATAGAAGTAAATCGTAAGTTCTGACCTTCGGTTGCCTCCTAAGAAATGCCTTATTTAACGTCATGGCTCGACGTTGATCCTGCCTCACTCAATGATGTTTGATTTTGTACTAGTATCACTAAGTAATCCCAATTTGTCTTTTGGGTGGAGCTGAGGCATGGAATACATCAAGAGTGATCTGATGTGCTGAATTGATTTGGAGTGAGATACGATTGGCTGCATTGGCGCTTCGATGATTTTTCTCATTTCGTCCAACACTCGATCTTGATCGCTAATCTTTTGGAGAATGATTTTTATCATGTACTCAATACAACTTTTCTCATATTCACTAGAGCTTTTCATTGTGTGGGGAGGTATATTCTTCCCTTTGTGAGTGCACTAGTTTTCCATCTCACATAGTTTTGTGGTCTAGTCATTTAGTTAAGATACCAGTGCAGCTACAATGAAGTTACTTTTGAATTCTTAATCTGTATCAACTGTCTTTCCACCCACTCCATCTTACATTCTTAGAGGACTTGCCACACAAACACTAAATACAGAAGAATATTAAAACTAAAAGTACAATTCGTAGAAGCTACACTACAAAGAACTATAAACTCTAAATAACTACATCTTCACGTGACACCACTCCCCTGCAGGGGCACCATTTTGATGCTTTAATATATGTATAATTCTATATTTCTTGATTAGCAACACTATACTACAGTCTGAGTGTCTACAAATCGAAACTAGTAAAGTAATCCAACCAAGGGTTGGGGTCGTGTCCCAAGGGAGTGCAACTGAAAGTAGTAGCTACTTAGAATTCCGTTCCAAATTGTGATAGCTCAAGACATTTTTGTATATTAAAACAAAGAAGTATAATTCATGACATTTAAGTGTCAAATACCAAAAAGGGGTTTTATGTCACATGTAGTTAAATTAGCAAAAATAAAGGAGAAAAAAAGTATGGGGAAAGTTCTTGGAGTGTGGTAACAATATATGCTGACACAAACTAATAGGTACATGCTTTTGATAAGAAAATTTACAAGAAAATGGTGCCTAGGCTAAGCTTTTTTGTGAAACCAAGTTCCCTCTCGGGTAACCTATGCCATATCAAATGGGTTCCTCTCGGACACCCACTCGTCAAAACTAAACTTTCTACGTCTTACCCAAACCCGTACCATTCGATAGTGGGTGCTTGTATATGGGACTAGTTTTCACCCTCTCGGGCTGAACCTCATTTCGACCCACTCCTTAGGCCATCAATCTAGTGGTCTTGGTTTCACGACCTCTCTCTTGGGCAAGCCGAAAACACATGGGTAGTTTTGTATTTGTAACTAAAAACACTTAAATTAAATAACAATCTGTAGGTGAAATAACCATTAGAATGCATTTAATCCTATCAGCAAGCAATACCCAACAATAATATCAACACATATTTGCTAAATTACACCTAAAGAATGTGGGTTTTTAGCAACACATCAAGCAATAATCAAATATACTTTAAATGATAAAGGAATCACGTGCGTATAAGATATTAAAACTAAAAAGTAGAAAAGGAAGTTAAATGGAGAAGAACCACTTCCAAGATTGGAAGAATACCTTCTTCTTCAAGCTTCCTCAAAACCTTCTCCAAACTTGAGAGAAAACTTAACTACAAAGTTTCTAAAATAAAATGTTAAGTGTATATTGCTTCACTCTCAAATCTCTCATTTTTTTTAATAATAAAATAGTTTAGTTTTTATAGGATTCAAATTAGTGGTTGCGGATCCATTCAGAGTCTTTAGTCATGAATCATAGAGTGATTCGGCGACTCTCCCTTTCTCTCGTTCATCGCCGTTTAAGCCTTGCCTTTATATTCATGGTTGTTGTAATGTTGGGTGGAATAACACTGCTTCGTGGAAATATTTGGCGAAGCACCGACTTCTCCTTTTCATCGCCTCACTTCCTTCAAGGCTCACTTGATGTAATATAAGGCGAAAGTTTGCTTTATGGCATATTGCCAAGTGTGCTTGGCGAACCGCACTTTGAATCTTCATCTCTTTCTTCTTTGTTTGTTCTATTTGTCTCAAAAAATTTTGAAAACATTGAGTTTTAGGTATAGATCCTTGGAGACAAAGCATTGACACAATTGAGCAAAAATGAACAAGGCACGTGAAAGAATGAAGAAAATACAGCGTCATGATAGCCTAACCCATTATAAAAATCTCCTAATGGACTTATATTGCTAATGTTCTTGTGTGTTGAGCCCTGATATAGAGGATCAAGTCAGTGGTGAAAAGGACAAGGCGACATACTTTTTAACAGTTCAGCGAAGCAGTAATATCACCCAAAGATACAGAATGCAAAGGCAAGACAACAATGGAATATACAAAAGGGTGGATCACCGAGTTGATTGATGATCCCGACTAACTTCGCCGAGTGGTCCTTCGCAGCATAACTTTTAAAAAACTATAAGTATTCGTTGATATTTTTTGCGTAGTATCAAATTTTAGAAGACTTTTACATTTGACACCGTATTATTTATATATTTTTCATCATTAGTTCTTAGTGTTTTTGTGCGAATTTACTAATCTTTGAAAATTGGAAGGTTTCCAACTACAAAAAAATTGGAAGTGGATCTTGAAAAAATTTCATTCTTGACCTGTGTAAATCCATTCTCTATGTACCTTGTTGATGGAAACACCAGTTGGTAATGATTTCTATCTCTTTACTATGTCTATCAAAAACACAATTCTTGGGGTGTGATTCTGTGAATGCGAGTTTAATTTACTGCTTGGTCTTGCTAACTCAAAGTGTAGTTGCTATTTAACTGTGATTTCGTTTAGCATTTGTGTATGAATTTAATTGGATTACAGTTGCAAATATGACTTCACCTTCGTGTCTTTGGCTTACTCGAGGGAGAGGTCTTAAGACCCAAACATCTGAATGTATAGCTGGTGGTTATTGGGTTGACGTGGATTAAACTAGAGAGAGTAAATCCTACACATTCTCCTATACTTTCATCTCGAGAGAGTGATTGGGTTAAGGTGAAAGTTTGGCATAATTGAAGCAAATCAATGTTTGAGAGAAACTGATTTGATTCATAGTAAGTTGCTCCGAGAGAATTTACCCCCACTTAAGTCTATCTAAGTCATAAATTTACAGCAATTTACGATTAATAGATTGTACCCAGTTGTTTATTTAAAGCCCATATTCCTATCACATCCAAAGAATCCCGTCTCCATCTTTGTATTATCATTTATCTTAATTTTTTTAGTTTATAATTCTTAAAAAACCCCTATGATAATTGATGTGTATGTTGTAATACTCCGAAAGTCTAAATCCTAATCTACAGACTAACATGAGATTCTAAGAGTGGTAATATTTATTAAAGGCCAAATATAATGTATATAAGTCATTTAGAAAGTCTTAGAATCAAATAATCAAGAAACATCCATGATGTCCGATAACTAGTTCAAGAGGTGCTAGTGTTCCTTAGCCTATTTGATAAGGTTTAAGGAGTCGAAATTCAATGAATTATGGTGATACGGTTTATAACACGCATAAGAGTTTGTTTATATTTGAAACGTCAAGGTAAGACATTCCAAGGAGTAATAATGGGTCCTTGAGGTTGACCCTTGTAATTTGGAAAAAAGTTGTCTATTGGACAGTGCTCACCTACGACCAAAATCGATGAGGCGTGGTTGGATTTACTGGGCTTCGATGCCTCTGTCAACTAACACTTAGTAATTTTGTCCATGAAAACGTTTGGAGTAATCTATTTCAAACCACGGATGAGTAGCACGGGGGGAGGCTTGGCTATCGACTGACCTACGGCCCGTCAGTCGGGGTCTCGTAGGTCAGGTCACTATTTTGCTGCCTCATTTTAGTTTGTTTAATTAAATTAATAAGGAGGTTATTTAAATTGTTAGATTTTAAATGTTACGACCCGAGAGTAAAAGTTAGGGAATTCTCGAATCTAAACACAGGGTACTTGACCTCTTGGAGGTCTTGTACAAGCCCTTTTGTACCATTTATTGCATAAACATATATGAAGAGTATTGCGTAATTAAAACCTTTTATGAAATTTGAATAGTCATCCAAAATATCTTTCATATAAACCAAAGGAAATACTATGTCTCACGTCATCAAATTCTTGGACTCGAAATATACTTGGGACATGACTTATACTATCGAAATGTAAAACTACGAAGTCTATCACAATGCTTTAATAAAAGAAAGTCTAAGATAGTGATGACCTCCAGTTAAATGATGACATACTTTAACCTTGCTTGAAATATCCTATAAACCAAGATTTGGTCCCAAAATGACCTTCCTCTATGAACCACTTTAGAGATAGATACAACCATGGAATTAATACAAACACATGTACTAAGTATGGCTTAATGCAAAAAATCATTATAATGGACATTTAATAGAAATATGCTCTTTTTGATTAAAACATCATAGTATAAGAATAAGAACAACATTTAACACCTTAGAAAACGTAAGACATCTCATAAGCACTTTACCATATCTTAACAAATATTACAGTAAACCATGCCATGTTATAGTGAATTAATTCAAGCTTCACAGTGAACCCATTTAAAATGCAACCTTCTTACTAAAAGATATTCTAAGACTCACTTAAGTAACACAAAGAGAGCGCCCATACACCCTATCTAAGCACACCTAAATGATCCCGAGGACTACCTATAATGATATATATATACACTTACAATACACAAAAACATATAACATATATAATATGACATTCTCCTCACCAAGGTTATCGAAAGACTTACTTAAGTAGTTCGAGAAGGGAACGCCCATACACCCTCTCAAACATTACCTAAATAATCCTTAAAACTGTCTATGTTTAGATCATGTCTAATTTATCAACCAACATTCGTATCTAGAGTCATTCTTAATATTTACCTAGGCAAGACATGAAGAGACCATCCTTTATGCCCCCTTCACACTTTAACTAGGCAATCCTTAAAGTTAATCTCGATTAGGTATTTATTCATTTACATGTCTTCTAATCTTAAGTCATTACACCATTAATTCATTTAAGATATATTCATCACATAAGGACATTAAATTAAATGTCTTGGAGAAGACCTAGGGACTGACTCACTAACATCTTCAAAGTGTAAGGGTGCAATGTCTAGGTAGCGTCCCATACCCCCACCTAAACTTCATAGAACTTATCAAACACTAGTAGGTATCCCATATGATGAGAATATGCAATAAATGTCATACACCATGGTAGCTAAGCATTGAATCCGGAGTTGTAACCTACTCCAATGAGGGTGTCCTACTTGCCAATGCTAGAATTTGGACACATCCCATGTAGGCACATGGTTAAGGAATATGAAATGTTTCATTGTTCTCTAATGTCATATTTTATAGATTAACTTCCCAAACGATATTCACTCAGTGATAGCCTTTGTTCTCATAGTGTATTTCACATAAAGTATCACATGAAGAGGTTTCATATCTAGTTCATAATCAAATCACATTTCACCTTACCAAAGAGGGTCCACTAAGGCTACCTACAATGGATAAGAGGATAGCTCAATGAATTTCCTAAGGATAATTTCATGCCGTTCCAGCCAACCAAACTTAAGTCCACCAGTCCCGCAAGAAGGATACAATTATGACTTTCAACTTCAAGGATATTATAACCTCTCAACTAGGTTGAGGGTTCCACATAACTTGACCTTCTAACTATGTTCAACGCCACATATTTATCACATATACAAGACTAAGGGGATTTATCAGAATAAGTCAAGACATCATTTGACCTTATACATTCATCAAGTAAGGGACAAAAGTCTACCACAACAAGACACATCAATACATCACTTTATCATATATAGCATATCACTTAAGAAGCACAAAGGCACATCCAATTTAACCATAGGTCACCCTATACACTACTACAGAAAATTAAATATAACCATCATAAGACTCATAAAACAAAGTAGGAAGAATCATGCATCAACCGTAACACTACACACATAAAGACATAGTCATAGTCTTATCTGATCACCTAATGTCAATAGAAGAACACATAATTTCACATCACTCAAGTAAATAGGTACGATCATACTCCACCATAAGTGGATCATACTATTCACAACATAATTCAAGACTATATTACATAATATATAGAGTTAGGGAAGCGTACCATCAATCCACTTTAATCTATAGATAAATCATCCTACACAATACCTAAAGGCCCTTACCCATGGCCATGATCACCAATTCAATTCAATACTTACAATAGACAATGAATCAAAGATAATTCAACATATATTTATTAATTTAGGGAAGTATACTAACAATTTTATTATGATTCTATCATAATTCAATACCTACTCAAACTACATAAGAATTCATTAGTTTGAGACATGATCACTTCACCCGTAAAATAGTCAAAACTAGGATTGCATGTTTTGCATGGGTTCACAGAGTTTTGAGGTTAAAATCATCAAATTAACACCAATTCATTTATAATACAATGATTCAAAACATTTTATGCAAGAACCCATGGCTAGATCACAAAATTGGAGAATTCATGTTTTGATCATCTTTGAAAAATCATTGGAATTGACTCCTTGAAGAAATATATTTCAAGAATGAAGAACCATAACTTAATTGTGATGAAAATACCACAAGATTGATGGAGAAAACTTGAGAAATTTATCTTCTTCCTTGAAGATCCGAAGCTTCAACAATGGAGGTTTTGGCAAGAAGAATGGAGAGGTTTTGTTTTGAGTTGAGGGTTTAGCCATGATTGGTGAGTTTTGGGGTATAAAAAGGTTCAATAACCGTCAATAATTAATCCCCAGTTTACCCAAATTACCCTTCCACTTACTGGACGTTTTAACCAATTCAATTTTGACTTAAAAACGATGCCCCCAAATAAAGGAGTTTACTGCATGTCACAGAGGCATTTTCAAACCTTGTTTATGGAAAATTTTGAGATAGAATTGTTCGTGACATCCTCGCGTCTCAGGGAAAGAATTTTTCACAGTAAGTGTCAGTTGCGCGACGTGCAGCCACCACCATAATCTGGCTGGCGCGGTAGCTTAGCTGTCCCATAATTGGGTCCTCTTTGGGGACCCTTTGGCTGGTCCCCAGGGCATCATTCTCAGACGTTCCGACCCTTTGCATGTCAGGCTATTCTAGGAACCATCGATACACAAAGTCAGCAACAAACCATCCCCCAAAACATAACTACAAAACATTACAACACAATCGTTCAACTTAAACTAGTTTCCAAACGTCTTGGACGTTCTTTGACGTTTAAACTCTAAACACTTTCAAACTTTATATACTTCATAATAACACTATTATTAAGAAATTTGTGACTTTAAAACATCATGACACCCATGTTAGGATAAAGTTCAACCTATCTCAACTTGAGGGACGTTACATTAAAGGAGATCTAATTAAGTTAGTTAATGACTTATTAAATACCCTAACCTAATTAAACTAACCCAACCATCATAATTCCCAAAACTCAAATTGCTCTTCCTACTTCTTTCTCTCTCCCATATAGAAGAACTCCATTTAAGGCTAGTTCAAGGTCTAAGGGCTGGAAAAATGGGATTTTCTTCATCATTCTCAATCAATTAACAAGGTATGGGGTTCCTTTCACCTTTGGCTTTCCTTTCCTCAAAGGTTTCCTCCCAATTTTTTTCAAAAAGATGAATTTCAAGTGGGTTTTCTACTACTACGAATTTGACTTTCTAAATTTCTTTCTTTATGATTTCTTTAGATAAATATGAGTAGATTATGATATATTGTAATTCAATTATGCTAGTTATTGATGAATTAACCTAGGTTGTGAAGTAGATCGGGAATTTGACCCAAGTTCCTAACCCTAGGCTATCAACTAGAGATGAATTGTTGTGTAGTGATTCAATTGATTTCATTATTGTGTTGATTACTTTTAAGTGGTGATATTAAACTCATTGTTGGGTTGAAATAGATGGTTGATGGTAAAACCTTGATGATGGCTTGTGAAGGAGATTGGGGTAAGTCTTGTGATCTCAATTCTTTACTTCAATTATGATTATTTGGTGATAAAGTTATATTGAACTATACCTTATTGTAAGATTGATTGGGGTTGGTATGATGTTGAATTGGAATGTCTTAATTATGGCTTGTGAGTTTTTGGTTAAGATGTATTTGTTATAAGGATGGTGATAATTTACCAACGTTCCTTATTATAATATCATATGCAAATGTGTTGTGAATTGAAATGAAAGGACAATACTCATTAAACTACTATTGATCTATGATGGTTATTAAATAAGTGATAGAAACTATGAACTAAAATAATCTATGATTTTTTATAAAGACTCAAAGACATTTCATAAAGGGACTCTAGCTTAGCACCAAGTGAACCAGAGTGAGGAGTGTCCTTTCCCACATAGGAAAGGTAGGATCACTAATGTACTCATGAGATTGGAGACTATAATACATGTAGCATAAAGAGGGTCCCAACTACATCTCCTAGTTCATGAACTATGTTGCCCGCATAGGAATAATAGCTAGTGGATCCACATAGATGCTATGTTCATGTTTTGGTACTACCTTGGGAAGTAGTCCGCTTTATTTCGGTGTAGGGTTCCATGACACTGGATTCCACATTAGATCATGTGGTCTATGTCGGATAAGGAAAGATGTTCCCAAAAGGTAAATTGAAGTAATGGGGTGAACTCTAACTAGGATGACCTAAGGGGTTAACTTAGTCTAGGTAGGGGTATGAGACTCTACCTATACATTGCACTAGTTATCATCAGGGGAAGTCTTAGAAAGATGTTGTTATGTATGTATATGCTTATAAATATAAATGATATGTATATGATGATCTTACATGTTAATGACATTATGTGATGTTGGTTTCACTTATGAATATGTGTTTTGTCTCAATTGCTACAGTATGATGACGTTTACTCTTAATGATATGGCATGTGAAGTTGGGCACTTCTTATGGTTCTTGTTGGGTTTACTTGGTTGTTTGAGGTTATGGAGCCTTACGTAGTCATTGCACTTGGGGACTTAATAGGGATTCATGAGTAATGGTCTTGCTTGGATTATGATGTTATAAAATCTTATGTATACTTGTTGATATTTTAACTTGATGATAGAGTTGTCTTGACTATGTGCTCAATTGTGTTGATATCCATATTAACTTGAATAGACTTTGTATTTTTGGTCTTGTGATGTACATAGTCTTGACTTAAGGATATGTGTTCATTGATTGGTATTGGTTCTTGGATGTGCATAAAGTGTTTTCGAAGTAAATAAGCATGCTTTAATGAAATGTCCCTTATTAGCATGATTCTACGTTGTATGTGCACATGATCCTATACTTAGTACAAGTGGTGTGATAACCCCATTTATCCCTTTTTCCCTAACTTTATAGGTTTCGCATTACGACTTTTGAAAGAAGACTTGGATTCTCATTCTCCACGTTGGGTAGGTCCTCACCACTTCGAGGACAATGTCATTTTCTATCATTGGATGTTGATTAGTCTTAAAGACACTTTGTTCATTCTCTTTCATTTGAGTACCATGATTGTATATCATATATGTGGCTTTTATCGTATTGATGTATGGGCTATGTCCCGTTGTTATACTCTCTCTTAGATGGTTATGATACGAGACATCCATTTTAAGACTATGTTATATATCTCACATATATATAAATATATATATATATATATGTGTGTGTGTGTGTGTGTGTGTGTGTGTGTGTGTTTGTGTGTGTTTCATAAAAGTAGAAGACTGTGTAATTTTCTTATACAAAGGGTCTATGTATACTCGATATGAATATAATATGTGTATGCGAGAGGTCTATGTAAACCTCATGATAGATATAGAACAAAAGTTTTATATTTTTTGCATTTTAACCTATGATTATAATGATGAATGCTAAGAGGTTGGTCCTAGTCCTCTCCGAGGACGACGACGTCGCTTACGTCCATGGGCTACTGCCGAAATGTGACAAACTTGGTATCAGAGAATGAGGTTCAATATACCTAGAAATGATGTCTCATTTAAGAATATTTATGTAGATTCTTATTCATAATTGTGAAGTGTGCCACACTTATGAATGAGAGAATTTATGATATTTAGAGACTCTCATCTTCTTGTATTCCTAAGTCGTGCCTGTATAGTACTATTATGGTCTTTCACCTAAACCTTGTATCGTGGTTATAGGTATGAATACTCGAAGGGCAACTGTTTGAATGGACAAACAAGAAATGGCTAATGTGGGAGCTAACGACAATCAAGTGCCTCCACAAGACAACAAAGTGCCTCCACTTAAAGAAGTTTCTATGGGTGACTAAGTTTCGGATGTTCCTCTACCGATGACCAATGGAGATATAAGGGCATGTTTCTCAGTTTGTCTCAATTCATGACCTCTCAAGCTAATGTCTTACTTCATAAGTTCAAGCTATGAAATCCCAAGTAAATTGGGAGGTTGGACCTCGAGTGCCTCAACAAGCTGAACCTATGGCCTCGCATTTGAAAAAATTTGCTAGAATGAATCCACATATGTTCTTTGGGTCGAGGTCGGATGTGAACCCTTAAGATTTGCTCGATGAGATCTATAAGAGTATTTATGCTATGGGTGTGACCTGAATTGAGAAGGCTGAGTTAGCAGCCTATCAAATCAAAGATGTGTCTCAAACTTGGTTTGTGCAATGGAGGGATATAGGGAACTAAGAGGTTGTCTTGTGACTTAGTTGATATTCAAAGAAGACTTTCTTTGATATGTTCTTACCTAGAGATATGAGGGAAGCTAAAATCGATGCATTCATCAACCTTCATTAGGAGGTATGAGTGTACTTGACTATTCCTTGAAATTCACTAAATTATCCAAGTATGCTCTATCCTTTGTTTTAAATCCAAGGGATGAGATGAGTTATTTTCTTATGAGGGTGTGCGATGACTTGGTGGAAGAATGTTGTTTGGCTATGTTTCATGATAATATGAGTATCTCTCGTCTCATGGTTCACGCTCAACAACTGGTAAAAAACTAGGTCAAAGATAAAGAGTAGGGAGGCCAAGAAGGCCAAGTCTTATGAAGGTTGTTATTCAAAGGGTAGTTTTGACATTCAAGACAAACCTAGGTTCAAGAAGAGGTTTTCTAATCAAGTTCCTATCAAATTTCCCAAGGCTAGTGATGATAGGGTGTCTAACCCTTAGTCTGAAAAGGGAAGAGGTACTAGCTCACCAAGTAAGAAGCCAACTTATGGAAAGTCTGGTAAGAAGAATTTTTGTGATTGCCTTATTGGAACAGACAATTTTTTTGGTGTGGCAAGAGTTTCCATAAGGTTAGGGATTTCCCTAATTTGAAGGGGCAAGACAAAGGTAGCATACAAGCTCAAGCTAGTGGTGCTAATGTGGATCATTCAAAGAAGAATCATTTTTATGCACTTTGCTCTAGGGGGTGAACAAGAGATTTCTCACGATGTGGTGACCGGTATGTTACAAGTTTTCTCTATTGATATGTATGCTTTACTTGATCCGTGTGCTACATTATCTTTTGTTAATCCCTTGATAGCTAGAAAGTTTGTTATTTTTTTAGATATTCTAAATGAACCTTTCATGGTAACTACCCTGGTAGGTGAGGTAGTGGTTGCAAAGAGGGTATATAGAAATTGTGCTATAATGTTTCCCAATAGAGTTACTCATTTTGAATTACTAGAACATGATTTGGTCTATTTTGATGTCCTTTTGTGGATGAATTGGTTGCACATTTTTTTTTTGCTTCCATTGAATATAAAAGAATCGTCAAGTTCAATTTTCTTAATGAACCCGTCTTAGAGTGGAAGGGGGGGAATTCTATTCCTAGAGGTCTTATTATCTCGTCTTAAGGCTTTTAAAATGATCTCAAAAGGGTGTATATATCACATTGTAAGAGTCAAAGATTTGGACTACAAAAATCCTACCATTGACTAAGTCCCCGTAGTAAGAGAATTTCCGGAGGTCTTTTCTATTGATCTTCCTGGAATCCCCCCCCCCTTCGAAATGGAAATTGATTTTTGTATTGACTTGCTACCAGATACCAACCCCCTTTCAATTACTCCTTATCGGGTGGATCCTGTAGAATCAAAAGAGTTGAAGGCTCAACTCAAGGACAAAGGCTTCACTAGACCTAGTATTTCTCCATGGGGTGCTCCGGTTTTGTTTTTGATGAAGAAGGATGGGTCCCTTAGAATTTGCATCGATTATCGCCAAATTAATAAAGTTACTATTAAGAAAAAGTATCTTCTCCCTCATATTGACGATTCGTTAAATCAACTCCAAAGGGCAAGCTACTTTTCTAAGATTGACTTGAGATCAGGGTATCACTAACATAGGGTGAGAGGTAAGGACATACTCAAAAATGACGTTCCGAACTAGATGTGGTCACTACGAGTACTTAGTAATGTCTTTTTGACAAATTAATCCCCCGACGACAATTATGGATATCATAAATTGGGTGTTTCGAAGTTACCTAGATTCATTTTCCATTGCCTTCATTGATGACATCTTGGTATATTCAAAAAATGAGGGTGAACACATGGACCATTTGAGGGTTGTGTTACAAATACTTAAGGAAAATCAACTATTTGCCAAGTATAGAAAATGTGAGTTTTTGTTGAGGTCTGTGGCATTTCTTGGTCATATCATCTCTAGTGAGGGAGTTGATGTTGATCCAAGGAACATAGAGGCGGTAAAAAATTGGCCTAGGTCATTGACTCCAACCGACATTAGGAGATTCTTGGGTCTAGCGGGTTATTATAGGAGGTTTGTTGATGGTTTTGCGTCCATTGCATCTCCTTTGACTACTTTGACCCAAATATGAAATTTGTCTTGTCGGAGGCATGTGAAAGAAATTTCAAAATCTTGAATGACAAGCTTACTTCCTCTCCGGTGTTGACTTTACCAGAGGGCCATGGGCTTCGTTGTGTGTTGTGATGTATCCTGAGTGGGCTTGGGTTGCATTCTTATGCAACATGGGAAAGTAGTAGCCTATGCCTCTAGGAAACTTTAGGTGCATGAGAAGAGTTATCCAACTCATGATCTTGAGTTAATGATCGTGGTATTAGTTTTGAAAATATGGAGACATTATTTGTGTGGTGTACATGTTGATGTGTATACCGACAATAAGAGTCTTCAATATGTGTTTACCCCTAAAATTTTGAATATCCGACAAAGAAGGTGGTTGGAATTATTGAAAGATTACGACTTGAGTGTCCTCTACCACCCCGGCAAGGCCAATGTGGTTGCGTATGTTCTAAGTCATATGACCATGGGTAGTGTGTCTCATGTAGAAGAATCCAAGAAATACCTAGAAAAATATTCATATGTTGGCTCGTTTGGGTGTTAGATTAGAAGATTCTCTGCATGGTCGTTTTATGGTCCATCATTAGTCTAAATCATCTTTGGTGGTTGAGGTGAAGTACAAACAACAACTTGATCAACCATTGATGGAGTGGAAGGATTCGGTTATTGGTAAGCTTAATGAGTCGTTTTCCTCAGGGGGTGATGGTGTCTTGAGGTATCAAGGAAGGTTGTGTGTTTTCAATGTAGATGGCTTGAGGAACTAGATTCTTGAGGAAGCTCATGGGTCCCGTTATTCCATTCTTATTGTATCTACAAAGATGTATCATGACCTTAGAGAAGTGTATTGGTGGAAAGGCTTGAAAGTGAACATAGTGGAATCTGTTGCAAAATGTCCAAAATGCCAACAAGTGAAAGAAGAACACCAAAAGTCGGGTGGTTTACTTCAAGAAATCCAAGTTACTACTTGGAAGTGGGAAGACATTATTATGGATTTTGTTGTAGGGTTGCCTCGGACACAAAAGCAACATGACTCCATATGAGTGGTCATTGATAGGTTGACCAAATCTACTCATTTTATTCCCGTCAAGTCCCCTTACTCGTCGGAGTATTATGCAAGGATATTCATAGATGAGATTGTGTGTCCCCATGGTATTCCATTATCCATCATATTGGATTAGGGTGCAAAACTCACATCTATGTTTTGGAGGTCATTCAATGAAGGATTGGGTACTAAAATGAAGCTAAGCACCACTTTTCATCCCCAAACGGATGGTCAAGCGGAGAATATTATTCAAACCCTTGAGGATATGCTTAGAGCTTGTATAATTGACTTCAAGGGATATTGGGATAAAAACTTTCCTTTTGTTGAGTTTTCTTATAACAACAGTTACAATTCATCTATATCTATGGCTCCTTATGAAGCACTCTATAGTATGAGATGTATATCTCCAATTGGATGTTTAGAAGTTGGAGAGTCTTCATTTTCGGGTCCCAAATTAATTTATAAGACTTTGGAGAAAGTTTATATTATAAGGAATCTCTTAAAAACAGCCTATAGCCAGCAAAAGTCTTATCTCGACCATAGGAAGAGAGACTTAGTGTTTGAAGAAGGTGATAAAGTGTAGCTAAAAATTTCTCCTATGAAAGGGGTGATGAGATTTGGCAAGAAAGGGAAGTTGAGACCTCGTTATATGGGTCACTATGAAATTTTGCAAAGGGTTTGCAAGGTTTCATATAAGTTGAAGTTACTTACTGAATTGGTTCGGATCCTTTGTTTCATGTCTCCGTGCTTATGAAATGTATCAGTGATCCTGAGTCCATTCTTCATATTGAGGGTCAAGGTGTTAAAGAGAACCTCTCCGAACAAAGAGGTGGTTTCTGTAAAGGTGTTATGGAAGAACAACCTAGTTGAGGGTGCAACATTGGAGGAATAGGCCGACATGAAGTCTGGTTACCCATCTATTTGATAAATAAGGTTAGTTGTTCCTATTTATAGTTAAAATAATGAGTTTATTGAAGTTTCTTTAATTTTTAAAATAGTGAATTTTATGCTTTATTTCAGTAAGCTACAGTGAATTATTCCTATTTAAATGAAAGTTTTCAAGAAAATGCTCTTTTACTTGATTTGAACTTACGTTGTGTATTTTGGTATATTATGCCTTCATTAATTGTATTGAGCATGTTATATGAGATGAAGAAAGCTTTGACTTAAGTGAATCAGCATGTACTGATTGTTGAACTCTTATAAGTTGAAAATGATGTTTTGAGTTGCATTGTTAAAAGGGTCATGTGGTTATATTGATTTGAAGTGTAACTCATGTTTGATATGTTGTTGTTTGTTGGGCTTCTAGTCTTGAGTCTTTTCCTTCCTTTTAAAAATTTTAGTATCATTCAGGGACGAATGTTCCTAAGGGGGGATAATGTAATACTCTGAAAGTTTAAGTCCTAATATAGAGACTAACATGAGATTCTAGGAGTGTTAACATTGTTTTAAGGCCAATATAATGCATATAAGTCATTTAGGAAGTTTTAGAATCAAAGCGTCAAGAAAAGTCCAAGAAGTCCAAAAACTAGTTCAAAAGGCGCTAGTGTGCCTTAGCCTATTTGACATGGTTTTAGGAATCGAAATTCATTGTAATTTGGTGGTAAGGATTCTGACACGTATTAGAGTTGGTTTATAGTTGAAACTTCAGGGTAAGACTCCCCAAGGACCAACCAAGGGTCATTGATAAGGACCCCTGCAATTTGGCAAAAAGTTGTCTATTAGACACTGCTCACCTACAACCACAGTCGATGAGGTGTGGTTGGATCAACGAGGCGTCGATGTCTCCGTCAACCAACACTTATCAATTTTGACCAAGGACATGTTTTGAGCAATCTCAGTCGCAAACCACTGATGAGCAGCACGGAGGAAGGCTTGGCCGTCGACTATCCTACGACCTGTAGTTCGGGGTCTCATAGGTCATGTCACTGTTTTGTTGACTCATTTTAGTTAATTTAATTAAATAAGTTAAGTGGTTATTTAAATTTTTAGGGGTTAAGGGAGGTCCATTTATGTTAGTTTATGACTTATATAAAAACCCTAACCTAATTACACTAACCCAACCCTCATTAATCCCAAAACACAAATTACTCTTCCTTCTCTCTTCTTTCTCTCTCCCAAATGAAGAACTCCTTTGAAGGATAGGTCAAGGTCTAAAGGATGCAATAAGGGGTTTTTCTTCATCATTATCCATCAATTAAAAAGGTATAGGATTCCTTTCACCTTTGGGATTCCTTTCCCCAAAGGGTTCATTCAAATTCATTTCAAAAGGATGAGTTTCAAGTGGATTTTCTTCTACAACGAATTTGACTTTGTACATCGCTTTGTTTATGATTTCTTTTAATAATTATGAGTAGATTATGATGTATTCTAGTTCAATTATACTAGTTCTTGATGAATTAACCCAGGCTGTGAAGTAGATCATGAATTTGACCCAAGACCCTAAGCCTAAGCTGTGAACTAGTAATGAACTGTTGTGTAGTTATTCAATTGACTTCTTTATTGTGTTGCTTACTACTGTCTGATGATATTACACCCATTTTCGGGTTGAATTGGATTGCATATGGTAAAACCTTGATGATGGCTTGTGAAGGAGATTGGGGTATCTCAATTCTTTACTTCAATTATGATTGGTTGTTTTTAGTGATGAAGTTATATTTAAGTAACCTTATGATAAGATTGATTAGGGTTTGTATGATTTTGAATATGAATGCCTTGAATTATGGCTTGTGAGTTTTTGGCTAAGATGTAAATGTTATAAGGATGGTGATAATTTACCAATGTTCCTTATTAAAATGTGATATGTAGATATGCTTACATCACATGTGTGAATTGAAATGAAAGGACAATACTCATGCAATTCCTATTGAGCTATTATAGTGATTATATAAGGGATAGACCCTATGACCTAAAATAAGCTATGATGTCTGATAAAGACTCAAAGACATTTCAAAAAGGGACTCTAGCTTATCACCGAGTGAAATAGAGGGCGGAGTGTCCTATCCCACATAGGGAAGGTAGGATCACTAATGTACTCGTGAGATTGGAGACTTTAATGCATGTAGCATAAAGAGGGTCCCAACTACGTCTCCTAGTTCTTGAACTATGTTTCCCCCATAAGAATACTAGCTAGTGGATCTACATAAATGCTATGTTCATGTTATGGTACTACCTTGAAAAGTAGTCCTCTTTCTTTCGATGTAGGGTTACAGGACATTGAATTCCACATTAGCACATGTGATCTATGTCGGTTAAGGAAAGATGTTCCCAAAAGGTAAAATTAAGTAATGAAGTGAACTCTAACTCGGATGACCTAAGGGGTTAGAGAGTCTAGGTAGGGGTATGTCATTCTACTAATGCATTGAACTAGTTATCCTCAAGGGAAGTATTAGAAAGATGTCCGTATGTATGTATATGCTTATAACTATAAATTATATGTATATGATGATCTTACATGTTAATGACATTATGTGATGTTTGTTTCACATATGATTATGTGTTTGGTCTCAATTTCTAAGGTATGATAACATTTACTCTTAATGATATGGTATGTGAAGTTGGTCATTTCTTATGGTTATTGTTGGGTTTACTCGGTTGAGTGAGGTTATGGGGCCTTACTTAGTCATTGCACTATTGGACTTAATAGGGATTCATCAGTAATGGTCTTTCTTGGATTATGATGTTCACTCTTATATATGCTTGTTGTCTTGATTATGTGCTTAATAGTGTTGATATCAATGTTGACTTGACTAGACTTTGTATTGTTAGTATTGTGATGTACATTGACACGCCCTCAAAATGAACTAAGGTAGATATAGCCTCACAGGTTCCTAAAAAGGTTAGTAATCGGTTAATTAAGTGTTTTTTAGTATGCATACTTGATTTGAAGTCATTTGGAGGTCAAACGTCCAAGACGTTCGAAAGTTAGTCTTTAGATGTGCTAGCGAGTCCTTTCATTTATGTGATACGCTCAAATTAACTTCTCAAAGAGAAGTATAAGCGGTCGTATCAAGTAAAGAGCCCAACTATTAGGTTGGGGTCGATCCCACGAGGAAAATGATTTAGACTTAACTTTAACCTATTATTACTTCTATTTAGTCAAGTCCTTTCCGAAAACAAGTAACAAATAGGGTTTTCTAAGCAATAAATGTAATTAGCTATTTCTAAATAAACAAGTGAAAGGTTTAAAGATTTGATTTTTATCAAGTAATGAGAGTTACTAGGGCTTAAGTGTTCCCCGCAGGTTCATAACGCGGTAATTCTAGCTATAATAATCCTTTCTTACTATCTTCTATGCAAAATGGTAAGTTAAGTATCCCTAATTCCTTGGTCCGGCAACTAGGAAATTTCACTCCGCACCTTGGTCCGACTACATGTGTATGCTTTACTAAACCTTACATTTACCTCATATTAAGCATCATAATCGATGTATGGCTTAGTTTTTACTTCGCACTAATCGACACTAAAATATTAGGTAGTATATACTAAATCTACGTAGATAATTTTTTTCTTATTATCTACCTTCTTGGTCTGGCAAGTAGGAACAAGGCGATTTCTAACGCGTGAACTCGTTAAAAAGACTTTTAAACGAAAGAAATATCAATATATGCAAGACACTATTCTAGGATTCTTATTTTAGCTAGTTTTCACCGTGTTAATTACCCATGGTTCCCACAACCCTAGATATGGATTTAATTACCCATGTTAATAATCACATAATTCATATTAGTTTGATAAGAATTCATTACTTAGTTTGATGAGATTGAAGAAAACCCACAAAAATTACTTGAATTAATCAACAAGCTTGCAATAAACGATTTCCGGGAAATAGAATAATTTCCCCAAAATCACAAGTTCACAACTAGAACAATAAAATCTGAAAATACCCAAGAGTCTAACACCAATATTATAAATCAGAACAATGATCAAGATCTAACCCCAAAAATGATGTTTTTACAAGTATTTATAATAATAGAGTCCTACCAAAAGAGGGAAATCTATTTAAGGAAAATCTGTCCAAAATCTGTGTCTGAGTCAACGACCTATATGAAGGACCGTCGAGGCCATGATGGACCGTCGTAGTCCTCCGCCGTTCCACACTTAGCTTCTTTTCACGATGGGTACTGGGCTACTTTTTGTTGACAATGACGGATGTGTAGGACGGTCCGTCATGGATATGACGATCCATCGAGAGCTTCCGTAGACCCACACTTAGTTAGAATTCCCCACTCTTTATTTAGAATCTTTTCTTTCATACGATGGTGGCCACCTACAGACCGTTGAGGGGTCGACGGACCGTTGATGGATCCGTAGGTAGTCACTTCTTTTGCTTCAGCAAAATTCTTCTGCGTTTTCATTACTGACAGATTTCCATCAAACAAAGATAAAATACATTAAAACTAATAAAAAGAGGCCTTAGACACACAGTAAACTTAAGGAAAAAGCATCGAAAGTACCGTGAAAGCACGGTACATCAGTTTGCCTTTTTTATGTGTTTTTTTGAGTTGAGAAGAAGTGTAGTTGACCCTAGTACATTAACAGACGTGTTAAGGGTCAAAACGTCTAGTTATGACTCCCCGAAGAACCACCCAAAGGACCCCTAAGGAGGAGCCATACCTTGGACAAGAGGCTGCCCAAGGCAGAGTGCAGGAGTAAGAATGAGAGATTGCCCTCACGACACACGCCTAGCACGCACCTCACTGCCTCAAAAATTATTTGGGGTAGAATTGGGAGGCTTCCCCACGACGCGCAGCCGACTCCCACATCTAGTTGCATCGTTCTTAAGTCAATATTGACATGTCTAAGAGCCCCAATTCGTTTGGGGGTGTTTTTGTAACATAGGGGAACTTTTATTAACTAATTTTAGGACCTTTTTAAACCCTTTACTGAACCAAAACCCCAACACCCATTAAGAAATCAAATTCCCGAAAGTTCTATTCTTTTCCAAGAACCCACAAAACCTCAATTGAAGTCGAAGCTCAAGAACAAGCTATGGAGTTAGATTCTTAGAGATTTCTTTTCATATTTTCATGGGATTTTAAATGTATAAGGTATGGTTAACCTTCGTCCCTAGATAACCATTCATCTATGAAGTCCTTTCAAGGTTTTCAAAACATGAATTCTAAGTCAAAAATCCTATTTTTCAATCTAGCCATGGGTTCATTCTTAAATTGATTTTAAAATCATTCTAATGATGAATATATGTTTATATACTTATTATATGATTAATTTATATCCCATTTTATGAAGAACCCATGATCATCCTAAATTCTCAAATTAGCCTATAATGTAGGTCTTGTGATCTTGATTTGATGTTTATTTAATTGTGATTAGACTGTATGGAGTTGCTTATTTCTATTACCTTCTATATCAATTGAATACGAATTCTGGAGAAACGATCAAAGATGATCATTAGCTTAGAGATTTGTTAAGTTAACCTACTTCTTCTAATTAGCCTAGAATGTACATTGAATTGTGCTGATTGGTATGGTCCACTTATTGTGGCGGTGTTTACATTCTTGTACATATTTATGTGTTATGATCATGTCCTTGAATGGGTTAGATGTAATATGAATTGATATGATGATTCCTATGTTAGGAAGTTGAAGGATTTAGCCTTGATTATAATATCATGTCTAAGTGAATTGATGTTATGTGTATAGTCTACTACACTACTTATTTAATCTAGGTGTGTAGATGATTTTATATGTATATGTGTGATGATCATATTAAGGTCTCTTGCTTTGGTTTCTGATCCTAGAGATGAAATGAGCCGCTTTGTGACGCGGATGTCGGATTATTTGCAAGAGGAGTTTCATACGACTATGCTACATGAGAACATGAACATTTCTCGTGTTATGGGGCATTTCTAACATGTGGAAGAGGCAAGGGATAAGAGGAAAAGTAGAGATGCTAAGAGGGAAAAATCCTTTGATAGAGGTTGTTCAAAGAATAGGCTTGAGAAACAACACAAACCTAGATTTAAGAAGCGAGTTTCTAATCAAGTTCTTTTCATGTTCCTTAAGGCTAGTGGTTATACGGTGTCTAACCCTAAACCTAAAAAGAGAAAGGGTACAAGTTCACCAACCGAGAAGCCAACTTGTGGAACGTGTGGAAAGATGCACTATGATTGTTGTATTAAGGGGACAGACAATTGTTGTTGTGGTGGTAAAAGTGGGCACAAGGTTAGGGATTGCCCTAATTTTACGGTCAAGACAAGGGTAGTGGTCAAGCTCAAGCAAGTGGTTCAATTGACTTGGTTATAAGTTGAATTACTACTAAATGATGTTGTTACACTAATTATGAACAAATTAGGGTGATTTGTAGTCTTTCATGCTAATTCTAAGAAGATGATCTAGGTTATAAAGTATATTGTGAATTGACCTAAGTATCTTATCTTAAGCTATGATTTAGTATTGAATTGTGATACAGTGGTTATTCTAGCCTTGTTATCATGTTGATTATTGACTAATGATGATGTATACCCAACTTGGGTTAAATTGAGGGTTTATGGTAAGACCTTGATGGTGAAATATGAAGGAGACTTGGTAAGTATTATGATCTCTATCCTTTACTTTAAAATTTTTTTGATAATTGTGATTAAGTCATGATGTTGTATTGGAGTATGCCTTGTATTAGATTTGATAGGGCGGTATGATGATGTTGAATTGAAATGTCTTGATTATGATTGTGAGGTGTTGTCTTAAGACGTAAATGTTATAAGGAGGAGTAATGATTTACCAATGTGCCTTATCATGCTTAAACTGATTGGTCTGAACTCCGAAAGTTTACTGGTATGGTTACTTTGGGAAGAAGCACAATACAATAGTGGGAAAGTATGTAGGAATATCTTGTCCACTGAAGAATGCCAGAATTACTTTCAACCGATCATGCTTGATAGTGTTCCAGCACTTCTTAAACACTAGCCATTAATACCATCTGGTCATGTAGAAGAGTTGGGATTCATGGAAAAAATCACAACTTTGAGCTCCTCCATGATAGGTGTATCAATGAGTATATCATTTTGATCTTGGTTCATCATTCTAGGGATGCAATCAAGAGTCCCTTCATTGATGATTTTATCCTCTCCTATGAAGATCTTTTGAAAATATTCACATGTTTCTTTGCAATGTTCTATCTCCCTGTAACCATTCCCCATCATCTCGTCGAATTCTGTGTATAAGAAGTCTCCTTCTCCTCCCTCTCATCAGAGTAATGGAAAATTTTTGTGTTACTGTCTCATTCTCTAAACAACTGGAGTTGAGTTTTCTACTTCATAATAGAATCTCTAGTTTAAGGAATCTGATATACTCTGCATTAAGTTCATGGAGTGCAGCTCTGTTCACATCAGTGTTGTTGTATATAAAGGCTTCTTCAGCAATTTTAACTTTGCCTTCATATTCTTTGAAATTGCTAAAAATATCACCAAATTTCCATATAGACCAGGCACTAAGAGTGTTTGCTAGTGTTTTGAGCTTCTGATGAAATCTCCACATACTGCACATATTGTTACCTTCCACTTCCCTTTCCCAACAAGCCTGAACAATGTCTAAAAAATTAGCTTGATATGCCCAGCAATTTAGGAATTATAAGTACTTAAGATGTTCCTCACTTGTATCCTTAATCTCCATTAGTAGAGGACAATGGTCAGAACCAACAGAAGGGAGATGAAAACAATGGTTTCAGGAATAGTTTCAAGCCAAGAATCATTGATCATTTCCCTCTCAAGTCTTTTCCAAATCCTACTATGTATAACTCTTTTGTTGCACCATGTATATTTTTGGCCACAGAAACCAATATCCATTAGACCACAATCTTCTATCACTGAAATGAATTCCAAACTTTTTCTGATATTATAAGGCACTCCCCATAGATTCTCTTCAATGGATGTGATCACATTAGAATAACCCACTACACACCAAGGGGAATCTGTATTTGTTGTAGGCTGATGGTGTAATCTCTACCACAGAGGTCATCTTAGGTGTTACTTACACTTTGCACAGACAAAAGTAGTGGTGAATTTTGTATGAAGATCATTATGAGTAATTTTGCAAGTTACCTGCTGCTCATCCTCCTCAAGCAAATTACAGACAACATCCAAATTCCAAAAAATCTGAATCATTCCATTGGAGTTATTCATAGAATGGTCCATAGGAAGTTGTTGTTTGAAATTCTCAATTTTAGCACTATCTGCGAACGGCTCCAAGATTGTTATTATAGAGATGTGATGCATCTTTCTGAGAATTTTAAGTCTTTCCATAACTCCTTGGGTGTTGATACCCCTTACATTCCATACGATTGTACAAATCATTGGGTGGAGTTGGATGTGCAGAGCCTTGGTTTGGCCTGTCATCAGTGACAATACTGATGTCTTGATTCTTGAAATGTAATTTTTCTGATAAAAACCTTTTAGAGATAGACCCTGTTTGTCAACCATTTGTTGAATATCATCATCTAACTTTTGATCACTATGAAGACTAAAAGCTTGCATCAAGGCCTCACTAGTTTAATATTCTTCATTCGGAGTATAAATTGATTTTCCCCATCTACTTTATCTTCTGAATTGACTGGATCATGTTCATTTATAACTGGAACTGTACTAGTGTGACACACTTGATTCACTTTGTCCGGAGGAACACTAAGAAGAGGAGTCATATACTGAGTCTGGAGAGGAGTGATATTCATTGTTTTATTATCATCAAACATAATCATTTTTTTACACACTTCTTCATTCTTATCCTGATCCCTATGATTATTTCTTGTTGTTTACTTTGTCTCTTTGTAAGATGACATGTAATATGTGTTATGGTGGAATATGTGGTCTCTTGTCTTTGTTGACTTGTGTCCCTTACTTGATGCTTGTATGAATATGAATATGTGATGTCTTGACTTATTATGCTAAAGCCTCTTAGTCTTGTATGTATGAATGACATGAGACCTTAAATAATGTTAACAGATTCTTTTATGTGAAAACCTGACCTAGTGGTAAGGTTATGAATGTTGAAGTAGAAAGCCGTAATGGTATCCTTCAAAGTAAAGGAATGATGGGCTTAAGGTTGATTGGCTGGAACGACATCATATCAAGCCTTAGGAAAGTCATATTGAGCTTCTTGTCGCCATTGTAAGGTAACTCTAGAAGACCTCTTTGGTAGGGTAAATGTGATTGGGTTATGAACTAGATACGGAACCCATTGATATGAACCTTATGTGAATTACTTTATGAGAAAGAAGGCTAGCACCGAGTGAGTATGGTAAGGGAAGTAGTTCTAGTTCAAGCATGAGACTAGATTACAAGCCATGCCCTTCATATTTCTTAACCATGTGCATACATGGGATGTGTCCTAGTTCTACCATTGGCAAGTAGAACAACCTGATCGGAGTAGGATAGAACTCCAGATTCCATGCCTTGCTATCATGTTCTATGTCGGTTATTTCCTATTCTTATCATGTGGGATATCATGGTCTATGTCGGTTATTGACTATTCTCATCATTTAGGGTACTTACTAGAATTAGAGAAGTTCTATGAAGTTTAGGTGGTGGTATGGGACGCTATCTAGACATAGTATAATAGGCTTTGAAGGTGTTAGTTGGAGTGACTAGGTCTTGTCTAAGACCATTACTTGAATGTCCTTTATGTGATGTATGAGTCTCTTAATGAACTAATGAACAAATCACTTATGTTATGAAGCATGTAAATGAATGAGTACCTAATCTAAAGTGACATAAGGATTCATTGGTTAAAGTGTGAATAGGGCATAAGGGATGATCTCTCTATGTCTTACCTAGGGAAGTCTTAAGAATGACTCTAGTTAGGGAAGATAGTTGGTGTTGTTGATATGATCTAAGCCTTAGGTATTCTTAAGGATTATTTAGGTAATTTTAAAGAGGTCAATCATTGACGTTATCTTCTTGATTTACTTACGTAAGTCTTTTGATAGCCTTTGGAAGGAGAATGTCATATCATCTATGTGTTGGTATATTAAGTGAGAAAAAACGATTCTATCCTAGGTATTCTATAGGATCTGTTGAGTGTGTGTGTAAGGGATTGTATGGTGGTCGCTTCACAACTCAGTAAAGTGATATACTTAGAATCACCATTGGTAGAAGAATCTTATATTGATGTTTATGGTGCCTTGTAAGTGTGTATGTGACTCAGTATAAATAGTCTTGAGGGTAGTATAGGAACACATAGAGAAGGTGTATGGGAGTTCTTTCTTTGTGTGATTTAAGTGAATCTTAGGATAGCTTTGATTGGATGATTACATACTAGGTTGTGCCTAAGGTGAAGATAAGCAACTTCACTGTACAATGAAGCAATTCACTGAAACAGTGAGTTGAGTTTATTGTAAAGTGACTTCTAAAAATATGATAATTGGTTTAAATGTTTTCTTTGCGTTTCTAAGTTGTTAAATGTTGATCTTACTACTATGGTACGATGTTTTAATCGAAATTCATGAAAAGCATGCTATTTACTAAATGTCCATTTTTCATGGTTTTTGCATGACTTCCATACTTAGTACATCTAATGTGCTAACCCCTGCTTTTCCCTTTTTGACTAAGTGTAGGGAATTAGAAGTATTGATGTGCCATGGAGGATGGATACATTTCTAAGTCTTTGAAGATTGTGTATTGGTGATTCCTCATCGATTAAAGGACAATATCCACATGTTCCTTATGTCTAAGTCTTTATTTTATGTCTTGTATGGTCTTAGACCCAAGATTTGTATTCATTCAAAGTTTATATGGTTCAATAAGATTGTTGTAAAAGTTTATGTTGACTTTAGAATGGGTTTCTCCTAAGTGGGGGAGTTTGATGAAAAGTATGGTTGTTGGGAGTGATGTGCCCTTAACCTTTCTTTATAAGTTTATTCAAGTTTATGTTGACCTTAGAATGAGTTTTCATGCATGATATCTTCCTTATGATTCATGTGTGCTAATTGTTTTCATATAGATTAATAATGAGAACATCTAAATGGTTATATGATATGTATTTGTTGAGCATTTATAAGGAATTTCATAAGTATTGCATTGTTAAAATTGTGAACATGTTCACTGTAAGGATTGCCTGCGCACTGTGAAAATTTTGGAAAAATGAATAATTCATTGTTTTCTCAAAAATTGTTGTAATGTTATTAGAATCGATATATATGAGCATGATATTGAATATAAAATGATTTTTTCTATTTGGAATCAAGCATGTGAGTTTTGTATCATGATGAGATATAATATGTAACCTAATTTCTTGTTGTGGTGTGAATCTCTTAATTTTGTGAAATCGATGTTTTCTTCTTGGTTATATGTTATATGGTATGGTCATGAGCTATTAAGTTGAATCTCTTTTCTTTGAAGTGTTCGGAGAGTGGCAGGTGTCATTTGAGGACCAATGTTATCCAAGTAGGGGAGAATGTAAGACCCCAAGAATGACCTAGGTGAATCTAGAGCCTAACATGGTTGTCGTGATGGTATAAGGTCCTAAAATGGTCTATAATTTTGTATTGAGACAGTGCCTAAGACTTAAGGTGCATTGAAAGTCAAACGTCAAGGGACGACCAAGACGTTCGATAATTAAGTCACCTATGTGCCTCATATGTGGTTTTATGTCTTTATATGTTATTCATGAGGTTATAAAGTCCTTAAATATGTTATTATGGTGCTTATAGGAAGTGTGTCAAGTTTCCTGATGTTTGAAGGTCAAACATCCAAGAACGTCCGTGACGTTCGAAAGTTTCATATCATCTCATGTCTAAAGTATGCAAAATGGTCTCTAAAGTTTGTCTTTACCACAGAGTAAGAGTCAAAGATTTAGACTCCACAATTCCTCTCATTGTGTCGGTCCCGTTAGTGACTGAATTTTCAGAAGTCTTTCCTAATGATATTCCTAGTATTCCTCCCGAACAGGAAATTGATTTTTTTATCGATTTGCTACCGGATACAAATCCCATTTCAATTCCTCCATATCGGATGACTCCTGCCGAATTGAAGAAGTTGAAGGCTCAACTCAAAGATCTACTAGACAAAGGCTTCACTAGGCCTAGTATTTCTCTATGGGCTGGTCCAGTTTTTTTTGTGAAGAAAAAGGGTCTTTAAGAATGTGCATTGATTATCGTCAACTTAATAAAGTCGCTATTAAGAACAAGTATTATCTCCCTCTGATTGACGACTTGTTTGATTAACTCCGAGTGGCAAGCTACTTTTCTAATATTAACTTGAGATCGGGGTATCACCAACTTAGGGTGAGAGGTTAGGATATACCAAAGACGACATTTCGGACTAGATATGGTCACTATGAGTTCTTAGTAATGTCCTTTTGTCACACTAATGCTCTGGCGGCATTTATGGACCTAATGAATAGGGTGTTTCGAAGCTACCTAGATTCATTTGTCATCGTATTCATTGACAACATCTTGGTATATTCAAAAAATTAAGGTGATCACATGAACCATTTGAGTTTTGGTTGAGTTTGGTGAGATTTCATAGTCATATCATCTCTAATGAGGGAGTTCAGATTGATCCAAGGAAAACGGAGGTGGTGAAAAATAGGCCTAGACCATTGACTCCAACCGACAGTAGGGGTTTCTTGGATTTAGCGGGTTATTATCAGAGGTTCGTGCATGGTTTTGCGTCCATTGCATCTCCCTTGACCATTTTGACCCAAAAAGTGTAAGAAATTTGAGTGGTCAGAGGCATGTGAAAGAACCTTCCAAATAATGAAAGATAGGCTTACTTCCGCTCCAATGTTGACTTTACTAGAGGATACAAAGGGTTTTGTTCTGTATTGTGACGCATTCCAAGTGGATTTAGGTTGTGTGCTTATGCAATATAGGAAGGTAATAGCCTATGCTTCTAGGAAACTTAAGGTGCATGAGAGAAACTATCCAACTCAAAGACCTTGTGTTACCGGGAGTGGTATTTGCCTTAAAAATATCGAGGACTACTTATATGGTGTCCATGTTGATGTGTATGCCCACCATAAGAGTCTCCAATATGTTTTTTACGCAAAAGGAGTTGAATCTCCGACAAAGAAGGTAGTTAGAATTGTTGAAAGATTAAAACATGAGTGTTATGTATCACCTCAGCTAGGCCAATGTGGTTGCGGGTGCTCTAAATCCTATGACTATGGGTAGTGTGTCTCACATAGATGAAGCTAAGAAATACCTAGTGAAAGATGTTCATAGGTTCACTAGGTTGGGTTTGAGTTGGAAGATTCTCCAAATGGTGGTTTTAAGGTCCATAATAAGTCTGAGTCATCCTTGGTGGTTGCGGTGAATAATATGTATTAGTGTATGCACACATGTAAAATAGATAGCATAATAAGTTAGATTAATCAGCACTTTTGAGGCCTATTTAAGGCTTTCAACTTGTATCACTAGGAGGAATTCAAAAATCACACGACTTTGAAACCTCTCTACAATTCTCTCCCAATTTCCCATCTTCCATGTTCTCTCTCCATTCCCTAAACAAATAAAGTTATTTTGTAAGTATACTTTCTCTACTATTTCAATTATTAAGTTTATGTTTTAAAGTTTTAAGTTTTGCTATTACTTTTGTCCTTCTTTGTGTTTAGATTTTCTTTAAGTTTTTTTTAAGTGTTTTGCTTGTTCTTGCTCCCTTCCGTTACTCTGCAAAATTTTCCTTAGGATTCCCCGAATCCTAAGTAAAATTGGGCAGAGTAACGGAAGGGAGCAAGAACAAGCAAAGCTTAAAACAAAGATAAAGAGAAGAGCAAAGAACTATAAACAAACTTAAAACAAAAATTTAAAATTTAAAACATAAACAAAATAGTAAATCTAATACTAGATTAATAGCCATACTATATAGGGTATATGATGGATTAATGAAAACTACCTAACCCCTAAGGATAAAATAATAAGCAATAAAGGAGTTACTGTGCTCATGGAAGCAAATCATAACCATAATTACACCTTTGTCCCAAAGATGATAAAATGGGATAATGTATTAACAAAAGATTATTGGCATTTTGACTCCATAACAGAAGCACAAATTAAAGAAGAGAATCCACATATTGACCAAGTAAATCAATTTCCATATGGATCCATAGATTTAAAATTTGTAAGATCCCAATCTTATGATAAAATCTGTACAAGTAAAAGAATGTCATTATCTAGATCTTCTTTCTCCATAACTAAGGAGTAAGATGACATATCCTCAGAAGAGATAGATAAAAAAAATTAAAAGGGGTAGATTTCTCAAAAACCATTCCAAAAGTAGAATATAAACTAAAAAAATATAATCCCCCTCCTAGTAAAGAAATTAAGGATGATTTATCCATGATTACACTTGATGAACCTTTTGAACCAGATATTGAATATTTATATAAACTTTGGACTAGTCAAGAAAATTCCATTAAAAAAGAATCGTATGTACAAAGATACTCTTTATCACAAAAGAATAACCTTTAGAAATAAATGGTTTAGTGATATCAAAGAATGAAATGTAACATAGAACTTTCTAAGATTTACAGTAAACTACCTTGAATTTACAGTGAACCACACTAACTCCAAAAATAGTGAACTTCCAAGGTATTGCCAAAAGGAAGTGAACTCATTTCCATAGGAGTTTCCCAACTGATTTTATACTAAGACTCTCAAAGGTAAGACATGAAGGAAATGCACATACACTTCCTTTAATACACACAAAAGTAATCCTCAAGACTATCTCTCTTAGGCTTACTCACCTCGGTAGAACAAGCCAACACTCAATAACAAGAAAATAGAAGAACACTCAAATAAGACACCAAGACTTCCCTTTCAGAATGCTTACTTAGTACAATGAGTAGATGGCGTCAATACCACCTATCCTCAGTATTACACTCTTTTAGAAGGATTGGCACCAAGACTCCCCTTTCAGAAGGTCTACTTAGTGCTATGGATAGATAGCGTCTCATTCCACCACCTACCCTAAGTAGTACATTCTTTTAGGAGACTTAGTTCATTCAACTCATATAAGACTCACCAAGACATCCCTTTCGGAATGTCTACCTAGTGAAATGGATAAATAGTGTCCCATTCCACTACCTAGCCTAAGTAGTACACTCTTTTACAAGACTAATCATTTTCATTCCTTTTGTGGGGGTTTAGCTTAACCGACATAGGCCATGAGAGCTAGACATAGAATCTCGATATTAACCCCTATCGGATGAGGTATTCTCACTTGCCTGGAGTAAGGTCATTCTCTTAGCTTTTACATGGCTTGCCCAACAGCTACACTTATGCGGGCGCATAGCTAAGGGATAAAGAGATTGCTACTAAGTAACTCATTCTCTACTAACGAGGAGTACTTATCTCAAGAGGTACATTGGAATACAACATCTCAACTCACGAAGTGTAACCACCCTTTCTTCCTATCCAGTGGGTGCTAGGAATAACCCCCACAAATTCTAAACATTATATACTATAGGTTAAGGATAACTAGTGAACACCACATCTCAACTCACGAAGAACATTCATCCTCCGACCAATCTTAGAAAGCTCTTAGAATTTAGTGAGGTTGCTACTACACACTTCATATCAACTCACGAAGAGTGTCCACCCCAAACTCCACTTTTTACTTAACTTCACTTCATTCATTCATTTAATTCCTAAGGAATATCAGGGAGAGTAACGGAAGGGAGCAAGAACAAGAAAAACACTTAAAGAAAAATTTTAAGAAAATTTAAACAAAAAGAAGAACAAAAGTAATAGCAAAACTTAAACCTTTAAAACATAAAATTAATAATTGAAATATTATATCAAAAGGGGAAAGTGACCATATAAAAAATAAAAATATATTTAGAATAAATTTACTCTCACTACAAATTAATTATTTAAAAGAAGATATCAAGATAAAAAGAATCCAAGCCTCTTTAAAAATATCCGGAAGTAGAAACTAAAATTAAAGGCTTACACAATGAAATAGAACGAGAAGTTTGCTCTGATTTTCCTAATGCATTTTGTGAAAGAAAAAAACATGTTGCTGAATTACCATATATTAAGGGGTTCGACGAAAAGATCATCTAAGGCGAGACCCATTCAAATGAACACTGAATTAATGGAATATTGCAAAAAGGAAATTAATGACTTTCTTGCTAAAAATATTATTAGACCATCCAAGTCACCTTGGAGTTACTAGGCCTTTAATGTTAATAAAAGTGCCGAAAAAGAAAGAGGCATTCCATGGCTAGTTATCAAATATAATCCCCTTAATAAGTTATTAAAATGAATTAGGTATCCCATACCTAACAAACGTGATCTTCTTAAGAAAACTTAAAAAGATTATATTTATTGTAAGTTTGACATGAAATCACGATTTTGACAGATACAAATCGCCGAAAAAGACAAATATAAAACAGACTTCAATGTCCCTTTTGGACAATACGAATGGAATGTAATGCCTTTCAGATTAAATAATGCTCCGTCTAAATTTCAAAATATCATAAATACTATCTGTAATAAGTATAGTCATATTTCTGTAGTCTACAAAGATGACGTATCCTATGTTTGTGATACCCCGATCTCAAGTAAATCTTAGAAAAGTACCTTGCCCTTGGAGTTGATCAAACAAGTCATCAATCCGAGGGAGAGGATACTTGTTCTTAATAGTAAATTTATTGAGTTGGCGATAATCAATGCACATTCTAAGGGACCCATACTTCTTCTTCACAAATAAAACTGGAGCACCCCATGGAGAAATACTAGGTCTAATGAAGCCTTTGTCTATTAAATCTTTGAGTTGAGCCTTCAACTCTTTCTATTCGGCCAGAGTCATCCGATAAATAGGAATTAAAATGGGATTTATATCTGGTAACAAGTCGATACCAAAATCAATTTCCCGTTTGGGAGGAATGCTGGGAAGATCATTAGGAAAGACCTTCTAAAATTACCTTACTATGGGGACCGTCTCGATGGGAGGAATTTCGGAGTCTAAATCTTGGCCTCTTACTATATGGTATAAACACCCTTTAGAGATCATATTACAAGCTTTCAAACATGATATGATACGACCTTTAGGCTCATTTTGAAATTAAAACTTCACCACCCTCGTTCTACAAACTATAGAGGCAAAGCAAGCATGCAACCAATCCATACCCAAAATGACATCAAAATCAAGCATATCAAGTTCTACTAGTTAAACATAAGAAACTCTATTGGGCATCATTATAGGACAATTTCAATACACCCTTTTTGCAATAACTGACTCACCCACCGGGGTAGACACTATAAAAGGTTCATGCAATATATCACGCAACCTGAGAATGCAACATTTAATCTAATAATGATGCATTAAAAACTAAGGCATGTATAACGAAATAACTGAAATATTTGACCTAGCATGTGTAATTTAAGAACTAAAGAAATATAAATCTAGGATTCTGAAATTCATGCTATAAACTAAATAATAACTTTACAATCTGATTTGGAACATATATTTAAATAATTCATGAAATTCTATCGATGTTCTAGAAAATCTAGGTTTAATCATGATAAGAAAATCAAGAACTGACTGAAAACTAGACCCAATGGGTGAAATGAACCAACTAATGAAATCCCACATACCTGGTAATGAAATTCACGAAGAAACACTTGGATTTCAAGGCTGGGACTGCTGGAAACTTGTTGCGTTTTTGAACTAGGGTTCTTGACCTTTTTCTCATTTCTTGCTTTTAATTTTCTAAGTTTTGATTACTAATTTGACTTCGATAACTTTTAGGTATGTTTCTATGCTTAAATTGACTAAAATATGATGATTTAGGGTCAAAAAGACATATCATAAGGTTTAAAAAATGTTAGAAAAGATCAAAAGACCACTGCATTAATTGTTGTTGGACCAAACAACGACTTGGACTGACGGTCCGTTGTTCAATCGATGGTCCGTCATTTGGATCCGTAGGTTGGGTCTGTTTAACAGGCCTTTGCTAAAATAGGCATAAGTTTTACTCTGAGGTCTTATTTTAGCAAGGTTGGTGGCTATGAAAAGATAATTAAATCATTTATCTGTTAGTATGTCATCGGACACCTAATTCATTTTATGTTTAGAGTTATTATTAAATGAAGTTGACCCAACTGCATTTCCACCTAACTGTCTATTAATTCCCACCTACGGTCATACCTACAGACCGTAGATCAAACGACGGTCCTTGTTGTTCAATCATCGTTCATATCAGAGAATGAGTAGATGGGGTGTTGATTGACAAACGCAGACTACGGACCGTAGTTTGACATACGGACCATAGGTCCGTCCGTCGTTCAACACTTAGTCATATTTTTCTAGGATGATATTTTAGGGTTTTCTGACTCCATTGGCGGATGCGCAGGACGGATCATGGGTAAGGATATGGTCCGTTTTGGATACGCGGTGTTACAACAACATAGTCTAGTTTAGAGTACAATTGAGGAAACCTTTAAAAAGACTCTCATTCACTATACTATCAATAACATCCTTCATTCATACCTCCATGTCATGTGTGTGTGTTTACATATATGAGAAAGCCTTTCATATAGAAACCTTTAGATGACACACGTTTATAATTTGTTAGTTGTTAGTCATACACTTTTCATGCATAATAAGAAATAAAGGTGCATATGAGAATTATCATTTCAATAAACACCTTAATCATATTATATTCATAGTTATGCATGGAATGTGAGTGTGTTCATATTGGTATTCATGATCACATAAGAGAAACAACCTAGTTACTTAGGAAACCACCCTTCAAAGGATCACAACACATATACAATGTGCCCCAAGTCATGAACAACTCATCATATATCATTTAGGGAATATAGACCACACACACACATTACATGATAGGAGTCAACAGCACATCTAACAAGTGTATAGACAACTCCTAACATGCATAAGATCACACATTCATGTCGGGTTACATAGGTAGGGGTCATTCTACAATAGTACTCATCACAACCAAGCATGTAGACCATACCTTACCCAAATATGAACATTGACATTATACTTCACATTATCAATACACTAAGATAATGATACTAGAATTGAGGACTACACATATCACCTTCATACTCATGATAATCATAATATCAACTCAATTTTCATCTATTAACCTCAGGTCTATGATCATAACATGTATATATACAAGAATGTAATACCTCCATCATAATTGGACCATACCACATAACATCAATTCCAACACTATAGACCAAGAATTAGATCAACTTACTGATTCTCCAAGCCATGATCATCATAGATCAATACTCAAAAATTCATCATCAATTGATGTAGGTATTCAATAATTCATCATAAACTAAGCGTAATTCAATTAATATCTAATGAAGGTCACAAGACCCACTTTATAGGCTAAATTTAGAGACTAGGGAGATCATGGGTTCTTTCATAAATCCCATAGGATATCATCATAATCACACTTATTCATCATGTATTCATCATCATAATGACTTAGAAAATCATTTGACAAGGACACTTTTCTTGGATTGAAAATTGGGAATTTTTATCTTAGAAACACATTCGAAATTCTTTGATAGAATTCCTTAGTTAAAATGTTATATAAGGATCAAAAGTTAACATACCTTAATAGAATAAAAACCACTAAATTTGGAGAAGAAGGCATTTGGAAATCCATCTCCTAACTTGATCTTGAGCTTGGTCTCTAATAGAGGTTTTGAGAAAGTCTTATTTGAGAGGGAAAGGTTTGACTTTTAAAAATGAATTCTAATTTAGGTTTTCAAGGTTTTAACTAACTTAAAATACAGAAATAACCCTAAATAACCGTCCACCAATTTATTAGAACGTGGGGTGAATTGGTAACAGTGAGCTGGTCGTGTGTTATAAGTGAGTTGCAGGTGCATTTGACAGTAGCAAAGGACGGGGTTTCGTGTGGTTGATGAGTCCTCCTCTTGCTCTGTCGTTTGTGACTGAGTCTCCCTCATTTGGGGGCTAATATCCCATGACGAAGTTTGGAGCCATTTCCCCTTTTGACGGGGCATCAATCAGTCCATTGGGCGTTATTTACATCGTGGTGCAAGGCTGCCTAGGCAGCTTTTGCCCAATGCTTGGGTCCTTCTCAAGGGCCCTTAGGGTAGTCCTTGGAGAGTCTTACCCGGACGTTTTAACCTTCAACACGACCATATACCTAATAGGGTACCCTCCTATCATTTAGAATCCAAATAAAACTTCAAAACTTCGCAAAAATACAAAGGCAAACTAGCTAATAAATGATCAGTTTCTATACGTCCTGGTCGTCCTTTGACGTTTGACTTCAAACCTCTTCAAAACAACTATACAAGTTGTGACACACCTTATAAACAAGTTATCAACTCATAGAACACATGTGAGGCTCTAGATTATCCTATTTTATTTTTAGGGTTGTTACATTATCCCCC
Source organism: Solanum pennellii (assembly GCF_001406875.1). Taxonomy (NCBI): domain Eukaryota; kingdom Viridiplantae; phylum Streptophyta; class Magnoliopsida; order Solanales; family Solanaceae; genus Solanum; species Solanum pennellii. The sequence goes on from NC_028644.1 coordinate 37,454,005, forward strand.
TTGGGAGCATTCATCCTCGAATGATATTTAAGACACTTCCAAGGATTCAATTGCCCAATTAGACACTCACAACATTCAACATTTATACAACATGATAGTCAATGAACTAACTTATAAGGAAACACTGACTTTATACAATTATGCATTCAAAGTAACATAAGCAAGCATGAACTACTCTTATAAATGTTTTATGCACACTGATACGCTCAAACTTACTTCTCAAATAAGAAGTAAAGCGGTCGCGTCAAGTAAATAACCCAACTAGTGAGGTTGGGATCGTTCCCATGAGGAAAATAGTCTAGACTTAACTTCAACCTGTTATTACTATTGTTTGGCCAATGACTTCCTTGGAAAGTAAAAAACAATAAAAGAGGGTTTCTATTTCTAAATGAATGAAAACAACTAACACAACTGAAAGAGACACTTAACAGCTTTGAATGTTGGATTTTATTCAATTAATCAAAGTAACTAGGGTTTACGTGTTCCCCACAGGTTCATAACTTGATAATTCTAACTATAACAAATCTTTCCTAGTATCTTGCATGCAAAGTGATAAGTTATGTATTTCTAAATCCTTGGTCCGGCATCTAGAAAATCTCACTCCGCACCTTGGTCCGGCTACGTGTGTTGCTTTCCTAACCCTTATCTTTACCTCATATTAAGCATCGTATTCGATATTTGACTAAGTTATTACCTCGTACCAATCAATACTAGCCTATTAGATAGTATATACTAAATCTATGTTGATAATTCTTTTCCTATTATCTACCTCCTTGGTCCGGCAAGTAGCATTAACGCGAGTTCTAACGTTGGCCATCCGTTAAAAACACTTCTAAGCGAAAGAATTAGTAATACAGCAAGACACCATTCTAGAATTGTTATTTTAGTTAGGTTTTATCTCATTATTTGCCTATGGTTCCCACAACCCTAGTTATGGAGTTTAGTTGCTCATAGTCATAATCACAATATTCAAATATATTAAATAAGAATTCATGTACTTACTTCAATGAGAAAGAGTAAAATCCGAAAGTTTGCTTGATTAATCACCAAAAATCACCAACAATCAATGATAATCAAAAGTCTAACAATACAATGTTTTCTAATACGGTGTCTAACAATACGGAGTCTAACAATGATCCAGAGTCTAACTATACAGAGTCTAACTATCCGAAGTCTAACCTCAAAAACGAGGTTTTTCGAACTATTTATACAAAATAAAAACCTAATTAAACAAGGACTCTATTTGCTGGAAATCTGCCAAAACGCGGGTGGGTCAACGGACCTCGCGACGGATCGTCATGGTCACGACGGACCGTCATGGACTCCGTCTTCCCATACTTGTGCAATTTCTTCTTCTTCTCTTCTTCATTACCCTCGACGGCAAGTATGACGGACCGTCATAGGCACAACGGTCCGTCGAGGGCCTTCTTTCCAAAACACTTCAACTCTCGGAATATGGGTACTGGGATTACTTCTCTGAACTTCTTGACGAACCTGCACAACGGTTCGTTGCTTAAGGAAAAAGTATTAATAATACCGTGAAACCACGGTATATCAACACCGTCAACTTAAATTCGTTGTTTGTCCTCAAGCGACGCACTATGACTCAATACACAATCTTTGTACAATAGTATCCATGTTTCATCCTTTGCAATCATTTGGCTATCAATCCCGATTAATCTCATCAAATCTATGCATGCTATCACTATTAGGCTTGAATTTTTGTGGGATCAGAACATGACACAGACTCACCATGCATTAACACCTATCCTCTTCAATTTCTCACCGAGGTGCTAACAATTCCGGTATTGCAACTAGTGTCCTCACTTTAAAACAAAATCCTCATTTTTCACACAATGATTTCAGTTTGAGTATAAGGATTACTTTTCAACACTCGCTCTCAGAACAAAGTCACACTCATTCATACCTATTGCCATAAGCTTGCCCTTATTTTCACTGCCTTAAGTTCGCTATACAACCCTTAGGATCACGATAGGACTTTCTTAGCTTGTAACATAGGCTCAGGGTTAGGCAGGGTATATTTAGCTATACTTTAATGACTTTTTGCCCTCCTTGACATATCGGCTAAACCTTCCACTTTCTACCATTTTATCTCGCCCAATTTCTCATATTCTTTCACCTTGCTATTTTCTCTTCTTTCTTCATTTGGGTAAGTGACTCTCTTCTTTTCTTTCTTGTATTTCTTGTATATTTTTCTTTTTCTTTACGTTTCTTTCGATTAATTCTTGAGTCACTTTACTTTTGTTCTTTCTCTCTCTTTGTTCTTTCAACCCCACTTTCCAGAGCATTCCTCATAATAGCCACCCTCAACTCATGGCTTTGCCATGAGTCAAGGTACACAATACCCAAAGTTGGGTCAGGGCCAAAACGAAGGTTGTTTACTGCATTAGCCACCCTCAACTTATGCTTTTGGCATAAGCTGAGGTGCACATGTCCAAGGAGGGACCAGGGCCAACACATTGTTCCCAGAAAAGATCAGTTAGGGTGAAAAAGAAAGGTCTAATTTAAGCTCAGATTATTTGGATCAAAGAAGGATAAATTTCATTTGGTTTCTTTTATTTAGGCTAGAAATGGGCTATATTGAATAAGGGCCTATGATCCTTTCCTAATTGTCTATTACAGCTTACTTTCAGCAGGACTAACCAGGCAAGTTCTAGCTCAGTACCAATAGTGGACTTATTCGAATTTTCCTCACACTCACTTGACATCTCATCACTATAGCAGATTATCAGACACCTAGTTCGAATTTAAGACTTAGGGTAATGTAATGGTGTAACTCAATGTCATGCTTAGAGCCACACATTTATCAGTTACTATGCCTAGTCATGTATCATTTTCCACTTTATCAGGATATCATTTTAGCCATCATGCTCCAGAATTAAACTATGTACAAAAGATATAAACATGCTGGTTCAACAGAAAAAGTAATCAGTCTTTTGGGGAAAAAGAACACAGGCAAGAAAACCCCAAAAGAGGATAGTGAATTGGGCTACTCAGACTTCACTCTAACACTCACTTTCCATTTACCCCACCCCCAACAAAAAAACATGCAATTGTCCCCAATGCATTAAAATTTAAATACTAGAGTGGTAGGTGAAGCAAACCTGTGGCGCAAAGCGCCGTCGATCAGCAAGCTGGTGGGTCCGGTTCCCCAGAACCCACGTCCTATGCCTCATTAATCACGCAATGATTCCCCCGACAATGGTCCGTCGCAGTTGTGACGACCCGTTGTTGGTTTCGTCGTGTGTGCCCTAGTTTGAAAATAATAGAGAAACGTACCTGGTACGACGGATGCATACGACGGTCCGTCGCAGGCTCAATGGTCTTTCGATGTGTCCGTCAGTGACTGCTAATGTGCCTGCAAATATAAAAACCCATTAGTAGAAAAATGCTACCATTACTAAAAAGACTATAAGTATTGGGTTGCCTCCCAACAAGCGCCTAATTTAATGTCGTGGCACGACTGGGGACACTTGATTACTCAGCCTTCATCAAGATGGTTTGCCTCTATTACTTTATTCCTCGATGCTTTATGCCCAAAATAGAGTTTTATTCGTTCTCTATTAACCTCAAACCGCACTTCCTCCTTGGCTTTTAACTCAACTGTTCCATGAGGGAATACTTGGGTAATCAAGTAAGGGCCAGTCCATTTGGACTTGAGCTTGCCCGGAAGACAAGGTGACCCAGAACTGACTAAAAGCACTAAATCCCCAATCATAAACTCTTGTTTTGCACTTTTTTGTTCATTCTCCTTCTTCTTTTTTTCTTTGTGGGATATGGCAGATACCGATTGGAGCTCTCCACTCTGCCTCATGGTCCTACAAATTTGAAGGTCGCTTCTTCATTATTCAACCGAAATGTCATCTATCCATTCTCCATATCAACTAAGGCTCTACCTGTAGCAAGGAATGGCCTTCCAAGAATAATAGGCACTTCAAAATCGACCTCACAATCAAGAATAACAAAATCTGCCGGAAAGATGAATGACTCCACTTTTACTAGCACATCATGGAGTATCCCTTTAGGTCGTTTCACTGTACGATCAGCCATCAGTAGCCGCATCGCAGTGGGTTTTGGATCCCCCAAACCCAACTTCTTGTAAATTGAGAGGGGCATGAGATTTATGCTTGCCCCCATATCACATAATGCTTTCGCAAAATGTAATGACCCAACTGTACAAGGAATAGTGAACGCACCCGGATCTTCTTTGTTTTGTACGAGGGATCTTGTAGCAATAGCACTACAATGTTGCAGTCTATCATCATCCTCAAAAGTGACCGATCTTTTCTTGGTGACCAGATCTTTCATAAATTTGGCATAATCGGGCATTTTTTCTAGAGCTTCTACTAAAGGGACATTGATAGAAAGCTGCTTCAACATTGTTATGAAACGTCGGTATTTACCATCCTCGGTCTTTTTCACTAATCTCTGAGGGAAGGGTGGTGGTGGCCTAGGCATGGGAATTACCTTGATGGGTACTTCTGCATCTTTTCCATTACTTTCCTCTGCTTCACCACTACCCTTTACCACCTTATCATTATCCTTTCTCACATTTTTCTCAGCAGATGGCATAGGTGGGTCAATGGTTTGCTTACCACCCCGAGTAGTGATTGCGATACAGTGCGCATCATTCTTTGGATTTTGGACAGTGTTGCTAGGAAGAGTGCCCGGTTGCCGTGTGTTCACTGTCGCAGATAATTGGGCCATTTGCAACTCAATCTGCTTAATCGAAATTGCATGTGTATCAACTTTTTGCCCGATACTAGCTAAATCACACCTCAACTCTTTAATGTGCTCATCACTAGCATCGAACCTCCTCATCATTTTGTGCAATATATCCTCAACTCGCGCCATACTATCTCCACCATCCCTAGGAGTAACTTCACGATTTTGAGGAGGGACATAGGGCCCATTCCTGTCGTTTCTATTAGCATAGTTACCCCTGTTAAAGTTGTTGTCGCGGTTGTAGTTTCCATCTCGGACATAATGACCCTCACGATTGTAGTTACCATAGTTCCGACCTTGGTTCCCTTGACCTTGGCGCCAGTTATCCTGATTTGAGCCTTGGGCGCTTGGTCGGAAACCCCCCGTCTGCTCATTTACTGCATAAGTGTCCTCCACATAATAGCATTCATCATTAGGAGGTGGTGGTTTAGCCAAGTAGTTGACTGCATTTATGTTTTCTGCACCCCCAGTGACATGTTTTAGTACCAAACCAAGCTCGGTTCTCATCTGAGCCATTTCTTCACGAATCTCATCTGTGGCTGGGTTGTGAGTGGACTGCACTGCGGAGGTGTTTCTCCCTGTATCAGACTTCCTAGTACTCCAAGCTTTGTTATTCCGGTAGATTTTCTCTAATTTTTCAGTGATCTCAGCATAAGGACACTCCCCATAAGATCCACCTGCTATAGTGTCCAACACCGCTTTATTGTTATCATCCTGTCCCCGATAGAAGTATTCCTTCAGTGACTCATCATCTATACGGTGATTTGGAACACTTCTCAAGAATGAGGTGAATCTATCCCAAGAACTACTAAATGACTCTCCTGGTAGTGCCACAAAGTTATTCACTCTGTCTTTGTGGTTTAGTTTCTTGGAGACCGGATAGTAGCGTGCTAAGAAGACATCCCTTAGTTGGTTCCAAGTGAAGATTGAGTTGTATGGGAGCTCAGTGAACCACATAGCAGCCTCTCCCGTCAGTGAGAGAGGTATACTCTGAGACCTATTACATCTAAATCCAAATCAGGCCTCCCTACACAGCTTTTACACACTGCCCTTACCTTAGCTATATGGGCATGTGGATCCTCAGAAGGTAGCCCTGAAAACAAACCTCTGGCAGTGAGCATTTGCATCAGGCTACTAGTTACCACAAAGGTGTGGCCTGTGGGTAGAGGAGGCAAGACAAGTGGCTCATCCGAGTCTGCTATGTTATCATAGCCTCTGTAATATGCCTGGGGCCGTGGAACGGGATTTTTCCCCCTCTGTTGGTGTTAACCCAAAGCATCGGGTAACATCTGACCATGAATATTAACCGGAGCTGGGATGTTTTGGTTTGGATCATCATCATTTATTCCAAAGTTTTGATTCATATTACGTAGTGTACGTTCTAACTCGTGATCGTAGGGAAACAAGGGTTCTTTTCCTCTCCGTGTATTTGGCATACAAGGAGGATAGTTCTAAAAAAATCAAAAACAATAAAACAAAGTAAAATCAAGAAAATACCAACTAAACTATAGTAATAAGTTCAAGTTAATCTAAAAGCTATATTCCCCGGCAGCGGCGCCAAAACTTGATACGCTCAAACTTACTTCTCAAATAAGAAGTAAAGCGGTCGTGTCAAGTAAATAACCCAATTAGTGAGGTTGGGAACTTTCCCACAAGGAAAATAGTCTAGACTTAACTTCAGCCTGTTATTACTACTGTTTGGTCAATGACTTCCTTGGAAAGTAAAAAACAATAAAAGGGGGGTTTCTATTTCTAAATGAATGAAAACAACTAACACAATTGAAAGAGACACTTAACAGGTTTGAATGTATGATTTTAATCAATTAATCAAAGTAACTAGGGTTTACGTGTTCCCCACAGGTTCATAACTTGATAATTCTAACTATAACAAATCTTTCCTAGTATCTTGCATGCAAAGAGATAAGTTATGTATTTCTAAATCCTTGGTTCGGCTTCTAGAAAATCTCACTCTGCACCTTGGTCCGGCTACGTGTGTTGCTTTCCTAACCCTTTTCTTTACCTCATATTGAGCATCGTATTCGATATTTGACTAAGTTATTACCTTGTACCAATCAATACTAGCCTATTAGATAGTATATACTAAATCTATGTTGATAATTCTTTTCCTATTATATACCTCCTTGGTCCGGCAAGTAGCATTAACCCGAAACCTAACGTTGGCCATCCGTTAAAAAGACTTCTAAGCGAAAGAATTATTAATACATGCAACACACCATTCTAGAATTGTTATTTTAGATAGGTTTTATCTCATTATTTGCCTATGGTTCCCACAACCCTAGTTATGGAGTTTAGTTGCTCATAGTCATAATCACAATATTCATATATATTAAATAAGAATTCGTGTACTTACTTCAATGAGAAAGAGTAAAATCTGAAAGTTTGCTTGATTAATCACCAAAAATCACCAACAATCAATGATAATCAAAAGTCTAACAATACAATGTTTTTTAATACGGTGTCTAACAATACGGAGTCTAACAATGATCCAGAGTCTAACTATACGGAGTCTAACTATCCGAAGTCTAACCTCAAAAACGAGCTTTTTCGAACTATTTATAAAAAATAAAAACCTAATTAAACAAGGACTCTATTTGCTGGAAATCTGCCAAAACTCGGCTGGGTCGACGGACCTCGCGACGGATCGTCATGGTCACGACGGACCGTCAAGGACTCCGTTGTCCCATACTTGTGCAATTTCTTCTGCTGCTCTTCTTCATTACCCTCGACGGCAAGTATGACGGACCGTCATAGGCACAACGGTCCGTCGAGGTCCTTCGTTCCAAAACACTTCAACTCTCGGAATATGGGTATTGGGATTACTTCTCTGAACTTCATGACGAACCTGCAGGACGGACCGTCATAGACACGACGGACCGTCACAAGCTTGGTAACCCCACACTTGGTCAGACTTCCCCATCTTCCTTCAGCAGCTGCACTACGCTGCCACCTACGGACCGTCACAAGCATGACGGACCGTCATAAGCTCCGTAGGTTGTCTCTTCTGCATTTCATCGCTCAAAATCTCCGCATTCAGTTTGGACAGATTTCCTGCAAAATAAAAAGAAACTTATACAAAAATTAGCACAAAAAGGCTTTTGGACACACTAAACTTAAGGAAAAAGTATTAATAATACCGTGAAACCACGGTATATCACACACATGCTTCCTCATACTCATTGCCATTTTGAGTAACTACCATTCCAACTTTAGGCATGCTCACATTTTCATCATAAGGCCCAACATGTAATAACTTTCAAATCACACATAGGCATGATCAACATTACAATTCATGAGGCAATTAAATAAATCATACCAAATGCACATAACCATGAGTAAGTAGATCAGAAAAAATATTTATCATTTAGACATAATACCATCAGGGACATACATGAAATACCATAGTAAATTATGATTAAGGGGGGACTGCCTTCTCCTAGTCATAACATACTCACATGTCATCACAAAGCTCATATTCAAGCACTTCACAATGGTCAATTTATTTTAAGGAGAAATTCTCAACTTCTAACGAAAGCATGCTCATACTCCCTTCCTCATGAAGTCAAAATGGTAGATAACACCAAACACATCACAACATTAGGAAGTTATTTCCCAAAATTTTAATTTCTTGCATTACACTAGTTTTCATGGACATGCATAATTTATTGAAATTATTACAATTTATAGGCACACATAAATAATATTTGGCTAGACACACCATCACTTCTCCAGAGTGAGCCTATATTAACACTTCCCAAATCACAAAATCACATACTCATAGAGCGGACTCATATTTTCTCATTTAAGTAAGCTCAACACTTCAATATAGGGCCAAAATACCCCTTCATTAAAAGTGAAAACAAGCATGTCCATCATACCGTGTCATGAAGTCTAATGTGCCTTCCCCATATTAAGATGCATGACAACATGAGAAATATGAATTTTATCAAAAATCTCTTTTTTATGCAATAAGAATTCGTCAAAACATGCATAACATAGTGTCATCAGGGACATGTTGGGAACCTCAAGTTCCACTTACAACTTCTCTAGAGACTTAGGGGTAACCATCCTCTCTAGGTAATTTCTTAGGGGAACTTTGAAGAGATTTGGCCCTAGAAGCCTCTTTCTTTTCTTCCAATACCAGAGAAAGATAACTTTTAGACCATTTCAACCCTTATCATCCTTTTTCGTGGAATCTTCCAACCAACCATGCCTAGGTACAATCTAAGCACTCTTCTCAAATGACCATACTTAATATCAATCTTAAAAGACAACTAACCTCTTTAAAGTTGCTCAACATCATTTATCTTCTTCTCCCTATGAACTTAAGGGGTACATACATCGCTTTAAGTCCACCTTGAGCAAAACATAGTCTCAACTCATTGAATAAAACACCTTCTTACACTCTTAGGATAGATTCATATGGGAACTAATCAATTAGTCATACATATTCTCCCATTAATTAGCATACTTCACAATTAGGTTATAAGTCAAACACACTATTTTTCTGTCTTAGGAGTAATCCTATACAAAACACTCCAATCCACACAAGGACACCCATGAAGCATTACACATATATAAGGAGCAACTATCAATTTTCACGATTTACCACATTTCTTCAAAATTCTTCAAGCCTATACCATAACTTTCAACTCTCATTGCACATAACCATAAGGTAATTCATCACCCGAAAAAGGATTTTAGTTAGCCATAAGAACTCTTAACATCGTAGAACTACATCACAACATAACTTCCCAACATATTACCCCAAATATTAAAGGTCACATAGAGCCATAATTGGCATCACAATAAAACCTTAAAAATTCACCTTCACATATACTATTCTAGTCACAAAACTATAATAAGCATCCAAACTAGCCTTTTTCTCCATTAAGCTTTGACATTTAACCATTCCAAGCAATCACATCAAGAAGACCACCGGACAAGTGAAATAAGAGAAATACCATATAGAGTTATGTTTTATGGCATGACACAAGGACAATGAAGAAAGTGAAACTTCTATGTCTTATAGCCTCTCTCCATAGATGTGTCGCGACTCACACCGATGAACAAGATTCTACTAGATGTGGCATTATGAGACTTTGAAACCTAAAGACCATTCGAAAAATCTTATGCTCTAATACCAAATTTGTAACGAACACGAGTACCCCCTAGACGTCACACAACGTATTCCACCTCTCGGAGGTCTAGTAGAAGCCTCTTCGCATTCATTCATCGCATAGACAAAAAAGTAGAGGAAAATTTAAATCTTCTACATAGCATGACGAATAGAATAGGGACACGACCCTTAATAACATCAAAGAATATTTCTATATTATTACATGAACTTATATAACATCTTGACATGAAGGTACTTGAATCGTAAGGACACTCTTGAACTTGGGAAATATCTATCCAAGCTCTTCCTTCTAGGAAGGGTCGTCTAGCCATCACCACCTACACTTTGCGTAAAATGATGAAAAAGAATGGTATTTTATAAAAGAATGCACTAAGTATGATAACCATGCAAAGATATTCTTTTAAAGAGGATATTTAGTTAGAAACCACGCATCATGTATTTATAGTAAACTTCATAAACATTTGATACAATAAGCACAATGTAACTCATTATACATCATATAGGCATGGACATCACTCATAACAACACTGTGAGTCCCTTTTTTAAAATTTTAACAAACATTCAATAACTCTAATACAATACTTCCCTTTTTTAATCTTAACTCCTTTCTTTAAGAAACCCTTAAGTAATACTTAGTACAATGTATCACTTAAGGTCGCCGAAGAAGATCTTTCCTATCTGGAGTTCATCAATACTACCACATACATTCATGAAGTCATAATCACATCATAGTACATAATCTACACATAAGGACCATCACCTCTCAAATCACACTAGTGCAATGTACAAGTAGCATCCCGTAATACTACTCATACATGGTGATCCTAGGATGTCACCCTAGACTTAGGCACATCAAAATAAATAAATTACAACACATATATTTAATCATTAGACATAAGACCAACATACTTCATCAATGTTCTCATAAGAACTTTTTCATTCGTTACATCTTAGTCATAACCCATTTAGTTAATATCATAGGTAAACCACCCTCACAACCCCTTCACAAGTTTACTTGTGCAAGTACATATTGAGTCCATATCCCCCCATATATTAAGCAAACTCATTAGGAACCATAAGTGTAATTCACATGCATAATCGTAATTCATGTGTTGACATAAGTAGTCAACCTTAACATGCCTTTTTATGAACATACATGAACCATGGTCCTTATTTCATAAAAGAACCTAATCATAACTTCCCCTAAAGTCCACTTGTGCATTGCATAATTAGGGTCCACAGTCCTACCTAAACTAAGTAAATGTTCAAGGAATCGTGATTAATGTTCATAATCTTATCTTAGTTCATTTCTTAATTTTAGGGAGACTTATCATGGCACGCCTCCCGGTGCTACCTTGTCATTTGTTACACCTCTTGTGGCTAAAAAACTTGACATTTTACCCGACATCTTGCATGAACCTTTCATAGTGTCTACACCGGTGGGTGAGTTGGTTGTTGCAAAAAGGATTTGTAAAAATTGTCCTATAATGTTTTCCAATAGATTTTCTCGTGTTGATCTAGTAGAACTAGATATGCTTGATTTTTATGTTATATTGGGTATGGATTGCTTGATTACTTTTCCACTATTGATTGTAGGACAAGGGTAGTGAGGTTTAATTTCCCAAATGAAACCGTTGTTGAGCGGAAGGGAGGGATTTTAATTCCTAGAGGTCATATCATTTATTGTCTAAAAACATGAAGAATGATCTCAAAGGGTTTTCTACATCACATAGTAAGAGTCCAAGATTTAGACTTCAAAATTATTCCCATTAAGTCGATCCCCGTAGTGAGTGAATTTGCGGAGGTCTTTCCTAATGACCTTCTCTATATTCCTCTCGAACACGAAATTGATTTTGATATCGATTTGCTACCGGAAACGAATCCCATTTCAATACCTCTTTATCAGATGGCTCCGGCGGAATTGAAGGAGTTGAAGGCTCAACTCAAGGATTTACTAGACAACGGCTTTATAAGGCCATGTATTTCACCGTGGGGTGCTCCGGTGTTGTTTGTGAAGAATAAAGACGGTCATTGAGAATGTGTATTGATTACCGCCAACTCAAAAAGGTCACTATTAAGAATAAGTACCCTTCTCTCGGATTGATGACTTGTTTGATCAACTCCAAGGGACGAGCTACTTTTCAAAAATTGACTTGAGGTTGGGGTATTACCAACTTAGGGTGAGAGGTAAGGATGTAGGAAAAATGGCATTTCGGACTAGGTATGGGCACTAGTCCATTAGATTGGCCTATGCTAAGGCTATTTTATTACCTATTTCTTTGCTATGAATCCAACACTTGTAAGCTTTATAAGTTCCCTTGGTAGTGACTGATCCATATATGCAGCTTGTACTCCCTAGAGCATTAAAGTGAGCAGTCTAATTGAGTTTGATACTAAATCTGTGTGTTTACTCTACTAAGTGTAAGCATGCAAGGTTTAAACTTGTTACATTTTCAAAGTACCCGTGACACGTATTTCCTTTATATAAGTCAAAGTGATCCTAGATTACACATGGTACATATGTTTATAGGATGGATACACGTTCTGCCCATATCTTGCCAACTTGCTTCAATAGTCTATTTCATTGCTTATGTCATCTTTTCACATGTTCATATGTCCCCGTTATTGGTTATTACTCCCATTGTGTGCGGATTCAGATGCACCCATATGTCTTTTGTTAAGAGACATTAGGTTATTAAATTTTAATGAATCTTTATGAGTTGTAGTAGAAAGTAACCTTGCCACTGGCCCATTATACTCTAATTTTTATCCTAATTATTCAATAAATATTAAGGATTCAAACATAATTGATACATTAACATTAAAAGTTAAAACTAAAAGTATGAATAGTAAGGATACTACTCGGAAAATAGCTATAACATATTGAATATATTATAAATTAATAAATACTAACTTATCCCCTAATTCTAAAATATTAAATAATATAGGAGTTACTATACTCATGGAATTATATTATAAGACCTTTATCCCAAGAATAATAAAATGGGATGACTTATTAGTAAAGAATATTTGGCATTTTGACTCTATAGCAGAGTCAGAATTTGAAAAGAAAAATCAAAATACCCATATTGTGTCATTTTGCCAACGAGTCCGAGGCAAACCCACTACGAAGTCCATATTAATATCTTCCCACTTCCATGCCAAAACTTACATTTCTTGAGTAAAACCACTCGGCTTTTAATGCTCGACTTTAACTTGTTGGCAATTTGGACACCAAGCCACAAACCACTATGTCCCTTTTCAAACCATCCCACCAATAAACCTCTTCAAGATAACGATACATTTTGGTGGCACACAGATGAATAGAATATTGTGATACATTCCGGCACACACAATCTACCTTGGTACCTAAGCACACCATCCCCCCTTGGGAGAATAACTCGTTGAATTTGATATGTACCGACTCCTTCAACTCCTTCAACTCCATCAACAGAGGATCAAGATGTTGCTTAGACTTCACCTCAACCACTAAAGATGACTCGGGGTTATGATGAACCATAAAACCACCTTTCGGATAATCTTCTGACCGAACACCCAACTGGGCCAATCTATGAACATCTTTATCCTTCTTACTTTCTTCCACATGAGATACACTACCATAGTGATACGACTTAAAGCATATAAAACGACATTGGCTTTACTTAGAGGAGGAAACGACCCCACTAATGTAATCCCACATGTCTGGTGATGAAATCTATAGAGAAATCCTTCGCTTTAGGGACTTAAAATAGAAACAGACCTTTTGATTATTCTTGGGAAATTTTTGCCTCTTACTTCTTCATTTTACTCTATTTTTGGATGGTTTTTGGTTAATAATCGTCCAGGGTATGTCGAACAAATTTATTAGGCTTAAACTGAGTAAGAAGACATAGTTTAAGCCTCAAACGATGTAGTTTAAGTTCTCAACATATAGGGGAAAGGGCCAAAATGATCATGCCAAAGGGATATAAAATCGAATAGCCTTACATACCTTATCCTCTGACCGATAAAACTATCACGATTCAGCCTCCCCTTTTAGGTCATGGTAAACTAAAATTAGATTCTATCACACCATGAGCCTCGTAAAACAATAGCTAACTTTTATAGATAATGAATCCATCCAGCCCTTAACATAATATGTATCACCACACCCTCATTCCATGTCCAACACATACATTATATATCCTTTCCCCAAGATCAACCAAGCTAAACCAACAATCATACACATAGAACAGCCCCAAATATTCATTCTCATACAACCAAATATAGAATTCACCACCCCCTTGAGTTCTTCATTACAACACACCCCTAATTCATCACTCAAACTAATAGACAAGGAAGACAAAAAATATGGGGCAGTAACCTTACCTCAATTTCTACAACTTCTCCTTATAAAATGGAGAGCTAATGCTTGTTAGGTATCCCAGGATGAACATGTCCCCGATGCACTAAAAGTGCAACCAAAAGAGAGGTCACTAATCCTGAGTTTCGAGATGATATTCGGATGTTTAGTCAAGTTGTAACAAAGAAAGTTTGGAAACAAAGATGGAATCGACAAAATGTGGCTGATATTTCAAGGATCCATAAGTTCTTGAGGATGAATCTTTCAAATGTCAATGGTTCAAGTGACAGTGAGTATACAAAAAATTTTATGTAGAAGTGTCAAAAGAGAGGTGATGCATGTTACAGATGTTGAGCGTGTGGAAATAGTTGCATACAAAATGAGGGGTATTTCTAGGGTCTGATACGACCAATGGATGAATAGTAGAGCTGAGGGTGCACCGATTGTGAGTTGGGTTCTATTCGAAGAGGCCTTCTTGGGGCGTTTATTTACCGGTGATCTGTGGGAGGAGAGGGTAACGGAATTCTTCACTCTTTAGAAGTTATGTTCATGAGTATAGCCTCAAGTTCACTAAACTATCAAGTTATGCACCACATATTGTTGATGATATGAGGAGTAGTATGAGCTTGTTTATGTCGGGGTTTTCTCGTCATTCATTCAAACAGGATAAGGGTGCGATGTTGATAGGGGATATGGACATATCAAGACTTATAATCCATGTGCAGCAAGTTTAGGAAGATAAGGTGAGAGATAGAGAAGAGATCAAAAATAAGAAGGCTAAGACAATAGAAAATTAGTCCGGGCAGCCGAAGAGCAATGTGAACCGATAATCTTTTTATTAAAACCCATATGGACATGCTCCACTATGTACTAGAGAACCTATACAAAATAACAATGGCTAATTCAAGAATAAGAATTCTCAAACTTCAGAATTCGATCTACACACTCTAAAGGTAGTGTGGCACAAAGAGGTAATTCGACTCCTACATGTGCATAGTGCGCTAGGAACCACAAAGGAGTTTCTCGTGATGGCTCCACTGGTTGCTTCAAGTGTGGTCAAAATGGTCATTCATGAGAGTGTCGTAAAAATGTCAATGGTAATGGTAATTGGGGAAATAAAGCCTAATCTTCTTCAGAGACTCCTCTAGACGAAACTACCCCTAGAAGAGCTACTTCAATAACAAGCTAAGAAGCAAGCCATTTGTATGCTATCACCAATCATTTAGAGAAAGAGATTAAACCTGATGTTGTCACTACTATTATGAAAATCCTTATTTTTTATGTATATGCATTGCTACATATAGGTGAGAGTTTATATTTTGTGACTCCATATATTGCTAGGAGGTTCAATATAATTCCCGAATAATTTCTTAAGACCTTCAGTGTTTCCATACCTGTTTTTATGTTTATTCTAGCTGAGAGAGTTTATTGTGGTCGTACATTTATTAATCACAAGGACACCATAGATGACTAGGTCGAGTTAGATATGGTGGACTTTGATGTTATTCTAGGTATTTTCTTACTTCATGCTAGTTAGTCTTAGTTGATTGTAGAACTTGAGTAGTTAGGTTTAGAATTTTAAAAAGGGTTTTCACAATTTTTATTTTTTTTACGCTTTAGGGGATCCTACGGCTTAGGGTTTCTTTAGGTTTAGTGCTTAGGAATTTCGATTTAGTGTTTCTTAGGGTTATGGGTTTTAAGAATTTTTTATGTTTAGTATTTTTAGGCTTTAAAGTTTATTACGGTTTAAGGTTTGTTAGTATTTCATAAGTTTTGGGGTTCACGGGTTCCCTAAGGTTTGGGGTTTAGTGTTTCTTAAGGTCTATAATTTAAAGTTGTCTTAGGAGTTTCAAGTTTCTTATGTTTAGGCTCTTAAAGGTGTTGATCTTATATTCATATGATAAGACAACTCAAGCTTAGCTCGGGGTGAGTCTTCATCCGATGTCCCGCGTTACGTCAAAGGGGTAACCGCGGGGCGTGACAAAACAATGCATGAATGAAAGCCTTTAATTGATGAGAGATGCTAGGACATGCCCCAATAAAATATACCAAAATTGAAATTATAATGAAGGATTGAACATAAAACATGATAATCATCCTCTAAGAATGAGGACTCGCCATTGATATTGCTGAATATGGACCAAGGACCGATATCTCCGCGTGATCTGAATGCGAAGGGTTTATAATGGCTAAAATTTTCTTAAGGGGTTTAAATGTTTTTTAGGGTTTCTTTATGTTTAAGGTTAGGTTTAGGCCCTAAGGTATAAGTTCTAAGGTTTAGAGTTTCAAATATTAGGTTAAGAGCTTTTTAAGGTTTACGATTTTTTTTAGGTTTATGATTTTTATTATTAGGTTTTTTTATGTTTTAGGTTTTCTTAATTTTTTTTTACAAATTTGGATTTCTTAAGATTTAGGGTTATGTAAGATTTAGGGCATAGGATTTTAAGTTTAGGGTTTTTTAGGGCTTAGGGTTTTAAAGGGATTTTTTCCCGGGCATAATAGTTTTAGGGGCTTTAATGGATTTTCTTAAGTTAACTTTTCTTATGGTATAGGGTTTCTTAGTGTTTCATATAGTTAAGGATTTAGGGTTTAGACCTATGGTTTAGAGCTAAGAATTTAGAGTTTCTTTGACTATAGGATTTTGTGTTTAAGATTTCTTAGGGTTTGATTTTTTACGGGTTTTTAGGATTTAGGGTTTTGGTCTTCACACTTTGTAGGGTTTTAATAGGTGCAGAGCAATTTATAGGTTTAAGCATTTAAAGAGTTTTTAGGATTGGTATGATTTTTACGATTAAGACATTCTGAGAGCTTAGGCTTTTTAGGGTTTACATTTTTGGGGTTTTAAATGTTTTTTATGATTTTTCCGGTTTAGGAGATCTAGGAGTTCTTAGGGGTTAGGGGTTTTAACAGGGTTTTAGGATTAAAGTGTTTTTAAAGGTTTTTTTAGTGGTAAATAATTCTTAGGGTGTAGGGTTTATTATTTAGGGTTTCTTAGGGGTTTTAAATTTCTTAGATTTAGGCTTTTAAAGGTTTTTTATGTTGCTGATCTAATATGCTTATGATATGGCAACTCAAGGTTATCTTAGGGTCACTCGTGATCTAAGGTCCAGTGTTACATCAAGGGAGCAACCCCGGGGCGTGACAAAAACTCTAAAACAATAAAGTCTCTAACTGACAAGAGATACTGGGACATGACCCAAGCTAACTCTACAAAAACTGAAACTAAAATGAAAGACTGAATGTAAAACATGTCAATCATCCTCGAAGAACAAGGACTCACCTATGATATTATTGAATACGGATCGAGAATCATTCTCTGGGTGATCTGAATGTTGAGGACCTAAACCTACATTATGAGAAGATGTAGCGTATAGTATGTGTCGGTACTTGAAAGGTACTGAGCATGCGTTATAGGAAGATGATCGTTATTGTTTTACGGTTTAGGAGTTCTTAAGGTTTAGGATTTTAGATTATGAGTTTTTTTAGGGTTTTAAGGGTTTTTTTTAGGGTTTTTAGGGTTTTTTTGAGATTTTTAGTTTTAGGGTTTTTAAAGGTTTACAGCATTTAGTGTTTCTTAGGATCTAGGGTTGACAGCTTCTTAAAGTTCTATAAGGCTTAGGGTTGGGGGTTTATCCCTAAGGTTAGGTTTAAAGTTTCTTAGGATTTGATGTTAATATTTAAGGCCTCCGAGGTGTTTTTTGGGTCCTTTTGTTTTTAAAATTGGAACAACCCTTGTGATAGGTTAGGGGCTGAGCAAGACCTCCAGGCCTTATCAATCCACAAATAAAATATGTACAAAGAGGGGGGCTATACACCTCTAACCTACGATGGGTTAATTTAAGTATTGCTTCCAAAAGCGCACGCAAGTTCACGTGGTCACTGAAGTAGTAATATACTGCTTCAAGTCTAATGTTCGTACCCAAGGGACTTCAAATCAATAATAATAATTTACAGTGACTATCTAAATTCACGCAAACATTAATGAAATTGAGAGATGTAGTTAACTACTATTACAACCTTAACGAAAATTAACTAATTTAAAGATAAAGATGCCTTTAGCAAAGAAACTCCGCAAATTAGAGAGACATCCTAGGGTTGTAGCTTATTCAATTTCCGATTCAATGTGCTTCTATTTCAAAGTGCATTGGGTTAAGTTGTTGCGGGTTGGCAAGATTCAATTTATGATCATAATCTTCCGACTTCTAATTGACTACCATTACTGAGCACCTAACTACATCATTGAGCGGATTTAGGTCGGAATCAATAATTAAGCATTAATCTTGCATTATCAACCAAATGTGGTGCGAAGATATGTGTTTTTCCTACACACAGGTCAACCTAGCATTTACTCTAAATTGAACACACTTATCCTTCTATTCGTCATCCGATTTCAAGAATGGACACTAGGTATATTCTAATGGTGATGAAGAAATAGAATAGTAAAGCAAGAACTCAGGCACAAAATTAATATTAACCCCTTTGAATTAGGAAAAAATCACATTAAACCATCATTTATAGTCACAACCCTAGGACAAAGTATTTTAGCTACTCATGCTACAACATACCAAGATAAACTGAAGTATATGCATACAAGTCTTTACAAAGATGCAGAAGAAGAAGAAGAAAAACCCTAGATTAAGCTCCAAAATTACCCTTAGCTTCAAATCCCATTTTTTGGAGAGTGTATGTGCAATAAAAGACACTTAAACAATTTATAGTCCAACAATTAACACGTGGGATGAATTTTCAGCCCAAGTACGTGACACGGAAGTGTTCCCTCGCTAAATTTTGCGTATGGGAGGAGCACCCTCGGCGATGCGGCTTTATCATTGATTCCCCTGTTGACAGGAATCCCTTTTCTTCATCAGCATTCACGCCTTCCGCGATGCATCCTTATTGCGGGCTTCTTTAGTGCGTTGGGGATGTCTCCGCGACGCAGAGCTGCTCCTTGCTAGTGTAGTTTCAAGCTTTTCTGCCTCTTATTTTTTTCTACTCCTTCTCTACTTTCCACTCTTTGATCCGGTGCCCAAATTTAGCTTCTTTCCCAATAATCTTTGACCTGAAACATCTAATCACATTGTTTACAGGATATGGAATCAAACGACTCTAAAAGACTCAAAATACTAGACTTAACTGCCAATAAACGCCATAACTCGGCCATATTCATGGGATAAAAATGGTTGTGATGCATACGAATACGCCTAAGATCACCACCCCACGCTCATAGCTTTGTTCGTCCTAAAACACTTTCTCATTTATGGAAAAACTACAACTCTACTAATACACCTACAAGCCTTTCAAGTTAGGGCACAACAACTCCTGCAGCTAGATGACAGCATAATGTTACTTTGCGTTTCTAGGCATCTCTATAGCAAAACAATCCACCCTCAAGAATAGACTCCTTTAAACAACAAAAAATTGTGTGCAACTATTGATCCACAATGTATCACTCTCATATTTCATCAAACATGTGCCCTCACTATAATTAAATAGCCACATTGACTTTTTCTCACAAGAAGGGTGCGGGAAAAATTTACTTTCATGCTCACAACAGAATTCCCTAGCTACAGCTAATGACCCATAGGCTTGCCCTTAGTGTACTTCTT
Source organism: Solanum pennellii (assembly GCF_001406875.1). Classification (NCBI taxonomy): domain Eukaryota; kingdom Viridiplantae; phylum Streptophyta; class Magnoliopsida; order Solanales; family Solanaceae; genus Solanum; species Solanum pennellii. The sequence goes on from NC_028644.1 coordinate 37,473,857, forward strand.
TACTAATTTCGAGGATTCGACATTTCAAGATCAATAAGTTCTTTTCAGGGTTGTAATGCAGGCTAGGGGAGAGGTAGGCACATTTCAGGAAGAAGAATTGACTATTTTCCCAAGCGTTTTAGTGCTAACACTGCATTTTCAGATGCTCATCTCATCACCCCATCTTAACTTCTGGTTCTTTCTTTTCTGCTCACACAAAAACGCTTAGGATCATTTGGATCAAAGTTCTAGGCCAAAGAAGGAACAGTATAAGCTACATCGCGGGTTGCCCAAAAAAATGGTTCAAGGCTCAAGGGGTCTAACTAGAGGTAACATTATGGTGGGCAGAGAATATCATAAGCAGTGCTACCAAGGAAATGCCGCTATTACTTCCCAAATTCCTAATCCTCCTATTTTTCATTGGAAAACACACCGGGCAAGTTCTAGATCTTCATCATGAGCAGGGAATGCACAATTTTTATGCACTTGGCACATATCCAACTTAACACTGATATTGACTACTGTTTCACAACGACCAACACACTTTAGTTTAAAAACAACCACAACAGGGGAGTCATATAAAAGATCGTAGACGTCTCAGTATAGATTTACCCAATTTAGCAGATGTCAGCCTAATCCACCACAATTGTGTTCCCTCAGCTGAAAAGCAACCCTAAACAGTCAATTGACAAAACCATCCCTTATGATGGTCGTCATCCATCTATCATTGTCTGGCTTGCTCAACTATGACATCAACTAGATCCGAAGAAATGTTTTTTAATATGGTTCAACGGGACAATCCTTGGCTTAAAAAACCAAAACAACTACCAAAGAACCCAACAAAAAATAGAATAAAAAAAATTAAAAAAATTTAGCAACAAAATGAAAGCTATGTACACAGATATAACCCCCACCCTACACTTAAAATTAAGCATTTTCCTCAGTGAAACAAGTTTTAACAAGAGAAGAGAGAAAGGTGAGGTGGTCTTCCCTGATTAAGCCTCCATTTTGGACTGAGCCTCGCAGAGGGTATGCCTGATTTCCTGGTCAGGGGAGTGATGTTGATTCCTGTGAGAACATCAGAAAGGGAATCAGAAGTCTCTAATATTTGATTTAGCAATGTTGGAGTAAAAAACACTTATATGCCCCTCACTGTTACATAGTGCGAGCGAGCATCCGTCTTCCAGTTTGCATAAAATTCCCCGACAAAACTGTTGTTGCACTCGGAAGGGTCCTGGAAGATGAAGTCCATGTTTATCTTGAGCAAATGACGCCTGATGTTGGAAAAGTCCCTTTCCAGATTCTCATCTTCAAGAACCACATCGGAGAAGTATTTAGCTTCAGTGTGGGACTTGTACCAAGCTAGGTTGAACTATATACTAAAACATGTGTAATGATGTTTAAGGTAATAAAATGTTTAATAATAGTGTTCTTAGGAAGTATATAAAGTTTGGAAGTGTTTGGAGGTCAAACGTCCAAGACGTTAAGAAACTAGTCGAAGTTAAGCTAGTGTGACGTAGTGTTTTGTAGTAATGTTTTGGGGGATGGTTTGTAGATAAAATATCAGTACCGAGGGTTCCCACACATATCCAGATATACAAAGGATCAAAACGTCCGATAATGATGCCCCGGGATCCATCAAAAGGATCCCCGAAGAACACCCAAACTTGGACTGTCAAGCTGCCGCACTAGGCTTTTTTAGACAGTGGCTGCACATCGAGCCGTTGTCACGCAGTGGGGAAAATTTTTCCCCTATGACGGGGGAATGTCACAAACCATTCTGTCCAAGAATTTTCAAAAAAAATAAGATTTGGAAATGCCTCCACGACGCGCAGTAAAGTCCTAGATTTCGCTGCGTCGTTCTTAAGTCAAATTTGAGTTGGTTAATTTGTCAAGAAAATGTAGGGGTCTTTTGGGTAATTTAGGGGTAAAGAATGGACATTTATAGTACCTATTAAAAACCCTAAACTCACCAATCAAAGCAAAACCCTCAAAACAAAACCTCTCCATTCTTCTTTCCAAAAGCTCCATTGTTGAAGCTTTGAAGCTCCAAGGAAGAAGATAGATTTCTAAAGTTTTTCTCCATCAATATTGTGGGGTTTTCATTACAAATATGGTATGGTTTGTCATCCTTGAAATCTCTTTCTTCAATGAGTCAATTTCAATGATTTTTCAAAGATGATCTCAAAACATGAATTCTCCAATTTTGTGATCTAGCCATCGCTTCTTGCATGAAAGGTTTTGAATCATTGTTTTGGGATTGAATTGATATTAATGCAACTTTTTAAAGATATAATTCCTATGAAACCATGCAAACTATGCAATCCTAGTTTTGACTATTTAATGGGTTAAGTGATCTTGTCTCAATGCTTGAATTCTAATGTAGTTTTCTATGGGCTATTGAATGATGTAAGAATTATATTTAATTTACGTATAGTCTGTCTTATATTCATAAAAATATATTTAATTGACTTAGATTCATTGAGTATTTTGATTTTTGTATTGAATTGATGATCATGGCCATAGGTAAGGGCCTATTGGTATTGTATTGGACGATTTAGCTATGGATTGAAGTGGTGAGAATGAATTAGTGGTCCACTGCCCTAATTATCTTTATTTTATGTAATTTAGTCATAAATTACGTTGTGATTGGAATGTTTTACTTATGTTGGTGGTGTCATGTGCTTTACTTGTGAATTATGTGGTCTCGTCGGCGTTACTTTATGTATTATAATGATCATGGCCTTGTCGCCAACTACTTGTTATATAATGATGATTGGTATAGTTGAATTATGTGAAGTATGATCATATATATCCACTTGTGATTAAGATGAATGTATAAGTGCTTCCAGTGATGATGTGTGGTGATCATGTTAGACTATGGCTATGTCCTTAAGTGTGTGTAGTCTTAAAGTTAATGCATGATTCTTCCTACATGGTTATAGAGTCTTATGACGGTTATATTGATGATATTATAGTAGCGAATAGGGTGACTTATGATGTTGGTTATGCCTATGTGCTTATAGAATGATATGCTATATGTAAGGATTTGTGTGTGTCTTGTCTTGGTAGAGTTGTGTCCCTTACTTGATACATGTACATTATGAATATGAACATCTTGACTTAGTAGGCTTATGTACGTTTGAATGCATGTGATATGCTGAATGAATGTCTACGATCGATAGTCCTAAGATGGTTCCCTTCTAAGAATGACTAATATGTTGAACCGTCTATGTAGAAAGAAGGTTAAGAATGAGCTATCCTTATAGACCTGTGAGTGGAAGCCCTAGTGGACCCATCTTTGGTAGGTGCATTATGACAAGGTAATGACTAAGCGATGGTACCTTTTCATATGCCCCTTTTTGTTGAACTTACTCTATGGAAAGAAAGGCTAGCACCGAGTGAATAACTTGTGGTTTGTAGATCTAATTAAGATGGAGACTAGAGTATAATGTATCTATACTTGAGAATGATACTAGAGTGCATAAAAGACCTTGATATTAACCATGTGCGTACATCGGATCTGTCCTAGTTCTACCCTTGGCAAGTAGAACATCTTCCATCGGAGTAGGTTTATGACTGTGGATTCCATGCCTAGCTAGTATGGTCTATATCTGTTATTTCTTATTCTCATCATGTGGAATACATGCTACTGTTGGATAAGTACTATGAAGTTTAGGTAGTGGAATGGGACTCTATCTAGACATAGCACGATTAGGATTTGAAGATGTTAGTGTGTGAGTGCCGTAGGTCTTATTAATTACCATTATGTGAATGTCCATAAGTGGTGAATGTTTTTCTAAATGACTTAATGAAGTTAATGACTTTAGTAAAGGAATGTTAATGAAAAAGTGCTTATCTGGAATAGCTTTGAGGATTACTTAGGTAGGCTTGTAGAGGGTGTATGGGCGGTCTCTTTATGTCTTACTTAGGTGAGTCTTAGAGTAATTCTAGGTAGGTAGTTTAACAAATAAAGTGAGAATAATCTTATCTTAAGTAGTCTTAAGGATCATTTAGGTGTGCTTATAGAGGGTTTATGGGTGGTCTCTCTTCGCATCACTTAAGTGAGTCTTAGGATAACCTTTGGTGAGAGGGTTGCAAGCTAAAAGAGGTCATTGTGAAGTTGAACTTAGTTCACTATAAAGGGACATAGATCACTGTTACATTCTTCAATATTTTATAAAATGTTTATGTGATATCTTATATGTTTCTAAGGTGTTAAATATTTTTATTATACTTATACTATTGTGTTTTACTCAAAAAGGCATGTTTTATACAAATGTCTGTTTCGCATGATTTTATGCATTATGTCATACTTTGTACAAGTGTTTGTACTAATCCCATTCATTTTATCTATCTCTAAAGGTGTAGGTGGCATTTCAGAGGAGTCACGAAGTGGAAGATATGATTAGTGTTCGTTCAAGCAAAGAGTTGGTATGTCCTCACTAGATTCGAGGACATCTTGATGTTTGGATATTCTTATGTATTGTAATAAACATAGCTATTTTCTATATGATGAAGTATGGGTCGTGTCCTAGTATATTCTTATGTCTAAGATGGCGACTTTAAGACTTAGCCTTTCATTATATTTTTCTATATAAGAAATATTTTGAAGTATTATTATTTGTGTGAAAATTTTTAATTCCGCACTACATGTATGCAATGAATGGTACGAAAATGGCTTTACAAGACCTCCTAGAGGTTGATTACGTCGTGCTTTGAATCGAGAATGCCCAAACTTCTAGGCGGTACTCTCAGGTCATGACAACATATATAATAAATGATTTACTTAAATCATTACTATATCCATGTCAAAGGTAGTGAATGATATATGTTCACTTAATATGATCTATGATCCTTGAATGAAAGATATGAGGGGTATGCATGAATATGATATTACATCCATGTCTTATGAACACTTTGATAATGAGGTGCATATGATGATAATATTGTTGTGGTTTCATTGAAAGGACCATCAAATACACAAACACCTCATGCATGCACATAAAAATGATGTGACTAAGGTTTTGATTGAGTTATTGAATCATGATATTCCCCTTATATAATTAGTAATTCTAGATGGTTGAGTTGAGCTCAATTTGATAGCCCTTGAATGGAAAATTATAAGGGTTTGTACATGTGGATGATAATTGTGTATGAGCTTGTGATTCACATGGAAGGTGAAGATTGTATGGATATTGTATAATTGTGGTATTGTTGAAAGATCATTCTCCCCATTCCCTTACACATGACTATGCATAAAATGTCTACGACTATTATAATGTTGTTGTGATAATTGAAAGGCTATTCTCATTAACACACTATGAACATGATGTGAAAGGTATACTCACATATTAATGTTGGAAGACCATTCTCATCTACTAAATCTATGAGCTATGTCATGATATCATGTTTGATAGATTGTAAGTGCATTCTTCCAACATGAACCTAAGTAAATACTTAAAGTGAACTTCAAGGGAATTATGCCTAGCACCGAGTGAATATGAAAATTAGATTTAAGCATTTATGCTAGTCAGTCCAACTTCCAAAATGAAAGCTTTTACTCAAGAGATTGAAACCTTTTACATCAACCGTCTAGGATTGTAGAAGAACTCTCTTTATCCCATAACTATGTGCCCACATAGGTATTTAGGCAGTTGATCCACCTAAGTTAACAAACTAGTTCTACCTTACGCAAGTAGGACACCTCTTTTTGGTGTGGGTGCATGAAAACAGATTCCATGTTGTTCAACATGGTCTATGTCGGTTAAGGTTGTTTGCCTCCATGAACAAGAACAAGAAAATGAATTATAAACAAGAACATGAGTTATGTACTATGGTTCATCAAGAGGTTCTACTTAGTATGAATGGGGTATGGGACTTCATTCAGGAATTGCACAAGTAAGCTTTGAGAGTGGTCATGGTATTTTCTCTTATGGCATGATGAATTATAAGTTAATGCATTCTACTTTTCAATGAGCTCTACTTAGTGTGAGTGGAGATATGTGACTTCACTTATGCATTGCACAAGTAGACCATGAAAGGGGTTATGGTGTGGTTTCCTTATGCTATGACGATATATGAATTTATATATTGATGATGTGGATTGTTGTTAATAGTGACTTTACTTATTTTAAGATATGAACATGAATTTTTCCTTGTCTATGTTTACTCACCATGGATTAGATAAAAACATGATAAGTATGAGAATGGTGGCCTAAAAGTAATACTTAGTGTAGATGGATTTATGGGATCCTATCTATGCATTAAACAAGTATAACCTAAGGTTACATATGTGTTGGTTCTATTATGATGAGATGATCTTGGTATTTAAATGTGTGTGTAAATTTTGTCTTGTGATGACTTGGTATGCATTATGTTTATGTTGGAGACTATAATTGTGATTATGATGATATCCCTCATGCTTTTATGAATTGTACATGAATTGTCTTATGAGAACTTTCCCAAACTATTTTAAGATAATGTGCAAAATTTTAACATAGAGAATGGTTTCAACTAAAACTTCCTTAAAGCATGTTTTAAGGATTTTTATGCATGGATTCCATACATAGTGTATGTTTGTGCTTACCCATGTTTATACATTTTCTTTAATGGTAGGTCTTGGTGATATCAGCTTCCACCCTCGTGGATAAGACCATAGTAGATCAACAAGAAGAAGATTGGTGAATCCTCATAGTATTCTAGGGCTTCACCATTATGTCCCTTAAGATTTTCTTTATGTTATTAGACTTTTGTAAGGGATGTGTCCCTAGTATTGTATTCAAGTGTTATAGTGATACGCTCAAACTTACTTCTCAAATAAGAAGTAAAGCGGTCGTGTCAAGTAAATAACCCAACTAGTGAGGTTGGGATCGTTCCCACGAGGAAAATAGTTTAGACTTAACTTCAATTTATTATTACTATTGTTCAGTCAATTACTTCCTTGGAAAGCAAAAATGATAAAAGGGGGGTTTTCTATTTCTAAATAAATGAAAATAACTAGCGAAATTGAAGGAGACAACTAACAGCTTCAAATGTTGGAGTTTAATCAATTAATCAAAGTAACTAGGGTTTACGTGTTCCCCACAGGTTCATAACTTGATAATTCTAACTATAACAATTCTTTCCTAGTATCTTGCATGCAAAGTGATAAGTTATGTATTTCTAAATCCTTGGTCCGGCATCTAGAAAATTTCACTCCGCACCTTGGTCCGGCTACGTGTGTTGCTATACTAACCCTTATCTTTACCTCATATTAAGCATCGTATTCGATATTTGACTAAGTTATTACCTCGTACCAATCAATACTAGCCTATTAGATAGTATACACTAAATCTATGTTGATAATTCTTTTCCTATTATCTACCTCCTTGGTCCGGCAAGTAGCATTAAGGCGAGTTCTAACGTTGGACATCCGTTAAAAAGACTTCTAAGCGAAAGAATTACTAATACATGCAAGACATTATTCTAGATTTGTTATTTTAGTTAGGTTTTATCTCATTATTTGCCTATGGTTCCCACAACCCTAGTTATGGAGTTTAGTTACTCATAGTCATAATCACAATATTCAAATATATTAAATAAGAATTCATGTACTTGCTTCAATGAGAAAGAGTAAAATCCGAAAGTTTGCTTGATTAATCACCAATAATCACTTGCAAGAATCTCAAAGTAATCAACAATCTTACAAAAAGTCTAATGATTCTCAAAAGTCTAACAATACAGTGTCTACTAATATGATGTCTAACAATACGGAGTCTAACCTCAAAAACGAGGTTTTTCAAACTATTTATAAAAAATAAAAACCTAATTAAACAAGGACTCTATTTGCTGGAAATCTGCCAAAACGCGGTTGGGTCGACGAACCTCGCGACGGATCGTCGTGATCACGACGGACCGTCATGGACTCCGTCATCCCATACTTAAGCAATTTCTTCTGCTTCTCTCTTCATTACCCTCGACGGCAAGTATGACGGACCGTCATAGGCACAACGGTCCGTCGAGGGTCTTCCTTCCAAAACACTTCAACTCTTGGAATATGGGTACTGGGATTACTTCTCTGAACTTCATGACGAACCTACAGGACGGACCGTCATAGACACGACGGACCGTCAGAAGCTTGGTAACCCCACACTTGGTCAGACTTCCCCATCTTCCTTCAGCAGCTGCACTACGCTGCCACCTACGGACCTTCACAAGCACGACGGACCGTCACAAGCTCCGTAGGTGGTCTCTTCTGCATTTCTTCGCTCAAAATCTCCGGATTCATCTTTGGACAGATTTCCTGCAAAATAAAGAGAAACTTATATAAACATTAGCACAAAAAGGCTTTTGGACACACTAAACTTAAGGCTTTTGGACAAACTAAACACCCTCAACTTAAATTCGTTGTTTGTCCTCAAGCGGCGCACTGTGACTCAATACAAAATCTTTGTACAATAGTATCCATGTTTTATCCTTTGCAATCATTTGGCTATCAATCCCGATTAATCTCATCAAATCTATGAATACTATCACTATTAGGCTTGAATTATGTGGGATCAAAGCATGACACAGACTCACCATGTGCTAACACCTATCCTCTTCAATTTCTCACCGAGGTGCTAACAATTCCGGTATTGCAACTAGTGTCCTCACTT
>NC_028644.1:37482714-37488219 GCF_001406875.1 Solanum pennellii
TTGGGGAAAAAGAACACAGGCAAGAAAACCCCAAAAGAGGATAGTGAATTGGGATACTCAGACTTCACACTAATACTCACTTTCCATTTACCCCACCCCTAACAAAAAAACATGCAATTGTCCCCAATGCATAAAAATTGAAATACTAGAGTGGTAGGTGAAGCAAACCTGTGGCACAAAGCGCCATCGATCAGCAAGCTGGTGGGTCCGGTTGCCCGAAACCCACGTCCTCTGCAATCTGGACACCCTCAGTGGTGTCCTCAGCAACAACCGCACTAACAGTAGTGCCTCCTGCTATCTCCACAGTTCGGGAGCTAGACGCCCCAGCCGCTAACTCTGAAGCTCTCATCTGATGCGCCTCCTCCTCAGCAAGTGAGACTCTCCTCGCAGCCTCCATCTCACGGCGCTCCTTCTTCCGTGCTCGCGCCTCGTCTTCTGCTTGACCCCTATGCCTCTTGTCATGCTCGCGAGGGGGAGGTGGTTGAATCTCTGAGGTGGCGAATAGGGCCGCCAACACTATGTCTTCAGCAGGCTCGACAGAAGGGGCCTCAGACTCAGGCACCCTAGCCTCTAAGATCGTGTCAATATCGGTGCGAATGCTGTCGACCGCATCCTGAAGAGTCGACACAGCCACCGGAGGGGCTGGCCGGGCTAGCACCCTAAACTCAAAGGCATCCAAGCGCTTGTGAACCTCAGCGATCTTCCGCTCTGTATACTGGATCATTTTCCGCTCCAGGCGCTCTTCTGTCTCAGTAATGGACCTCTGCATCCATGGCTGGATATGATGTAAAAGTGTAGCCATTTGCGCCTCTAATTTTTGGACCCTAGCAAGCGGGACCAACGCGGGTAGAGGGGCTATGCGAGAGGAGCTCGGTGTAGTGCTACTACCCGGGATAGACTCGACCGGAGTAGTGTCAGTGGACGCCGCCTGCGTAGCCGTGCGGGCCTGGGCTACCGTCGCAGTAAGATCGTCAGCAAGTGGGGGCAGCTCTGGACGGGGCCCTCTGCGTGGAGCCAACTCATTGGCCTCAACTCTGATGAGGCCGACATCAACAGTGCCCTGCAGGGTCTTGAGCTGATCTACGTGCCATATAGGCACACCTGCGGACCTACAGAGAGAAAAGATCATGCACGGGAAAGGGTAAGTAGTTGTGACCTTGAAATCCCTCTCGTGCATGACTGCCTGTAGAAGCCACGTGAAATCTACCTCGAACCCGGCTATCATCGCCGCCATCAACACTGCTCGATCCTATGTAACGATACTATCAGCGGTTGAGGGGGAAAAGCAGTGGCGGACAATCAGCCACAAGAACTTCGCCGTGAAAGTGAGGTCGGCCTTCTTGATGGCCCCCTTTGGCTCGGTCACCCAGTCGGCACCCTCTCCATCAACGTGCAGGGCCATCCACCTCTTGGTGGTCTCTCTCAGCGATGGCTCGCGCAGGAACTGGCCATCTTTAACAAGCTGCCATTTGTAGTCAAACTCGGCAGTGAGAGGGGTCCGAGTAGAATCAACACCCTCGCCTTGTAGAAACCGGCAGATGGCAGGCAGGGAAATGTCGACCTGCACGCCCCGTACTCGGACCTGCTCCAGTGGGGCCTGTTTGGCGGGGGCAGCCCGCCTATCTATCTGTGATCGGAGAGTCGCTACGTAGGATGCGTAGAACTCTCGGACCATTTCTTCACTGAAACATCCCATAAGACGTACTGTCCACTCCAGGCGATACCTTGTGAAGAGATTGTGGATCTCAGGCATCGTCGGGAGACTCCCTGTAAGGACTCGCTACTCCAAGGTGAGTGTTCGAGTCATAACTCCTCTGTCATTCAGGAACATGGCGTCGGAGTAGACTTGAAATTGCCCGTCGACACACCACTGGTTGGGCTGGTCAGTGGCTGGGGTGCAGGCCTGAGCTGGTGAACCTGATGTGGATTCCGAACTGTCAGCCTCATCAGACGAGGCCGACGCTGCAGCGGTAGCGGGTGCGGGAACCTCAGCAGAGCCGGAGGCTTCCTCCGACCAGGAAACTCCTAAGGAGCCAGACGCTCCTTCTTCATTTGTGGCTGACCCAGAGGGTGTGCCGGTCAGTGTGCGCTCCTCATCAGACTGGGAGGCAGTGACTACGCCGGACGCCACCATTTTGGGTGTGGCTCTGGGAGCACGTGCAGCACGGGCAGGGGTGGAAGTGCCTGGGGGCAGATACTCGGGGTCCCACTCATCATCAGAGCCAATGACCATGCTGGCAGACGGGGCAACAGACTTCGATCGCCCGCGTGCATAGATTCGATCTTGCTTGGGTGCCATAGTAGATAGTACCTGTAAAGGATCAATATTAGTACGAGTAGTGGCAAACAAGACAAGCAAAACCACACAAAAAAAATTGAAAATAGTATGTCATATCTATAGTAACAGTGACACACGACGGGCCTGATGACGGCACGTCGTGACTATGACGGACCGTCATGGGGTCCGTCGTGTCTTACTTAGACTATGTATATTGGAGAACCCTGAAGGAGAGTCTCTGACAATTATGACGGTTTGTGCAGGACGGACCGTCACAGGTACGACGGTCCGTCGTAGGTGTCCGTCATAGGACACTTGAAAAAAATATGGAGACCCTTAGGAGAGGGGTCTCTGACCGTCATAATGGTCATGCAGGACGGACCGTCGTGGGTATGACGGTCCTTCGTACTCGTCCGTTTGAGGACACTTAGAGAAATAGAGAGAGACCCTGAGAAACGGGGTCTCTGACAACCAGAACGGTTGTGCAGGACAGACCGTCGTGGGTATGACGGTCCGTCACATGTGTCCATTGAAGGACACTTAGAAAAAGTGAGAGACCCTCAGGAATAGGGTCTCTGACAACCAGAACGGTTGTGCAGGACGCACCGTCGCATATGTCCGTTGGAGGACACTTAGAAAAAAATGGACAGTGGGGTGTTAGGGTTTTTGGAACAGACCCTACGCACGACGGTCCGTCATCGGGGTCTCTTTCTGTAGATCAGTGACAGAACTGGGGGTACCCCATGCATCCCGGATGAACCCAAATCAAACTTGTAGTGTTTTGGACCTACATTTGTCTAACCCAACTACCTTGGAAACTAGCAATGCAAAAGAACCTATGTCTAGGGTTGTAAACACGACAATTTCGAACATTTTTAACCTAGGTTAGACAGAATCTTATATAAAAGAAACGAACATATGAAGAAAAACTAAGCTAATACTAATTAATAAACAAAAATGCAAGATAAATGAGTAGAAATTAGGGATACATACCTTAGAATTAGAGAAAAAACCAAGATGGACAAGTACTCGGTGACCAGGAATACACCCACAGCAGCAACTCCGACTTGTAGATTATAACTTTTAGGGCTTTGGAGAATTTTGGGGGGGGGCAATGATCGGTTGATAGAGGGAGAGATTGTGGAAGTTGAAAAGAGAGGGCAATGGGAGGAGTAATGAAGGAATGGGGGTGAAATGAGGGGTTGGGGAGTTTAAATGGTGACATTTTATAATAAACTCCAATCGGGTCGGGTCGGGTACGCCTCATTAATCACGCGACGATTCCCCGACGACGGTCCATCGCAGTTGTGACGACCCGTCGTTGGTTCCGTCGTGTGTGCCCTAGTTTGAAAATAACAGAAAGACGTACCTGGTACGACGGAGGCATATGACGGTCCGGCGCAGGCGCAATGGTCCGTCGCTGTATCCGTCACTGACTGCTGCAGAGTAATTTTCTGCAGAATTTCCTGGTGATGTGCCTGCAAATTTAAAAACCCATTAGTAGAAAAATGCTACCATTACTAAAAAGACTATAAGTATTGGGTTGCCTCCCAACAACCGCCTGATTTAATTACTCAGACTTCATCAAGATGGTATGCCTCTATCACTTCATCCCCCAAACCCAACTTCTTGTAGATCGAGAGGGGCATGACATTTATGCTTGCCCCCAGATCACATAATGCTTTCGCAAAATGTAATGACCCAAGTGTACAAGGAATAGTGAACGCACCCGGATCTTCTTTCTTTTGTACGAAGGATCTTGTAGCAATAGCACTACAATGTTGCAGTCTATCATCATCCTCAAAAGTGACCGATCTTTTCTTTGTGACCAAATCTTTCATAAACTTGGCATAACCGGGCATTTGTTCTAGAGCTTCTACCAAAGGGACATTGATAGAGAGCTGCTTCAGCATTGTTATAAAACGCCGATATTTTCCATCCTCGATCTTTTTCACTAATCTCTGAGGGAAGGGTGGTGGTGGTCTAGGCATGGGAATTACCTTCATAGGGACTTCTGCATCTTTTCCATTGCTCTCTTCTTCCTCAACGCTACCCTTTACCACCTTATCATCATCCTTTCTCACATTTTCCTCAATAGACGGCATAGGTGGGTCAATGGTTTGCTTTCCACCCCGAGTAGTGATTGCCATACAGTGCGCATCATTTTTTGGATTTTGGACAGTGTTGCTAGGAAGAGTGCCCGGTTTCCGTGTGTTCACTGTCGTAGATAATTGGGCCATTTCCAATTCGATCTGTTTAATCGATATTGCATGTGTATTAACTTTTTGCCCAATACTAGCTAAATCACCCCTTAACTCTTTAATGTGCTCATCACTAGCATCGAACCTCCTCATCATTTTGTGCAACATATCCTCAACTCGCGCCATACTATCTCCACCATCCCTAGGAGTAACTTCACGATCTTGAGGAGGGACATAGGGCCCATTCCTATCATTTCTGTTACCGTAGTTACCCCTGCTGAAGTTGTTGTCGCGGTTGTAGTTTCCATCTCGGACATCATGACCCTCACGGTTCTAGTTACCATAGTTCCGACCTTGGTTCTCTTGATCTTGGCGCCAATTATCCTGATTTGAGCCTTGGGCGCTCGGTCGGAAACCCCCCGTCTGCTCATTTACAGCATAGGAGTCCTCCGCATAATAGCATTCATCATTTTGTGGCGGTGGTTTCGACTAGTAGTTGACTGCATTTATCTTTTCTGCACCCCCAGTGACATGTTTTAGTACCAACCAAAGCTCAGTTCTCATCTGAGCCATTTCTTCACGAATCTCATCTGTGGCTGGGTTGTGAGTGGACTGCACTGCGAAGGTGTTTCTCCCGATATCGGACTTCCTAGTACTCCAAGATTTATTGTTCCGGGAGATTTTCTCTAATTTTTCAGCAATCTCAGCATAAGGACACTCCCCATAAGATCCACCTGCTATAATGTCCAACACCACTTTATATTATCATCCTGTCCCCGATAAAAGTATTCCTTCAGTGACTCATCATCTATACGGTGATTTGGAACACTTCTCAAGAATGAGGTGAATCTATCCCAAGAACTACTAACTGACTCTCCTGGTAGTGCGACAAAGTTATTCACTCTGTCTTTGTGGTTTAGTTTCTTGGAGACCGTATAGTAGCGTGCTAAGAAAACATGCCTTAGTTGGTTCCAAGTGAAGATTGAGTTGTATGGGAGCTCAGTGAACCATATAGCAGCCTCTCCC
>NC_028644.1:37489477-37632452 GCF_001406875.1 Solanum pennellii
CGCGACAGATCGTCGTGATCACGACGGACCGTCATGGACTCCGTCGTCCCATACTTATGCAATTTCTTCTGCTGCTCTCTTCATTACCCTCGACGGCAAGTATGACGGACCGTCACAGGCACAACGGTCCGTCGAGGGTCTTCGTTCCAAAACACTTAAACTCTTGGAATATGGGTACTGGGATTACTTCTCTGAACTTCATGACGAACCTGCAGGACGGACCGTCATAGACACGACGGACCGCCACAAGCTCCGTAACCCCACACTTGGTCAGACTTCCCCATCTTCCTTCAGCAGCTGCACTACGCTGCCACCTACGGACCGTCACAGACACGACGGTCCGTCGAGGGTCTTCGTTCCAAAACACTTAAACTCTTGGAATATGGGTACTGGGATTACTTCTCTGAACTTCATGACGAACCTGCAGGACGGACCGTCATAGACACGACGGACCGTCACAAGCTTCGTAACCCCACACTTGGTCAGACTTCCCCATCTTCCTTCAGCAGCTGCACTACGCTGCCACCTACGGACCGTTACAAGCACGACGGACCGTCACAAGCTCCGTAGGTTGTCTCTTCTGCATTTCTTCGCTCAAAATCTCCGCATTCATCTTTGGACAGATTTCCTGTAAAATAAAGAGAAATTTATATAAACATTAGCACAAAAAGGCTTTTGGACACACTAAACTTAAGGAAAAAGTATTAATAATACTGTGAAACCACGGTATATCATATAGATGGTTTGAGACATGGGGTTGTAGACTCTCACATGGTTTTTCTAAGAGACTTCAATTGTAAAGACAGTTATAATTTTCTTCATTTTTGTATATTCTTATTTTATGATATGGAATGAGATTTTTATGAGGCTTTTTAGAGTCTTTTCTGTCATTTCACATCAAGGGAGTAGCCTTGGGTCGTTACAAATATGGTATTAGAGTACAAGATTTTTGGATGGTTTTAAGATGTCTCAAACAATGTCTAGTAAAGTCTTGTTCCTAAATGTGAAGCGCGCCACATTATGAATAGGAAGCTATTGGATGTTAGGAAAAGTGTAGCTTAATCATTCTCTAAGTTATGCCATAGATTTTAGAATTATTAGGTATTAATCCTAATATGTCTCCTATTGTTTTCACGATATGACTACTTCAAGGGCTTACATTGGAAGAAATGAGAAAGACAATGTGGAGCAAGAGGTTCTCCTCAAAGCTCCTCCCCAAGCTCCAAATTGTCCCTGTAGAAGAGAATGTGTATAAGGAGAAGATTTTTTATGTTTTTCAAATTTTGACTTATGTTGGGATAGAATTTCCAGAATTGTTTGGGCCACATATGGAGGAAAACCCTCAAGAGTTGATAGTTAAGATCTCTAAGGTGCAAAATTTTGTGAGAGTGACTCCGGTAGAGAAGGAGGAGTTGGTTGCTTATTAATTGAAGGATGTTCCTCAACTTTGCTTTAATCAATGGAAATAACAGAAGCAGGTCCCATGGAATGACAAAGCTTTAAGAATGGGATATTTTATAGTTTTTGCCCTTTGTAGATAAGATAGGCTAAGATACCTAAGTTTATTAACCTTCACCAAGGTAGGATGAGTGTTGAGGAGTATGCTCGAGTGTTCACTAGGTTGTCAAGATATGCTCCATGGCCGACCCTAGAATGAAGATGATAAGTTTGTGCCGGGTGTGTACGACTTGATAGAAAAAGAATGTAGTATGGTTAAACTTATGAATGATATAAACGTTGATCATCTTATGATTCATGCTCAACTATTTGAAAAAGAGAAAATTGAATAGAGGTCTAGAAGATCAAAGTGGCATAGGCTAGATGATGATAATTCCTCTCAAGAAAGGTTTTATGGATAAATATATTCTAAGGTTTCCCCAAATTTTAACTAAAAGAGTGTGTCCACCCCTAAATCTCAAGTAGTGAATGGTAGTCAATCGTATGTTATTAGGCCTCTTATGCCAGGTGTACATAAGAAATGATGTTAAGTGTCTAGCCGGTACGAAGGGATGATATGGTTATGGTGGAACTGGCCACAAAATGAAAAGTTGTTCGATACTCATGGCTAGGGGAAGAGAATAAGGTTTGATGCTCTTGAAGCTGGAGTTGAACAAGACTGTCCTCTTAATGTGCTCCTGGTATGTTTTTCATACTTAATTCTATTCTGGTAGTGCTTGTCTTTTGTGACTTTATAAATTGAACATGATGAGCTTTTATGTTGTTCTTATTACAAATAGGTTTAATTATGGTTATCTCTGTTTAATTGTAAAACTCAACTTAGCCATATAGAATTTAAGGATGTGATGGAGAATTTGATGAATAGATATTTTTAGTGAATCCAAGAGATGTTGAGTGATTAAACTCCTTTGAAAGAGGATAGAAGTGTAATCTGCAGGGTTTACAATCACCTTGTGTCATAGATGTGAAAGTTAAGTGGTAACTTGCTCGGACCTTATAATTGAATGAGAGTAGCAAGGTTTTTGAGTGTTCTAGATGTCTATGATATTTATTTTCTTAAAATACTCTCCTTAAGTGGTGTAGTCAGTTTGATAAGTTTTATCCCGGTTTGGTGGGCTCATATGAGACCTTGAGTTGTGTTGTTAAGGTTGATTGTGAGCTAGCATTTCCTAATGAGAACCTCTCTAATTTAGAATTACGAATTAGGATCTTAGATTGTAATGTTAAGAATTAGAATAGTAAGGAAGTTCTTCCATGAGAATGTTGAGAAGTGGTATTTTAGTAAGGGTTTTAATTGAGGGTGCTACTAGAGAAACCAAGGGATAATGAGACGTCCCGATGTCCTTATATTCCTCCTTTAGATTAAGATGATAAGACTTCCTTAACTCGTTTCATGATTGTGGAGTCTTGGGTGTTATGTGTGTCCAATGATTTCCTTGTCCCATAGAGTTACTCTTTGTTAACCTTGGTGAGGTTTGGATTCATGATTATTAAACCTTTATTGGTTTTAGAACCAGGTATAATTATTATGAGTTTTGGTGATGCTCTGGGATTATTTGAAGGGATTAGTATTGAAGGTTTTATTAAGGGTCTTGCTCCCAAGGGGGATATGATATGCCTAGATAGAAAAATTGATTGAGAGTCCCGATATCCTCATCCCTTTATTTTATCCCTATTCTAGCTTGACAGTAAGAGTTCCTTTTTGGGATTGTGTTATTTCTTGGAGTCATGAGTGTTCTATAAATTTCCATGATGTCCTTATGTTATGCATGTTGTTGATGAGAATCCATGTTTTGTATAAAATGAGTTTTCATGATTTCTATGTTCCTTATGTTGTTGTGAATTTTTAGTATGATGATGGCTTATTTGACTTCATAAAATGATTTGATGAACATTCTTTGTTATGATTTTGACGAAATTGCATATTGGATGCATAATGATGTGTTGAGCTTGATTATACTTGGAAAATTTAGTTCCTCCAATGATATTATGATAAATGATGATCAAAAGAGTTAGTATAGGCTTTCTCCCAAGGGGAGATGGTGTTCCTAGCTAGCAAGTTTGTTATGTGCTTATGTGTTGCTATGATTTCCTTATATAATACATGTTCATGAAAACTTGCGTCTCCAAAGAGAACGAGTTCATGTGAAACATTTTCCTCATGTTGTGGCTCCTTGAGCATAAGTTGTCTGTTGTACTTCATGAGAAGAATATATGATCATGTTTTTACTAGGAAATGGTAGTTCCTCCTTGAACAGGGCTAGTTATTGATATTATTTCATCTTGGGTTGTTAGGTGTAGTTCCAACTTCCCTATGTTCAATTGGTTATGTATTGATTTGGAGTTGATATTTCCTCTTATGGGTTGTTCATTATTTTGATCTGTCAAGAATAATGGGCTGTTAGACTTGAGTCTTTAATTTCATAAGGTGTCTAAGTTGTCATTCGAAAACAAATGTTCCCAAGGGGAAGATAATGTAACACCCCCCCCCCCACAAACTTATGGGTAAAACTAGAGCCTTATTAGTGTGTTGTTGAGTTTGATATGGGGCCTATGTTGTAAAATAAATTCCCGAGCTTAGGTTGAGGGGTTAAGCATCAAGGTAGACTCCCCAAGGACCAACTAGGGGTCCTTGAGGAGGAACCTAAAGCCTAACCCCCAAAGCTCCCCATAACTGCCCAAGTTGTTAAAATATTGTGAGCTACGGATGGGACCTACGCGATGTAGGTACATCCACGCTGAGTAGCACTTTGTCATGGGTCATGACCCCAAGTGAAGTGTTCAGGTCAATGACCTGTACACCTGCAGTACGGTCAGTAGACCTACCTACGGAGCATAGGTCCTAGGTCATGGGTCATGCCTGCAAAAGCTGTCCAATTCGACCAAGACTTAGACATTTCAGGTAAGTCCCTATTTTAATTAATTTAATATAGAGTCACTTTATATTGATATAATAGACTTATATAAGACTTTTTAAGTGGTAACTTTATATTGATTTAATAGACTTATATAAGACCTTTTAAGTGATTAACTACCCATTTACAACTCATAATTCTCAAACCAAAAATGGAAACCACTTTCATTCCAAATAATCTCTCTATAAAAACCTCCATTAGAGAAGAAGTAAGGTTTTGAGCTCAAGATTTCATCATTTCTCTTCAATTTCGTGAGGAGATCTTCATAAGGTATGGTGTATTTTCATATATGGGTAGACTTCACCCATAGAGTCCCTTCGAAACATGATTCAAAAGCTTCCAATTTCCCCCAAAAACCTAGGTTTCAATCTAACTCATGGGATCTCTTTCAAAACTTTTTCAATGGTTTATTTATGATGGATTATGATTATATTGATGATTTTATTTTATTTATGATGAAATAACCCCATGAGCCCAGGAATCCCCCATATTTACTAAATTGTGAATTAATGATGTGGGTTTACTGATTAATGAAGTATGCGAATAGATTATGTTTATATTGATTGAGTTTATATGATTCCATGTGACTATAATAGATTGAAAACTAAGCATGTGGTAGGATTACATTGAGAATCAGGTTATATGATTATCGTGTGAGGCATTGCTTGAGGGTACGACTTGTAGCATGATGATGACTTCTAGGCCTTTAAGGGTAAAAGATAATATATGAATATCTAAGTATGTTGAGACTTTAATAAGGAAGATATCATGTATGTTGAATTGTATATGGAATGATAGTAGAAGGAATTCACCTACATGACCTGTAATATGAGTACATGAGTATATACATATAATGAATGATTTAGTTGAGTCATGACTATATCAGTGTCTAAGGTAGTGAATGATATATGTGTTGGCTTAATATGATCAAGGATACTTGAATTAAAGATATGGGGGGTATGCATAATTATCATATTATGTGCATGTTTTATGAAAAATTCATATTAAAGTGTCTATGATTATAATGTTGTTTTTGTGTCATTGAAAGGGCAATTACACGTAAACCCCATGATTGAACATGAGTATGATGTAACTAAGGTTTTTATTGAGTTACTAAATCATAATATTCCCCTTATTTAATGTAGTAATTCTAGATGTCTAAGTTGAGTTTGTTTCATAGCCCTCGAAGTGAAAACAATGAGCTTTTGTACATATTGATGAGAATTGTGTATGAGCTTGTGATTAACTTAGGAAATGAATATTCTATGATTATTTTGCAGTGTTGGTATTGCTTAAAGATAATTCTGCACATACCCTTACGCGTGACTTGTTTGAAGTTTCTATGACTATAATAATGTTGTTGTGTTGATTGAAAGGTTATTCTCATTAAAAACTGTGAACATTATAACGGCCCTAAAATGAAATAGGCATATATAGAGCATTTATATCGTTTAAATGCTTTTAGTTAGGTTAATTAATGTGTATATGATCTTTGAAGTCATTCCGGTTAAGTTTGGCGTCAAACATCAAGGAACGACCAAAATGTTTGACGACTAGTCACCTATGTGCTTACATGTACTTGTGTGTGTCATAATTTTATAAGGTCTTAAATTGATGAATTATAGTGTTTATAGGAAGTGTGTTGAGTTTGGAAGAGTTTGGAGGTCAAAAGTCGAAGAACATCCTATGACGTTCAAAAGTTATCGATTGGACGTCCTTGTATGTTGTATATGCCTTAGCATGTTTTATGTGTTTGTTTGTGTTTAATTTGATTTTAGTTGTTCCTAAGACCTATACGTGCATGTTTAGGTGTTTGACGTCTAGGTACGACTCCATGTAGGACCCACAAGGGACCCAAGAAGACGACCCCAACACAAAGGGGCAGACTACTTGGTCGTGACAAAACGACAGCCTGTCAACCAAACGATGGCTCATAAATGGGTAGCATCGAGGGATCCTTCAGTCCTACACCTTATGGAGGTGAAGACCCAAATGATGGATACAATCGATGGGGTTTAGGCCAGTCAACGATTTGTCGATAGGTGGTCGTCAATGGCACCTGCAATAGTTGTCTTGACACGAATTGGCTTGGAAAGTTTTAGGAAATTCACCCTTAAGTATTATAAATAATGGGGAAGGTTTATTTAGGTGTATATGGTAATTTTAAAAATATTTAATTCATTAAACTCTAATTGAGACCCTAGCATCTATATCAAAATCCTAACCATCCCAATTTCTCTCCAGAAAACTCCATGAGAGCTCAAGGAGCTTGATGATGGATCTTCAATGGATATTATGACTCAATTATATTTTTATTCTTATGATAATTTATAGGAGTTATTAATCTAAGGTTTTCTATCACCTTAGAGTCAATTTGAAAGATGATTTCAAAGATCTTCAAGTTTATGAAAAAGTTACATTTCTACAAGTCATGGGTTCTTGCATGAGACGTTTTCAAATGTTAAGATATGATGTTATTGATGTATAATTGATGTTTTACAATGAAAAACCTACATGAACCCTTGACCTTCTCCAAATTTGACTATAATCAGGGTGAATTGATTATGGCTTAATAGTAATGAATTCATGTCTAGATTGCTTTGGAGTATTGCTTTATGTATAGTTAATGAATTAATGGTTAATAGGATGCCTCAATTTGATTATAAGAATATTGTATATAGTGGGATTGTTGTTTTAGAATTGTATTGATGGCTATTGGTAAGAGCCTTTGTGAATTTAACTGGTTGGAATGGTGAAGGATTGTTGATGATGGTGATGGAATGGTGGAAAGATGACCTAATATCTCTATATTATGTAGAATTTGTAGTGAATTGTATTGATCTCTAGAGTCCACTTATAGAGGCGGTGTTTATGTGTTTATTATGTGATGAACATGGCCTTTGTCGGCATTATTGCTATGGACATTGCAGTAATATCATGTTAGGGCTTATATGAAGGTATCATGTGAAGTTATTGATGTGAAGTAATGTGATATTGTATGAGATGTTATGGTTTGTATGAATATGTGAATAGAAGTATAATGTGATATAAGTGTAAGTCTTGTGTAAAGTACAAGCATGTGCTCTTCTAATTGATGAGAAATGATCATGATAGACTATAACTCCTTATGTGTGTAGTCTTGATGTTGAAGTATGATTCTTCTTAATTGACTATGTGAGTCTTATGATGGAATCTATATGTGTTTATAGGTATCTTGTGTGGTAGGCTTAGTGTCCCTACTTGGTACTTGAATGACATTGTATGAGTGATATGACAAATGGTGTGTCTTGACTTGGTAGACCTAAGTCCCTCTTCTTGATGCATGAAAGATGTGTGAATATGTGATATCTTGACTAGGTAGGTGTAAGACCCCAAAATGAGTTAGGGTTTATATAGCCTAACATGTTTTTCTTAAGTTTCTAAGGTCCTAAAATGACTTATAATGTGGTTTAGAGGCAGTGTATACTGTTTGAAGTGATTTGGAAGTCGAACGTCAAGGGACGACCAAAACGTTCGACGACTAGTCACCTATATGCCTCATGTGTTCGTGCGTGTTTATAGACTGTATGTCATTAGCTTGTTCAGTATTAAAATGAGTTATTATGATGTTTAAATATGGTATATGGAGTTTTGAGAATTTTTGGATGTCAAACGACCAAGAACGTCCAAGGCGTTCGAAAGATAGCCCTTAAGTCGCTCAATGTGTGTCTCGGTGGGGCCTAGCCTGTTAGGAGGAGTTGCAGGTGTTTGATTTGGCTGAAACTCATGTAGAATGTCTAAAACTTGTTCAGTGTTTTATTTATGTTGGACACGTCTGGGTACTACTTGTGAAGGGCCTCGCAAAAGGCCCCACAAGAAGGACCCAAGGCTTGTCGAGACACTGCCTTGGCAGTGTCAATCGACGGCTAGTAGGTCAACCAATGGCCCGGCCCGTAGGTAAGGTCTCGTAGATTGGTACTTATATTGGGCAGGTCTCAAGCCAAAAGTTGGTCAAGGACCAAACGACGAAAGTCAATGCACGGCCCGTCGACTGACTAACGGCCAATAGATGGATCCATCGATAGTGGCCTGTAAGTTACTGTCTGCGTCGCTTTAATTAAGGGGTGAATGGTAAATTTACCCCACGTACTAAACTGATCCTAATAGGTTTATTTGGTTATTTTTGGGTGTATTTAAGTGATCAAAAACGTGATCAACCCCACTCCCAATACAATTCACCAAATTAGACTTTTCCCTCCAAAAATATTCTCTATAGAACCTCCATTGTAGATGAAGCTCAAGAACAAAATGGAGATTTGATTTCCATGGATGAATCATAAATTTTTATATGTTTTAATGTAGATAAAGGTATGGTGATCCTTCATCTCTAGTTATCCTTCCATTTGGAAGTTAATCTCAACGTTTTCAAAGAGAAAAATATGATCAAGTTCTTCTTCTTCATTATAGCCATGGGTTCTTTCTTAAATTGATTTCAAAAGCATAATATGAATGTGTTTATGATTATCTACTGATTGTGACGTGATTTTTAATCCTATTGCATGATGACCCATGCATCTTTCACAAACTCGATTTTAGCCTATGTATGGCTTTATGATCTTGATCTTGTGAATATCGATCTGTGATTCAATTATGTTAATATGATTAGTCTACTGTCTATTATGTATTTTATGGTGAATTATTGATGAATTATCCATGTGAATCCGTGTATGAAGATTTGAAAAAAAAAACTAGTCTATGTTCTATTAGTTCACTGTAAGTTCGGATTCATGGTGATTGTTAGGAGATTTCGATTGGGTAAAGATCATTGTATCTACTGTCTTAATTGGATATTATGGATGAATTGTGAATAAGTGATTTGATTATTGATTAATGTTGGTTAGCCTATGATTCTTCTACTCTCCATGGATGTCTTAAATAACATGTTCGCTGTAATATAAAGGTTATAGCAATGGTAGTAGGATTTCGTGTAGATTATATTGTCATTATCTACTGCCTCATATTGATGATATTAATGGATTGTGGGTATGAATTCTTGATGATCAAAGAAAAGGCATCTTGGCATGAATTTGATCTAGGTTCTTCTAGCATACAATTTGAATGTTGTAATGAACATTATGTGTTTTTTATTCTAGGGTAGATGAAGCATGATTTAGATTTGATTTATATCTATATGGATACTTCCCTAAATGTATATTATTGGTACATGATGATTGTTGAACTAAACTAGGGAGGTTAGTTGATGACCTAAGACTCTCTACTTCCTAGTACATGTGAGATGCCTTGTATTATGTTATAGTATGATCTTCAAGTGACTTGTGCATGGTTTCTTAATGATTAAAATACATATATCTACTGCCCTATATATGATTGTTTATTAACAAAGTGTATTGATCAATGATGATCAAAGGGTGAGAAATTGGTAAGAATGTTTATCTCCTCTACTTTCTATCATAGTAATGTTGATGAAGCCTTGTATGGCATTGTATTGTATGGTCCACTTATGGTGGCGGTTTTTACTTTATTTTCAATCTATATATGTGCTGAACATGTCCATGAAGGCAAATTGATGAATATATGAACATGTGCTTATGATGATACTATGTGAAGATTATGACTACTTTCCTATTCTAGTTGTGATCTAGGGTGTAAGGCTATTTATGAGCATGTGTATATCAATGTTAGGGTAAAGTATAGGTTCTGCCATTGATGAGTTAAAAATGGTTAATAATCCCTTACCTATGTATCCCTATGTGAATACATGAATAGCACAAGTTAGAAGTCTTAAGTGTAATATGAAATTGACTTGTCTGCTATGCTATTGTGTGTTGTGTGGTTTATGCTTGATAGAGTATTATGGTCTAAGAGAGTGGCTTCCTCAATATGTTGTTGATCGCAATTATGTGATCATGTTTACCAATGTACACACATACTCACTTTACATGCATGTTACAAGTAGTATAAGTTATGGTGTCTAAATGAAAGGTAGTTCTCATATTCAGTAGTATCTACTACTACGCATGTTAAGATGATGTTTATGCAAGCATGATATGTTTTTCCTTAGCTAGGATGACTTGATAGATGTACTAGTATGGTCAAGGGTATGGGACTTTGCCTATGCATTGCACATATGTACCTTGATAGGATAGTTCTAGTTTTGGTTTCTATATGTACGAATATGTATGTATGAACATGTGTGTCTTAATGTGTTATGTGAAAGGTTTGCTCACATATACGTATACACACACACATGTATGGAAACCTAGTCAAGAGAGGGGCCTTTAATGGTGTATTCATGTGTACCCTAAACTAGATGATGCTTTACATATGCTATGTTCATGTGAAGAGATTCTTTACATGATTTAGGTTTATGAATTTCCATATATGACCTATGATTTAAGCATATGAGGGGATGACTCTCCTAATCCTATGTTTTTAAAGTAAAAATATAATAAAAGTTTTCAATGAAGGGAACTTAGCCTAGGACCGAGTGAAATTAAATATGAGTGTGTGTCTCTTCCTATGGTAGGAAGGTAGGTCACCATAAATCTCATGAGGTGGATAACCACAATGCCTCGATGGGCATAAATAGTGTTTCCATAAATGAAGAACTAAAATGCCTAATCTTGGCATAAAGATGGTTTTCACATGCCCCTCCAAGTTCCATAACTATGTTGACACCATAGGATACTAGCTAGTGGATTCCACCTAGAAAGCTATGTCATATTTGGTTCTACTTTGGCAGATAGACCTTCTTCTTTCTGAGTGGGGTTTTATGTCACTATGTATGTGTTCCTGATGCATGACATTGTAGTTTTTGTCTACTTGTTATAAAGATGTGCATGATATGAGTAATTATGCATGATGTTGATCTTGTTGACTATATGATGAAGGGCTTGACTTAACTATGTCTATGTTGTACTATACTTCTATGATGGTATGTGTTGCCTTGTATAGATTGTATGTATGTTTTATTGTGGCCTTAAGGTGATGCATTGCACCAAGTATAACTAGAGGGTTACTTAGGAAGTTAATGAATAAAAAGGAAAATAGTCCACTGTTAAAAGGAATTGAGCTCACTGTAAAGTGACTCAAATATGTAATAAATTTGATAAGTGATATTATGAAATGTTTGGCCTTTGAATATTCTTATATGAAGTATGTGAATGATATGAATGCTATTCTTTAAAGTATTTATAATGAGTTACTCAAAAGGCATGAAGAATGATTTCAAAAGAATGTCCCTTTTAAATGCATGTTTTTGCGTGATTGCCATACTTACTGCATTCTTGTACTAATCCCATTCTTCTATGCTTTTTACACAAAGTGTAGGTTATGGATTCTTAAAGGGTGTCTACATGATTGAGGGTCTTGATATGTGATTCCCAAGCTCAAGGAAAGAAATCCTTAAGTTCAAGGATTTCCTATGTTATTGTTTATTGTTAAGTCTTAAATATTGTATAGTTATGTCTTATGTTTTAAGGGTCGTGTCCCTAATGTATTCTAATGTTCTTGAGTCTAAGATGGAAAAGAGACTTAGAGTCTATATATGTATCATGACTTATATTTTATACGTATATGAGGTAAAGTTTTTAGCATATGAGGTGCTATGAAAATTTTTAAATTTTCTGCTAAATTTACTATGTCGATGCGATTAATGATAAATATTGGCTTTTATAAGACCTCCGAGAGGTCAAGTATGCCATGTTACTTCTACGGGGGTGCTCCCCGGATGTGAAAGTAGGCTAAATCACCCTTGTCTTGTATGTATGACCTGGAATATGTAAAGATGGTTATGATATTATTGAAGTTGAAAGTCATAATGGTATCCTCCTCGTGTGAATTATGGACTTAGGGATAGGATAGCTGGAACAACATGAAAACAACTCTAAGAAAGTCATTGAGCTATGATATTAACCATTGTGTGGAAGCCCTAGTTATCTAATCTTTGCTATAGGCATTATGGTGAGGTAAGACTAGAAATGTTGCCTTTTCATATGTTTTTTGATTGAACTACTCTATGAGAACAAAGTCTAGCACCGAGTGAATATGCTTGGGGAGTTACTCTTCTTAAGTTGAAAGTAGAGTCCAAAGAAACCCTTGGTATTCCTAAACAACGTGTCTACATGAGAGGTGACATGGTTCTACTCTTGGCAAGTAGAACACCCTCCATCAAAGTAGGTTATAACTCCGGATTCCATTCCTAGCTATTATGGTCTATGTCGGTTAATCCCTATTCTCATCATAAGGGATACATTATAGTATTTGAGAAGTTCTAAATCATTTAGAAAGTGGAATAGGAAGCTATCTAGACATGGCACGAGTAGGCTTTGAAGATGTTAGTATGTAGGTTCCCTAAGTCTTTTCAAGACCATTATGTGAATTTCTCAAAATGTCTGGTTTTATCTCAAAATGGTTTTAATGAAAATGTGGCTTCTTAATAAAGTATGTTTTATAGAAAGGGTCTTATCTTGGGTAGCTATTGAGGATTGCTTAGGTAGGCTTCAAGAGGGTGTATGGACGGTCTCTTCATGTTTTACTTAGGTGAGTATTAGAGTAGCCATAGGTAAGGAGTCTAAATGATATGAAGTCTTGTATTATTTAATATGAGTTATGTGATATGTGATGTATGGGAATAACTTTACCTTAGGTAGTCTTGAGGATCATCTAGGTATGTGTGTGAAGGGGTTGTATGGGCGACCACTACATATCTTACTTAGGTTGGTCTTAGGATAACCTTTAGTAGAGGGTCTATGTGAATATGGTCATGTGATTGATGTTATTTGAATTATGTCGTATATGTGATTATTTAAATGTGTTCATATCTCTTAAATACTTTTATGAAGGTTTTATCAAATGTCATGAAAATCATGTTATATTATAAATGTCCCTTGTTGATGGTTTTTCCATGGCTTCCATAATTAGTGCATTTAATGTTCTAACCCCTTCTTTTTCCTTTTTGACTAGTGTAGGGATTTGGAAGTTTTGATATACCATGGAAGACGGATAGGTTTTTAAGGGTTGAAGATGAAGTATTGGTGATTCCTCATCGATTCGAGGACAATACCCACATGTTCCTTATTTCATATAGTCTTTATTTTATGTCTTGTATGGGCTTAGTCCCAAATGTTGTATATTCAAGTAGTAGATGGTTTAATGAGATATTGTAAAGAGTAAATGTTTTTAAAAGACTTCCGCTTGAGTATTAATGAAATAGTTCTTCATGTGTGAAGAAAGTTTTAAATTCTTACTTATTTTGGTGTATATTGTGCAATGAATGTTACAAGTGGCTTAAGTTAGACTTTTTGGAGTCTCATATGCCGTGTGAAGATTCAAGAACGCTCTAAATTCTAGGTTATACTTGCGGGTCCTTACAAACATAAAGTGAAAGGTTTACAAACATATTAATACTTCTAAGGTTGAAAGGTCATTCTGACCTATTGTATCTATGAGTTATGTCATGATATCATGTTAGATTAATTGGTAGTGAATTCTTTCATAAACATGAACTTAAGTAGAGACTTAACATGAACTAAAGGGAATTACACCTAGGACTGAGTGGATACGAAAATAATATGGAAGCTTTTATCCCAAGTAGTTTAGCTTCCCAAATGAAAGATTTTACGTCAGTTAATCAAATTTTCTTAATGGGTTCCTTTTTTATGCCAATCAGTCTGAGTTCCAAAAACAGTTATCTCATTAGAAGGAAACCTTTCTTCAGCAATCTGAGTTTCTAGAAGCAATCTCCTTCTCCCATAACTATGTTCCCACAGGTCATTAGCTAGTGGATCTACCTAATCTGACAAACTAGTTCTACCTTAGGCAAATGGGACACCTATTTTCGGTGTGGGTGCATGAAACCGGATTTCCTGTAGCTCAACATGGTCTATGTCAGTTAAAGCTATTTCCCTCCATAAACAAGAACAAGAACATGAACGATGAACAAGAACATGAGTTATGTACTATGATTCATCAAGATGATATACTTAATATGAAATGGGTTATGGGATTTCATTCATTCACTGCATTAGTAAGCATTTACAATGGTCATGGTATGTTTCTATTATGATATGATTAATTATAATTTAATACATGCTTTATATGATTTATCTGCATGATCTTGAACTTTACTTATGATTTCTCAATGAGCTCTACTTAGTGTGAGTAGGGGTATGGGACTTCACTTATGCATTGAACAAGTAGACAATGAAAGGGGTTATGGTGTAATTTCCTTTTGCTATGAAGATATATCAATCTATACATGGATAATTTAGATTGTTTCTAATAGTCACTTTAGTTGTTATAAGTCATGAATAAAAATGTTTCCTTGTCTATAATTGTTGACTATGGATGAGATAAAAACATAATAAGTATGAGCACTGTGGCCTAAAAGTAATACTTAGTGTGGATGGGATTATGGGATCTCATCCATGCATTGCACAGGTATAACCTAGGGTTACATATGTGATGCTTCTATTATGATGAGATGATCTTTGTATTTAACTATGTGTGTGAACTATGTCTTGTGATGATTGGGGTATGCATTATGTTTATGCTAGAGGCTATGGTTCTGATTATGATGATATCATTTATGTTATGGTGAATACATGAGTTGTCTTATTAGCTACTTTCCCCAACTATTTCTAGATGTCATTCCAAATTGGCATATAGCATGGTTCCAACCAAAATTTCCATTTTAGCATGTTTTAAGGATTTTTATGCATGACTTCCATGCTTAGTACATTTTTTTGCCAACACCACATTTGTACATTTTCTATAAGTGTAGGGTTTGGTAATATCGTTTTCCACCTTCGCGGATAGCACCATAGTAGATAAAGAAGAAGAAGATTGGTGAGTCCTCATATTATTCGAGGGATTGACCGTTATGTCTCTTAAGACTTTCTTTATGTTTTAAGACTCTTTTAAAGTTTGTGTCACAAATATTGTATTCATGTATTATATATGGTGTGATACATAATGTTTTAGACTTCTGACTTGACATATCAGAACACTTCTTTCAATTTTAAGTGTCGACGATCGTTGGTCTGTAATATAACTCAACCAAGAGTTAG
Source organism: Solanum pennellii (assembly GCF_001406875.1). Taxonomy (NCBI): domain Eukaryota; kingdom Viridiplantae; phylum Streptophyta; class Magnoliopsida; order Solanales; family Solanaceae; genus Solanum; species Solanum pennellii. Next base: position 37,504,920 of record NC_028644.1, read on the forward strand.
GATCGAGTCCTAAGGGAGCAGTTTTCGAGAATAATCATCTAAGTACAAGTTAGTTCAAATTTGTAATATCCGGGAAGTAACCCGTAGACGTAATTGGAGTCGTCGTCCTCGTAGAGGACAAGGATTAGCCTCTTAATATTCATCAATACATTCATAGGTTAAAAATGCGGAAAATTTAAAAAAAAATTACTCATCAATCATGAGGTTTACATGGACCTCTTGCATACACATAATCTATTCATATCGAGTATACATAGACCCTTCATATAAGAAGATTACATAGTCTTCTACTTTTATGCCACATATATATAAGATACATAACATAGTCATAAAATGGATGTCTCATATCATAACCATCTAAACGAGAGTATAACAACTGGGCATAGCCCATACGTTTATACGATAAAAGGCATATATAGGCTATACAATCATGGTACTCAAATGAAATAGAATGAACAACGTGTATTTAAGACTAGTAAACATCCAATGCTAGAAGGTGACATTGTCCTCGAAGTGGTGAGAACCTACCCAACTTGGAGAATGAGAATCCAAGTCTTCCTTCAAAAGTCATCACGAACCCTTCAATGATCGGAACCTAAAATGTTGGGGAAAAAGGGAGAAATGGGGTTAGTACATCACTTGTACTAAGTATAGGATCATATGCACATACAACATAGTAATCATGCTAAAAAAGGACATTTCATTAAAGCATGCTAATTTACATTGGAAAAACTTTATGCAAATTCAAGAACCAGTACCAATCAATAAGCACATATTCCTTAAGTCAAGACCATGTATGTTATGACCCGAGGGTATACCCTAGAAGTTATGGTATCCTCGAATCTTAACACGGCGTCGTTGACCTCTCACTTCTCTAAGACAAGCCCTTAGACATCTTTCATTGTATAATCGTAAAAATAGCAGAAAATTTATAACTTTTTCATAGCAAATCATATGCTAGAACATTACTTCATATATATATATATATATATATATATATATATATATATATATATATATATTGAAATTTTTAATTCCACAATACTTTTCATACATGTATGAAATGAACGATGTCAAAGGGATTGTACAAGACCTCCGAGAGGTCAAATACGTTGTGTTCTGATTCAAGAATGACTTAACTTCTAGGGGTTACTCTCGGGTCGTGACAAACTTGGTATCAGAGCATAAGATTATGAAGTAGTCTTAAGAAGCGAAAAGTCTCAAAACTCCACATTTAGTAGAGTCTTGATCATCGGTGTGAGTCGAGACACATCTATGGGCGAGAGGCTATAGGGCGATAAAGTCTCCCTTCTTCCTACTCCTATGTCGTGCCATAGAGATTAAAAATTATGAGTGTCCTTTTCATATGGTTTTCATTGTGTTTCTAAGTAGATGAATACGAGGAGGACACCGGCTAGGAGGTTTCAGGAGAATGATGTGAATGAGCGACTTCCTCCCTGAGGTGGACAAGTGTCACAAGATGTTCAAGGTTCTCAAGATGATCAAGTCCCTATTGTGGAAGGAGGTAATGAGGTTCCGGTGGTTCACCCGGTTATGGCTAATGGGGAGATTAGAGAGGCTCTCCTTACCCTAGCCCGAGCTATGACAACTCAAGTGAATAGAGACATTGGGCCTAAGGTGAATACTGTGGAGAGTACTATGACCTCTAGATTGAGGGACTTTATGAGGATTAATCCTCCTATCTTCTTTGGATCTAAGGTGGAAGAAGATCTCCAAGATTTCTTGGACGAGGTGTATAAGATAGTGCATGTTATAGGAGTGACTTCTAGAGAAAAAGCAGAGTTAGATTCGTATCAATTGAAAGATGTTGCTCAAGTATGGCTTACACAATAGAAGGGTAGTAGACCGGTCGAATCGGGTCCTTAGAGTGGGAAGAGTTTAAGGAAGCATTCATAGAAAGGTATTATCACCGTGAGAAGAAGGAGGTTATGATTGAGGAATTTATAAACCTTAGGCAAGGTAGAATGAGTGTTGAGAAGTATTCCTTAAAGTTTATCCTATTGTCTAAGTATGCACCATCCTTGGTGTCTAACCCTAGAGATGAGATAAGTAGGCTCCTGACCGCTGTTTTAGATATTGTGAAGGAAGATTGTCGTACAACCATGCTCCATGGTGATATGACTCTATTCTTTTGGTGTATTCTCAATCCATTGAAGAGTCTAAACTAGGAGGAGAAGCATAGAATCTAAGAGGGTAAGAATTGAAGAGCAAGTTCAACATAAGTTTAAGAAGAGGGCTCCAAATAAAGATTGTTCTAGTGATCCTAAGGATAATAATGATAGAGGAGGTGGTTCCCAAGTGATTAAGTCTACTTGTGCTACTTTTTGGAATAAGCACTTTGGGAAGTGTGTAGCCGGTACTAGTGGGTGCTTTGGTTGTAGAAAGGATGATCACAATGTGAGAGATTTTCCTACTATTGCGGCTAGAGGAAGAGAGGCCAAGCAAGTTCCTTCTAATGTTCCTGAGGGTGGTGCTCCCAAGAGGAATCGCTTCTATGCTCTCTGAGCCAAAAGAACAAAACCGGATGATGATGATGATGATGATGGTAAGTTATTGTTTTCTCTCTTTAGTTATATGAGTTCCTTCTAAGTGGGGAGTATGGTGAGTAGTAGAATGGTGATTTTTTGTCTCATCTCTTTTATTCAATTCAACCTTGAGAGATAGAATATCATTGTAGCATGTTGCATGTTGCATTTTGTTTAGGAATTTAGTTGAAATTAAATTTCATTGATTCCTTACATTGTGTATTTCATGAAGTTATGATTATGTTTTAAATTGAGTCTATGTGGTTTTATATATCATATTGTTATGCTTCCAACTTAAATTGCGTAAGAGTTGCATTTTTGGAAAATTGAGCATGTTTCACTGTAAAGAAATTGATGCTCACTGTAAAGATTTTGAAATTTTGACTAAATTATTCTTTCATGAAAAATGGTTATGATTTGTATATAACTTATGTATATGAGAATGTTAATATGTGGAAAAGGAATTTCCTCCTATATGAAATGAAAATGTGAGTCTTATTGCATGATGAGTTGTAGATGTAGTTACTACCTTCTTATTGTGTTTTGAGTCTCTTTGTCATGTGGAGTGATGTTCCTCCTATCTATACGTATGGTATACTATGTGGTGTGATTATGAGCTTCTATTCTTTGAGTCTTAACTCTTAAAAATGTTCAAAGTGTGGCAAGTGTCATTCGAGGACGAATGTTGTCCAAGTGGGGGAGATTGTAACGTCCCTCAAAATGAGCTAGGGTGAACTAGAGACTAACACTTGTGTCATGATTTTTTAAAGTCATAAAATGGATAATAATAGTGTTCTTAGGCAGTATATAAAGTTTGGAAGTATTTGGAGGTTAAACGTCCAAGACGTTCAGAAACTAGTCGAAGTTGAACTAGTGTGTCATAGAGTTTTTTAGTGATGTTTTGGGGGAGGGTTTGAAGGTGAAATTAAGTACCGAGGGTTCCTACGCATATCCTGATATACAAAGGGTCGAAATGTCCGAGAAAGACGCCCCGGGGACCATCAAAAGAGTTCACAAGGAAGACCCAAACATTGGCCAGCAAAGCTGCCAAGCAGCAAGGAATTGGCATGCTACTGCACGACGCGCAGCTGTCACACAGTAGGCAAAAGTTTTCCCTTGCGAAACGGGCTGTCACGAACCATTCTGTACAAGAATTTTCAATAAATAAGATTTGGAAGTGCCCCCGCGACGTGCAATAAAGTCCCAGATTTCGTTGCGTGGTTTTTAAGTCAAATTTGAGTTGGTTAATTTGTCCAATAGATGTAAGGGTCTTTTGGGTAATCTAGGGGTGAATTACGGACGGTTATAAGACCTATTTAAACCCCTAAATTCACCAATCAAATCTAAACCCTCAACACAAAACCAAACCTCTCATTCTTCTCTCCAAAACCTCCATTGTTGAAGCTTGGAAGCTTTAAGGAAGAAGATAGATTTCTCAAGTTTTTCTCCATCAATCTTGTGGGCTTTTCATCACAATTAAGGTATGGTTTCTTCACCCTTGAAATCTCTTTCTTCAAGGAGTCAATTCCAATATTTTTCAAAGATGATCAGAAACATGAATTCTCCAATTTTGTGATCTAGCCATGGGTTCGTGAATAAAAGGTTTTGAATCAATGTCTTAGGATTGAATTGATGTTAATGCAATGTTTTAAATTAATAACTCTATGAACCCATTAAACTATGCAATCCTAGTTTTGACTATTTTATGGGTTAAGTGATCATGTCTCAATGATGATGAATTCTAGTATACTTTTCTTTGGGCAATAGAAGGATGTATGAATTGTATTGAATTGATGCATAGGATGTCCTAGTTTGATAAATCTACATTGAATTGATTTAGATTCATTGAGTATTATGATTTTTGTATTGAATTGATGATCATGGCCATGGGTAAGGATCTTTGAGTATTATATTGGATGATTTAGCTACGGATTGAAGTGGTGAGAATGGATTGGTGGTACGCTTCCCTAATTCTCTTTCTTTTATGTATTTTAGTTTTGAATTATGTTGTGATTTGAATGGTCCACTTATCGTGGCGGTGCTATGTGCATTACTTGTGAATTATGTGACCTCGTCGGCGTAACTTTATGAAATATAATGATCATGGCCTTGTCGGCAACTACTTCATATATATTGATGATTTTTATAGTTCAATTATGTGAAGTATGATCATATCTATCTATTTGTGATTAAGGTGATAGTATGTGTTCTTCTATTTATGATGTTAGCTGATCATGTTAGACTATGACTATGTCCTTGTATGTGTAGTCTTAGAGTTGATGCATGATTCTTCCTACTTAATTATGTGAGTCTTATTATCATTATATTGATGATATTATAATAGAGAATAGGGTGACTTACAGATGATGTTAGTTACGCCTATGTGTTTATAGAATACTATGCTATATGTGAATATGTGTATGTGTCTTGTCTTGGTAGATTGTTTCCCTTACTTGATATATGAACATCTTGACCTAGTAGGCTTAGGCACCTTTATCTTGTATGTGTATGGATGAATGTTGAATGAAAGTCTAGGATCGGTAGACCTAAGATGGTGCCCTTCTAACAATGAATAATATGTGGAACCTTCTACATAGAAAGAAGGTTAAGAATGAGCTATTCTTATAGACCATTGAGTGGCAGCCCTAGTGGACCCATCTTTGGTAGGTGCATTATGACTAGGTAATGACTAAGAGATGGTACCTTTTCATATGCCCCTTTTTATTGAATTTACTCTATGAGAACAAAGATTAGCACCGAGTGAATATGTTATGGATTGTAGCTCCACTTAAGAAAGAGACTAGACTACAATGTATCTCTACTTGAGAAGGATACTAGAGAACATAAAAGACCTTGACATTCCTTAACCATGTGCGTACATGGGATTTGTCCTAGTTCTACCCTTGGCAAGTATAACACCCTCCATCGGAGTAGGGTAGACTCCGGATTCCATGCTTAAATAGTACGGTTTATGTTGGTTATTGAATATTGTCATCATGTGGGATACATTCTAGTATTCGATAAGTTCTACAACGTTTAGGTAGTGGAATGGGACGTTATCTAGACATGGCACAAGTAGGCTTTGATGGGGCTAGAGTGTAGGTTCCTCAGTTCTTTCCATGACTATCATGTGAAGTACTTAATGAATGAAAAGTCTTCCAATTGACTTAATGAATGATTATGACTTTAGCTAATGTATGTCGACTAGAATGTGTTCTATCTAGGGTAGCTTTGAGGGTTGATTCGGTAAGATTGAAGAGGTTGTATGAGTGGTCTCTTCTTGTCCTACTTAGGTGAATCTTGGAGTAACCTTAGGTGGGGATTAAATGAAAGGAAAAGGGAACAATATTATCTTAGGTAGTCATAAGGATTGTTTCGGTAGGCTTGAAGAGGGTGTATGGGCGGTCACTTTTTGTCTTACTTAAGTAAGTCTTAGGATAACCTTTGGTGGGAGGTGTATACGTTTATATGGGTTGAAGTGATGTTGATGCTATATTGTGGAATGTGACTTATATTCATATATGTTGACTTTTAAGTGACCAATATACTTGACTTAAAAGGTTTTCTTAAAAAGAGCACGTTCCATAGAAAAGTCTGTTTATCATGATTTTGTGCATTATATCATACTTAGTACAAGAGTTTGTACTAATTCCATACATTTTGTCTATCTCTAAAGTTGTAGGTGGCATTTGAGAGGAGTCTCTAAGTGGAAGCTTGGATTAGTGTTCATCCAAGCAATGAGTTGGTATGTCCTCACTTGATTCGAGGACACCTTGATGTTTAGATTTCCTTCTTGAAAGTATTGTAATAGCCTTGGATATTTTCTATATGATGAAGTGTGGGTCGTGTCCCAATATATTCGTATGTCTAAGATTGCGACTTTGAGACGTAGCCTTTCATTATGTTTTTCTATAAAAGAGATATTTTGATGTATTGTTATTTAGTGTTAAAATTTTTGATTCCGAACTACCGTTCATATATGTATGCAGTGAATGATGTCAAAGGTCTTGTACAATACCTCCGAGAGGTCAAGTACGCCGTAATCTGATTTGAGATTGCCTTAACTTTTAGGGGGTACTCTCGGGTCGTGGCAAGGAGCTTTGGGTGTTAGGATTTAGGTTCTCGTGAAGGACCATTAGTTTGTCCTTGGCGAGTCCTACTTTGACGCTTAACCCCTGTACCCCTCAATCTCGGGAAATCATTTTACAATGTTATGAAATCTCAACTTGAAATTATTCATAAGAAATATTTTCTTCGAGTCCCAAACATTTTAAAGGCAGAATAGACATCAGAAACATACTTTTTCAATATGGAGATATAAAATATCAGCTATATTGATGCAAAAATATTAAATAACTCTAACTCATAAGCACCCTTGTAAAATTGGCACAACCCAAAGTGCAGCCTAAATGTAACATGACATATAAGACCTCATCAGGCCCTACAGAAGACACTTGATATAATACAACATAATATAATGCAAAAAAATATAAAATGTCATATCATTATGAAAATTTGACATTAATGTGGAAGTCTACATGTAGTCTTGCCAAAGCCATACTAGTACATCAAATTAGTGGTTTGTACATAACCCATACACCATGTAAAATATGTAAAAACTAAAGGCATAATAAAATATAGTAAGGGTGACATGAAACCTCGGATTATAAGGAATCACATTATTCTTCAATCTACTAAGGAATCAACTAGCCATTAGAAGAAGGAGGAAGATTATTGGACCCTACATTAATAAAATAATTTAATCATAAATATGCATTAGTACATGAAATGTACTAACTACGAGGGGTATGCATAAAACATAAAGCATGATCACTAGGGGACATAATCGAAAACATGATATGCATGAGCAAATAAACATTGTAAAATCATTTAAAGAGGAATTGTAAATCATAAACATTGTCAATATATCTTAAGACATAATGAAAGCTTCATAAATACGTTGAGAGTAACTTAGTTCATTTTGTGGGGTATTAGCTTTAAATGATAATAGAGCATGTGATCGATACAATCAAATCCGATGTAACTCCCACATCGAGAAGTGAGAGTCTACTTTCCAAGGTAGATTTCTCTATCAAGATTCATATTCTACTATGGATCCACTAGCTAGTTCATGTAATAAAAAAATACGTAGACACGTTGTTTTTAACTAGAGGCTGCTACTAAAGACTATCGTATTTAAGCCTCCGCCTAAACTCTATCGGTGTTAATGAAATCACAATGGAATAGTCATATTTATAAATATATTATCATACCTGGAAAAATACATGAATTAACATACTAATCCAAGCTTGAAACATCATAGAGTGACTCAATAAATCTGGAATTAAACATGTGTTAGAAAACCTTTCACCAAATCATGATCCCTTAATATGTGAGAAAATCCTTTCACAAATTCAGTTATGCTCATTTAAAGCAACCTAGATCATAAAACATTCATTTTCTCAAATCATGCATAACTTTTATGAAAACAATATTCATAGCTCCATAGCTTCTCAATAAACTTATGCCTTTAAGAGTTCATGGTCAAAATCATGAAAATAGCATAGGTTCACATGGAATCAATTGTAATAATTGTAATTGAGTCAAAGTAATCATTTCAATATTGAACTATTAAATCAACACAATTAGAACCCATGAAAAATTGAATCAAAAACCTAATCAAATTGATTAAACTAAATCTTGGAGAAGTTAGAAATTTTCGGGATGAATGGGTGAATAGAACCTATTGTTGAAACCCTATATACCCCGATGTTCAAGGCCCAAAAGAAATGGCAAAGAAAGAGACTTTTGGAACTCCTAGTTTCTTCTTCCTTGATAGTGAGAGAGGAATTTTTAAGAGAAAAATTGAAGGGGATTTGGGGTTATAAGTGAATGAGAGAGTTGGGGTAAAAAGGTAATTATAGGACATAAAAATAGGGGTGAAACGACACAGTAGGCATAATGCATTGAAAAAGACTCAAATACCCTAAAGAAATAATTTTTGGACGACTTCTATAGTTTAAAACCTCTGGCATGTACTGGTGAACCGTAAAACCATCTTCTAGACGCTGATTCACCTTATTTCCCATAAGGACTTTCTATGAGTCGTCTTATTTCCTACCGTCCATAAACCACTTTTGTAGTTCTCAACTTCTAGTAAAATATTCTACTATCTGGAACCTTTCTACGAAACTATCCTATGGACCATCAACCTTCTACGACTCGTTCTCGCTACTCAAAGGTTAAACTTCAGAAAAATAAACTTTTAAAAACTAGAACTCATTCCTACGATTGTCATCTATGACCCATAGCAACTTCTAGGAATCATAGTTGTTCTTGTAGGACACAACCAATAGCGTAGAATAAGATATTTCATTCATTTTGACTTTGTCTCTCGAATTTTTGAGGTACTACAATATCACACCTTGATAAGATTCGCCCTAGAATGGGACACAAGCTAGCATGAATAGAGTAGCAGAGAAATTAAAAATCCCTCAAAAATGCAAACCTCATCAAAATGTGCATAAACATGAATAATCATTCCAAGCTAAATCATAACAGGAAGATTAAGTTTTCATGAACAAGAATGCATATAGTAACATGAGAATGACTTAAATACATGAATCTGAAAGAATGAACCATGAGATACTAATAGGGAAAATGAATAAATATACCCCCGAACTTTTAAAAATAGTACGTCAATACCCTCCCATACTTTTCATTCATAAATACCCTCGCCATCCAATAACTAGTGCACAATTGCCCTTCCCACTAACGGAATAGTCATTTCGTACACGTGGCACAATCCTACGCCTTAACCCAAAATATTTAATCCAAATTTCAAATACCCGTTTAACTGCCCCATTACCTATTTTACAAACTATCTACAACCCTAAAGAAAAAAAGGTCCATTTACTTTTACCTCTTATTCTTCATCTTAAGGTGGCCGCCATCCCCACCCCGTCACCTCATCTGTCTTTTCTTCTATTATCTTTTCATATATTTTTTCATTCATCTACTTAAATATTTAAACAAACGAAATTGAAAATCCAATGCATCTATTTCTGTGAAGAGTAAAACATCACACTAAAATCTTAAAGAAAAACTCATAATCACTTTGCCTTGAATAAAGTTTCTACAAATTAAATTAATTAACATAAAAAAAATAATTAGAGTAATTGAAAAACTCATGTTTCATTGGAGATAAAACATAACCAAATCAAAACATTGCAATTTATTTGCACTGTCTGCTTCTTGTATGTCCTTTTTGGTAAAGAAAGAGGTAGAATTATTCCAAAGAGAAAAATGAACTCCATGAAAGGAAAATGGAATTCTAAGCTAATACAACTTATGTTTCTTCACCAAAAGTAAACGAAGATCTGGAAAGTTTCTAGAATCTTTTTCTTCTTAACTAAGATCAAAAAATGAATTCAAATCCTCAACCTTACGAATCCAAGAACTCCAATTCAGATTCAGATTTCAACATATGTTTGAGAATTCTATGTGGGGTTCTCGAACATGAACATCAAATTCTGATGTGGGTAATGGGAGTATTGGGTGAGTTAAATGGGTTATGGGGCGGGTTAAACGGGTATTTGAAATTTGGGTTAAATATTTGATCAATCCGGATTGAGGCATAGGATTGTTGCCACGTGTACAAAATGACTCTTACGTTAGTGGGAAGGACAAATGTGCACTAGATATTTGACGACGAGGGTATTTATGGACAAGAAGTATGATGAAGGGTATTGATGTACCATTTTTTAAAGTTCGGGGATATATTTGTCCCTTTTCCCATTGAAGTATGAATGATGGAATAACGAATGTAGGATTATGATATGAACATGATGGTTGTGATATGACAATAGGTGTATTATTATGAGTGATTGGAGGTGTTTACCATATGCATCTTATTACTATGTTTATCTGGTAATGTTCTCACATGATGTTGGGTTGTGATGAAAGGACTTTCTAATCATATAACCTAGGAGCTATGAATATGATATATAAGGGGGCTAGACCCCTAAGACCTAAGTTATAAACTAATGCTAAGGAATACTTAAAGAAACTTCAATAAGGGAATTTATCTTAGCACCAAGTGAACTTGACACTGAGAGGTAAACCTTACAAAAGGAAGGTATGTTCACCAAATGTTCTCACGAGGTGGAAAGTACAATGCGAATTAGCATAAAGAGAGTTTCTAGTAACAATCTCCTAATTCCTTAACTATGTGACCCAAAGGAAACCTAGCTAGTGGATCCACCTAGATTTTATTATCATGTATATGTCCTACTTTGGCAAGTAGGATTCCTTCCTTTTGGTGTGAGGGGTTAACACCGGATTCCATGTTTAGCTCACATGATCTAATGTCGATTATGGTGAAGTTTCCCAAACTAAAATGAATAAATTAAAGTAAAAATATGAATGCTAATTAGGATTACTTGAGAGGTGCTACTTAGTGTAGGTAAGGGTATGAGACTTTACCTATACATTGCATAAGTGGACCTTGAGAGGAGTCCTGGGATGGTTTCATTATGTACATATATTATGAATGAAATGCATAACGTTGATCCTATATAATGTTGGTCTTATATAATGTTGGTTTCACTTGGTTTGCATGATGTTGGTATAAATTGTTATGTATGAGGTTGACTACACTTGTTATGATGTTATATGAGGTAAAGGCAACGCTTATGGTATCTTTGCTAGTTTCCTTGGTTTATGTGGGGTTGTGGGGCTTCACATACACATTGCACATAGTGGATCTGGATTGGGATTATGATCAAGGTCTTGTGATGTATTGATGAAATGGATTCTAATATATCAAATGTTGATTATGACTTTATTATGATGTTACTCTTGAACATGAATATAAATATGTCTTTTTGTTGTTGTGTTATGGACTTCTATATGTTCTTGGAATGTGCATAAATGCTTTTAAAGTTAAATAGGCATGCTTATAACTAAATGTCCTTTTTTGCATGTTTTCAAATGGTTTACTTGATTATGATTTCATACTTAGTACATGTGGTTTGTACTAACCCACATCTCTTCTAATTTCTACACAAAGTGTAGGTTCGGGTCATTAAAGAGATTCCACTCCTTTGTTGAAGAACTTGGATTGCTAACCCTAAATTGGATTGTAATAATGTAAGGGTTATGTAACAAATCTTTTACTGTTATTTTTAGATGGTCATGTAAGAAAATTATAGATTCTATTTTGATATATGTTAAGTGAAGTTGAACTTGAAAGGCAAGTTTCAAATTTTCCACTTTTTATTCTATCTATAATGCAATTATGTATGCTAAGGGCTTGTCTAAGGCCTCTTCGAGGACGAAGAAGATAGTTACGCCTACGGGGTACTCTCCGTCGTGACATAATCATCCATAGTTGTGAACTCAATTGTCAACCGGAAGATCTTGTCATCACTTACATCCCAATTTTTTTCTCAATGAGAAGGTCTCACCTTATAAAATAACTGACCAGCCTAGTTTGCTTGTGTGTCTGGAGGGAATAGTGAAGCCCCTATTAAGAGTCTACTTGGTTAGAGATCCTATTGAAGAGAATCATTAACTTGAAAAATACAAACAAGATATTTTAAATATAGAACTTGATGTTGTCGACATGAATAATCACGATGATGCAATTAGAACAGATGAAGTTCTGGACCTTGGGAGATAAAATACTCATACACGTATTATTGCCAACAACAATCAATCTTCTTCTCACTAGTCACGTCTGAGTAATTTTTGAGATGATGACACGGATTTTTATAAGGGAATGACATTCAAGAATAAGGAAGAACTAGCATATTCATTTAAAATTTCTTGCTTGAAAAAGATTTTAGACTTAAAAAGGTGATCAATTCCTGCAATATTTTTTGTTATTAATGTTCATATCCTGAGTTTAGTTGGTGGATGAGGGCTTTGAAATTTACAAGTAGTGAAAGGTTTGTAATTAGAATCTATAAAAGTACCATATGTGTGGTTCAAAGCATCTTACGAGCCATATTTTGCATGTTATGGAAAAATTCATCGCTAAGTACGTTGAAAATAGGTTTCCCAATGGTAAAGACACATCCACAAGAGACATGTCAAATTAAATCTGCACAAAATTAGGTTTTGAAGGTAAGTTCTTGGTAGATTTATAATGGACAAGGTGTAATATCTCGTAACACAAAATAGCTAAGAATAAGCTAAGACGCTAAGAATATTTATTTTTGGATAGAACAAGGGAAAATCTGGAAAATTTCCTAAGTTTAAAAAAATGAGTTTTGGTCAATTTCAAATGGCCATAACTTCTAGCTCAGGAAGAGTTAGGGTCAATTCTTTATATGGATGGAAATCCCTTCGGAAGACCTTTCCAAGGGCATCGAGTTCGCTCATTTTTTATGTCGTATAAGGAATATATGCCTTTTGGAAGTTGGGTTGTTGGATTGAAGAAATCCAATCCGGATTTTAGTAAGCGTATAGTAGTCTTTTCACCCTAGTATTTCTAATTCGTTTTAAGGGTTTAATTGGGGTAAAACCAAGTTTTTGTTTAGATTATAAAAATACTTTTTACGCTTAGGGATCAGGAGAAAACAGAAGAGAAGAAGGAGAAGAGAGAAAGATTTCACCAAGGACGCCAACAGATTCTAGTGGAATTGATCGATGGTGATCCCTATTCAGATATGTGGGATCTTTCGTGTTGGATTAATTCACCCATACACCAATTTATTTCAATTCAGAAATCTATGATTTGATTTCATGTTAGGAGTTAAGTTCTTGAAGAAAAGTTTGAATTCTTGTTGATTGAATTGTTGGCTGCCATTTTTTATTTGATCCTTAATTCTTCGGGTTATTTTTGAGTTGAATTCAGCTGTTATTGAGAGTAGCAATAATTCAATTTTTTGGTGAAAGAACTAGAAAGGTTTGGAGGGTTTTGGAGATGAAAATGAGTAGAAAAATTTCTCAGACGCATCAGGGCAATGCTAGGCGCATCGCGCATGCAGTGCACCAAAAAGAGGTTGCAGTCAACTGGGACTTGGCGCGGCATGCCACCAGTGCGCCTGAACAAAGCCTCAGTCAACTGAGGCTGGCGCGGCGCGCCACCAGTGCACCTGAATTAGCTTTTCTTGCCCAGTTTTCATAGTTTAGCTTACTCCCATTGAGTTCTAAACATCTATAAATCGATAAGAACTGAAATCGAAACCGTGAATCCATAATTCAATTCAACCTTGAATCCATAATTCAATTCAACGAAAGTTAAGATCAAAGTCAAGTCTAAAAGCTAAGAAGCAAGTCAAAATAAGTTCCTAAAGTATTCATGAGTCTTAAGCAAACATTTTAACTTTGTTTTGAAGGCTCAAGCAATGAGTTTAGTAAAGAGTAAAGAGTTGAGTTAAATTCTCAGAAGCTATAATGGAACTAAGTATTTCATAACAATTAAATTTCAAGTTAAGCAAAGAGTATCAAGTTGAGTTCACTTCTCAAGAGTTATAGAGGAACTAAGTAGTCCTAAGAGTTTAAACAAAGGGAAGCTAGACTTCCACAAAGCCTTTGTTTAGTTTTAGTAAAAGAAAAATGAAACCTATGATTTCCATGAGAGCTTTGGAGCTATGTTTGAGCAATTATCTCAAACTAGAGACAAAGTTGTTTTAAAAATATATGAGCTAAGTATTTTGGGAGTAGTATTTTTTTTTATTAAACGACCCTTGTATTGGGTCAGGGGCTAAGCAACACCCCCAGGCCTTATCATTTATTATAAAAATTGTACATTTGGGAGTAGTATAGAGCACCGATATGGGGACACGAGTTCATATCAACTCAAGTCTCCATAAAACATGTAGCCAACATGTACATATGAAGGATCACACTTTTTATAAGATTCCTGAGTGCTTTTTAGCATATACTACTGGATCCATTTAGTAGTTCAGGTTCTATACCGAAGGCAAGGCATAGAGCGGTCCTCTTGCAACTTGAGGTAAGACGTTGTATCATCACTTAGGCTCATAGTGATGGTTGTTGGTTAGAGAATCTCCCACAGAAACTATAATACTTTTATATATAAGTAAGTTGAGTTTATTACTGTTTTTATCTTTAATGAAATAAGTGTTCACACGGTTTCACAAACTTTATATGCATATATATATATATATGTGTGTGTGTGTGTGTGTGTGTGTGTGTGTATGTATATATGATGCAGATGTAGCTAACTAGGATCAGCACACAACGCTTCGTTGATCCAGTTTGAGATCCAGGGTTGGTTAGTTAGCCAAACAGTTTATTTTTTAGTATCTCTTTATTGTCTTGAGACTAAAGTGTCATTTTGGCAAAGATAGTTATTTAAAAGTATTTTCTATGAGAACATTTATGTTTTATAGTTGAGTTCAAATAAGTCTTCCATTGAGTCAAGTAATCCTGGCCAAGGGTTTCCTCAAGGCTAGAAATGGTCGTTGGGTGCGGACACGTCCATGGTGTAGGCTCATGGCGTGACAAACTTGGTATCAGAGCATAATGTTCAAGAATCCTAGGGAGTCTATGAAGCCATGTCTGTAAAGTCTTAGACATCGGTGTGAAGCACTCCATATGTATGATTAGAAGGCTACAACATTTAGGAATTTCTCACTTCTTTCACATTCCTTTTCGTGCGTTAGAGTTTATCTCAAAAAGTCTCTCTCTATTACATCCGGGGAGCACCCCCTAAACGTAAACGGTGTCGTCATCCTCAAAGGGGACATAGACAAGCCCTTAGTATTCATCATTACACGTCATAGGCTAAAACACAAAAAATCAAAACTTTTACATATACATAGTGAAGTGTACTCATAGGAAGCTTACTTAGGCTTCATGCATAAGATAGTCTAATAAGATTGTCTCACTTAAAACAATCTAAAAGTGTACAATATTTGGACTTAGACATTACAGCATAATTATGCCATATAGGCTTACAACAATGTATCAAAAGATAAAGGAAAGAATAAACGACTCTAGACATAAGCAACAACATCGCTAGAATAGTGGAAAGGTATAATCCTCGAACATGAGGACCTACCAACAACATGGAGGAGAGTGTCCAAGTCTTCTTCTAACAGCCTCCTAAGAACCCAATGGACGGAACATACATAATTGTAGAAAACATAGAAATATGGGTTAGTACAAGCTAAGTCATTCGATTATTTTAATGCACATACAATAGAGCATATACAACATAAGGATAACAATAACATAAGTCATGTTCATCACCAGGAAAACCTCAACATAAGAACCATGTCAACATAAAAAGTTCAATAGTTCATATCAACATAACATACAAAACCCTTACAACAATCCCCTCCCAAGACTACAAGTACAATACCCATGTGAAGCCCCATAACCCCCACATAATTAAGTAAACAAGATAGGAGATTATAAGTAATGCTTTGCGTCATTTATCATACATTATAGATAGTCATCACCATATATAGCACTTTAGACCAATAAAATATTCATCAATAAAATATTCATCAACATAGACAACATCATATAATAGGTCATCTTATAAAATCAACATTTCATATACATAACATCATGATGCATAAGACCATCTCCTAGGACTCCCTTTAGAGTTAACTTGTGCAATGTTAGGTAGAGTCCCATACCCCTACCTATCCTAAGTAAACCTCTCAAGTCATCCTAATAAATGAATATCTTCATTAAAATTTAGTCATTCATTTTACTTTCGGGAACAATTGCCTTAACCGACATAGACCACAAGAGCTAAATGTGGAATCCGGTGTCATGAAGCCCTACACTGAAAGAAGGTGGTTTTCTTTCTAAGGTACAACCAAATATGTAAATAGAACTCTAGGTGGATCCACTAGCTAGTATTCTTATATGGAAACATAGTTCAAGGACTAGGAGACGTATTAGAGACCCTCTTTATGCCATTAACATTTAATCTCTATCTCATGAGAACATATTGAACATACGTTCCCTACTTGGGAAGGGACACATCTCACTACTAGTTCACTCGGTGGTAAGGTAGAGTACCTTTTTGAAATGTGCTTAAGTCATCCTTTAAACATCATAACTTAGTATAGGTCATATGAGACTAACCCCTTGTATATTCATAATCATTAGCTCATTAGGAATTGCAAGAGAATATCCTTTCATTACAACGATCATATGAGAGATTAACACATTATCATCATCATGTCATAGTAAGACGCATTAGTGATTCACAATCAATTTTAAATCATAATACCTTAATCATAATCTCACAATTCATATAGTCAAGAAATTTCAGTTACATTCATCATACCATCATTAACTTACTCTACTTCATTGAACTTCATCATCAAGTATAAGCCATCACAATTGAAGTTAAGGATTCAAGATCATGAAGTTTTACCAATTCACCTTCATAAGCCTTATTTAATGGTTTTACCATCAACCAACCATATTCACCAATCAATAGTTTTAATAACATCATACAATAGTAAACTATAAAAGAACTAAGTCAATTGTATCATCACCAAACATACACGATCCAATCCCAATAATACACGACCCTAGGAAGTCCATAAATGAATTATAATAGATAGGACAAGTCTAACAATCAATACATTCTTCAATTCCCATGAATTCACAAGCAAGATCCAAGATTTGGGGAATTTGGGGAAAGAAAATGAATCAAACAAAATTACCATTAATCAAAATCTATTAATCAACATATATATTTTATTATCCATACGAAATCACAATTCTTCATAATCAATCATCACTTTCATGTTTAGAAGTAAACGCATTTGTAGAGAAAAACCCTAAGAATTGGGTGATTTAGAAATCAACTTTGAAAGGACCTCTTGGTGAAAGAAATCCCAAGAGTGAAGAACCCATACCTTAATGAATCTTTATCCATGATATTTTACAAGAAAAGTTTAGAACTTGTCCTTCTTCTCCAAGCTTCCAATGTTCTTCAATGGTGGTTGAGTAGAGAGAGAATTTAGAGAGAAGTGAGACTGATTTGGGGAATTGATATGAGTGGGTACAAATGACTTAACATTGAACCTAAATCAATACATATCACCACCTACATTACCCAAATGACCCCTCACTTAATTGGGTATTTTTGTGAAGTCAAATTGACTTGAAAACTACGTCGACGAATCTGGGAAGTGGCTGCACGTTGCGTGGGCAATTTCAATTCTTTTTTCTGAAATCTGGTTTGAGGCAGTGAGCCTCATGAAGTCCTTGCATCGCGAGGCTTATTTTTTACCTTCCTTGTGCTGGATGCGAGACGCGTGTCTGGCTTTACATCTTGGTTGTCGCAAGCTGCTTTGCTCGCCAATGTTTGTGTCCTCCTCAAGGACTCTTCGGGTGGTCCTTGGGGATCTATTACGGAAATTTTGGACCTTCATACTATATTTACCAATTTAAAGTCTTTTTACAAGTTTTAGACTTCATATGATACTATCAAACCTTCACCAAACATAGGGACGTCTACTAGTTCAATTTCGCTAGTTTCCGGACGTCAAGGTCTTTCTTTGAGGTTTTGTCTCTAACCTTTTGTAATTGAGTTTATTACATTAATATCGGTTCGTAAACATCATTTTAACCATTATTTAATGGGTTAGGGTATAGTCTAAGTCATGGAACTTCTAAAATATAATACATTATCCCTCTCTTTGGAACATTCGTCCCCGAATGACACTTAAATCTGTTCGTAGGGAGAGAAGAGATTCAATACTACCAGCCCAACCAACAACAAACAATCATAATGAGTCACATCTCATAGGATTACTTTAAAACTCTATTCAGCACAAAGGCAACAACATTACATATAGTTACTCAATTCATAATGCACAACATATAAGAGCTCAACATTTCATAACACATAATGAGGAACTACCTTATAGACATCAACACAATCTCAAAATACATCAAAAAGTTACCATGCTAATCTTATTATCAAGAAAACAACAAAATAGAAAAATCTCAAGAAGGCAACATATACTCACGTTTCATAAAAGTGCAAGTTAACACAAAAAGCCTTTTTTATGAAAAACTCATTTTTGGTACAAACCTTTACAAGAACATGAACCAATTTAGAAGACAAGTCAAATGCACATTATTCATTAGTTTTATTATTAACAAGAACTACTCACCTCAATTAAGAAAAAATGAGGATAGCAGAACTTCAAATCGGCCTCGACCTCCCATGTTGCACCCTCAACAAGGTGGTTTCTCCATAGTTTTTGATGGAGGCCACCTCTTTATTCCTCTACTTCTTAACTTGACGAACAAAGATTTCCACCAGAGCCTATTCAAAAGAGAGGTTCTCATACACACCTAGACCTTCAATAGGTAGAATGGACTTGGGGTAACCAATTCACTTCTTAAGTTTAAAAAATGTTAAATACCGGATGAACCGAAGCTAGTTCACTAGGTAATTTCAGCTAATAAGTGACCTTGCCAACCCGTTGCGATATAACATAGGGACTCATATACCGGGGACTAAGTTTCCCTTTCTTGACAAACCTCAATGTCACATCTAGGGAGCACCCCCAAAACGTAATTGGCATCGTCGTCCTCGAAGTAGACTTAGACAAGTCCTTAGCATTCATCATTACAAGTCATAGGCTAAAACACGGAGAAATTAAAACTTTTACATATACATAGTGAAATGTACTTAGACTTCAGACATATTGTATAGGAGTTTACATAGACTCCTCGTGTAGGATTCTTACTTAGTCTTCTCTTTTAAACAACGTCAACAATAGACATAAGATAGTCTAATAAGATTGTCACACAAAAAACCATCTAAAGGAGTACAATATTCGGACATAGCCAATAAAACTTCAATATGCCATATAGGCTTACAACGATGTATCAAAAGATAAAGGAAAGAATAAATTTCTCTAGACATGAGCAACAACATCGCTAGAATAGTGGAAAGGTATAATCCTCGAATTCGAGGACCTACCAACAACTTGGAGGAGAGTGTCCAAGTCTACTTCAATCAGCCTCCTCAGAACTCAATGGCCGGAACCTACATATTTGTAGAAAACATAAAAATATGGGTTAGTACAACCACTTGTACTAAGTATGGGTAAATGCACATAAAACATTTGAAACATGCATGAAAGGGACCATTCCTTCAAAAAACATGCTAAGACAATAAAAGCCTTTATTGCACTTTCAAGAGAGCATATACAACGTAAGGATCACAATAACATAATTCATGTTCATCACCAAGACAACCTCAACTTAAGAACCTATAAACATATCAAGTTCAATAGTTCATATCAACATAACATACAAAACCCTTACCAACAATCCCATCCCAAGCCTATAAGTGCAATGCACATGTGAAGCCCCATAACCCAATATGATCAAGTAAACAAGATAGGAGTTCATAAGTAATGCTTTGCTTCATATATCATATATCATAGATAGTCATCACCACATATAGAAATTTAGACCAATAATATGTTCCTCAACATAGCCAACATCATATAAGAGTGTCATCATATAAAGTCAACATTTCATATTGCATAACATCATAATTCATTAGACCATCTCCTAGAACTCCCTTTAGAATTAAATTGTGTCATGTCTGGGTAGAGTCCCATACCCTTACCTATCCTAAGTAAACCGCAAAAGTCATCTTAATAAATATCTATCTTCATTTACATTTAGTGATTTATTTCACTTTCGGGAAGAATTGCCTTAACCGACATAGACCACATGAGCTAAATGTGGAATCCGGTGACGTGAAACCCTACACCGAAAGAAGGTGGTCTACTTTACAAGGTAGAACCAAACATGTACATAACAATATAGGTGAATCCACTATTTAGTATACCTATGGGGGCAACATAGTTCAAGAACTAGCAGAGATATCAGAGACCCTCTTTCTGTCATTAGAATTGTAATCTCTATCTCATGAGAACATAGTAAACCTACCTTCCCTACTTGGGAAGGGACACATATCACTACTAGTTCACTCGGTGCTAAGCTAGAGTCTTTTTTTAAAATGTCTTTAAGTCATATTTTAAGCATCATAACTTAGTATAGGTCATAGGAGGCTAAACCTTGTATATTCATAGTCATTATGTCATTAGGAATTGCATAAGAATATCAGTTCATTACAACCCTCATATGTGAGATTAACACATTATCATCATGGTATAGTAAGGCACATAAGTGATTCACAATCAACCTTATATTATCATACCTTAATCATAATCTCACAATTCATATAGTCAAGACATTTTAATTTTATTCATTATACCATCACCTACTTAATCTTATCATATGTAATACTTCAATTGAACTTCATCATCAAGTATGAGCCATCACAATTGAAGTAAAGAGATTCAAGATCATAAGTTCTTACCAGTTCACCTTCATAAGCCATATTCAATGGTCTTACCATCGACCAACCATATTCACCTACCAATAGGATTAATAACATCATACAAGAATTAAGTCAATTGTATAATCACTATCCTTAACTTCTATTCATAATCTAGGGTTAGGGGAAAAGGTTCATCATGAATTATTCAAAAAATAGATGCAATACCAACAATACATGACCCTAGGCAGTCCATGAATGAATTGAATAGATAGGACAAGTGAAACAATCAATACACTCTTCAATTCCCATCAATTCACAAGCAAGATCAAAGATTTGGGGAAATTGGGGAAAGGACATGAATAAAAAAATTACCGTTAATAAACTTCAATTACTCAACAATCTTTACTTAATTAGCCATAGGAAATCACAAATAATCATAATCCCTCATCAATTTCATGTTTATAATAAAACTCGTATAGAAAAACCCTTAGAATTGGGTGATTTAGAAATCAACTTTGAAAGGACCTCTTGGGGAAAGAAATCCCAAGATTTAATAACACCTACCTTAATAAAGATTTATCCACGAGAATTTACAAGAAAAGTTGGGAACTTGGCCTTCTTGTCCAAGAATCCAATGTTCTTCAATGGTGGTTGAGTAGACAGAGAATTTAGATAAAAGTGAGAGTGATTTGGGTAATTTATTTGAGTGAGTAAAATTGACGTAAAATTGATCCTAAATCAATTTATAGTCACTCCCTAAATTACCCAAAATACCCCTCACTTAATTGGGTCTTTTTGTGAAGTCAAATTGACTTAAAAACAACACAGACGAATCTGGGAAGTGGTTGCGCATTGTCGGGGCAATTTCAATTCTTTTTTCTGTAATACGTGTTGAGGCAGTGATCCTCGTGATGTCCCCACCTTGCGAGGAAAATTTTTTGCCTTCCTTGTGCTAGCTTCGCGACGCGAGGCTGGCTTCAAATCTTGGCTATCGCAGGCTGCTTTGGTAGCTTGCTCACCAATGTTTGTGTCACGACCTGTAAGTACACCCTAGAAGTTAGGTCAACCCTTGGATCGTGACACGGCGTACTTAACCTCTCAGAGGTCTTGTACAAGCCTCTTGACTTTATTACATAACATCATGCATAAATGGATGGAATTTGAAACTTTTCTTTAAACATAAAGCAAAACGGTAAGTCATAAAAGCGAGGAAGCATCTCTATTAATGTTGTCTCAAAAATCATCAGACTTTGACATGAATTAAACTTCTTGGGACGCAGCCCACATAAAGTCTGAAACATAAAGAAAACATAAAGGAACATAATAGAAAATAAAGGTTCGTCCCCGAAGCTATGAGGACTCACCTTTTCTTCTATTCTCGGAAACCTTGAAACTTTACCCTTCAAGAAACTTTATATTCTCAAGACCCTACATGGACAACATGTAGGAAATATGCGTTATTACAATAAGTACTAAGTATGGAAAATACATACCAACATAAGATAACTCAAAAGGTTAGTTAATAATAGACATAATCATAAGAGATAAAGATATAAGTATATCATGAATATCATAACATAATAAAGCATCATAAATCATATAAGAGTTCATACTTACTTTCTTGTCCTTCTTTCTCAAGTTAACTACACCACAAGCTACCTCCAACTATACTTGTGCAAGGCTAAGGTAGCATCCCATACTACTACCAACGCTAAGTACCTCTCTGATTTATTCTTAATAATAATCCACTATCATAATTAAGACCTATGTTCTTCATACGAAAGAGTTCTATACTCTTGTGGTCATCTCAAAACATGATTGTGCAATGTACATAAGGCAGCCCATACCACCCTACATACTAATCCTACCTTGAAAGCCATCCTTAGTACGTTCACCCTCCAAAGCTTCTTTATTACTGAACTTCATCTACTAAGTTTATCTCATTGTTAGTCCACTATACTAGGAAAGGCAACACTAGTCCAATACTCTCTTCAATATCTTCTTCATTAGTGACCCTAGTTTATACCTTGTGCAATGCACTCATGATGTCCCATACCACCATTCATGCAAGGTACTACTTTTGGATCCTTTCTTTAATACTTCTTACATTGGAGCCTAGCCCCTATATTTATCTTTTTAACAATACGAGATACTTCTTTAAGTATGTCTAAGTTCCTTAATCATATGGATTCTACGAGATACTTTGTAAGGTATGTCTTGATCCCTCAATCATGAACTCTAAAAGATACCCCTTGGGCATGCCTAAGTTCATCCACACATTATGAACACTACGAGATACCCCTTAGGAATGTTTAAGTTCATCTATTGCTATGGAACACTACGAGATTCTTCTCAAGCACGTCTAAGTTCATAGGATATGGAGATCTCAACAAGGATACCTTGACTATACTAAGTGAAGGACTCCCGCCTCATGAGACCTAAATGGATATTCATCACAACTACTAGGTGTAGCTCTCCTTTCTACTTAGAGTTTGGACCCTTGCTAGACTATTCGTCTCACTTTGCATATCCACTTAGAGTCAAGCATATACTCCAAGGTTTTCTTGTCAAGCCTTGCTCAACCTTCTTTCTCATGGAGGGATGTCCTAAAAAATCTTTCCATGATTTTCATTCAATCATCCTAAATGTACATCCAACATAACCATACTAAGGTTCATTATTCATCAATTCATTCTATCTTCATTCATAGGTAGATTATAGGATCTTCTTGCCTTAGCTTTTCTTTTCACATTCTTCAATACCATGTGAATATAGCCATGATTCATTCTTTAAGGTTCAATTCCATAAAGAAAAATATTAATCAATCAATTCTAGTTCAATTCATACCTAGGTGATTCAATCATGATCAACTAACATAAAATACAATCAAGATAAGAAAAATCAACACAAAACCTTTATCTAGTCTCTAATGGCCTACGATCACCATGATCACCTTCAAATTCAATTACTATAATTCACTATTAAAACTCCACAAAAACAGTATATAATCATCATATAAACACCATTGAATGCTACCCACTAAATTGGGATCACAGTCAAGCCTTACCAACAATGCAATCACAACCCTCTCTTGAACGGGGTTCTTTGGATTCACAATTGAAGAGAAACTAGTGGGGTTTCCTGGATGTAAGAATCAATGAATGAATAATATTCTTACACATTATCTTATAGCCTTAAACCCATATTCAGACCTTGGTGAAATCGTCCTAAAGCAGCCTCCTATTTCTCTTCTTCTTCAATGGTGGTTTTGGGAGGGTTTTGGGAGAGAAAGGTATTTTGATTTGGATTCTAGGGTATTATTGGATATTGTGCTGATTAAATACTCTTCAAATACCTACAATAAAAACCCGTAATTAATCCATAAAGTACCCAAACGACCCCTGCAACTATTGGACATTTTAACAAACTTAAATTTGACTTAAAAATGACGGAACGAAATCTGGGCACTTACTGTGCGTCGCGAAGGCACTTCCAAATCTTATTTTTTGAAAATTCTTAGACAAAATGATTTGTTACATCCCCGCGTTGCAGGGAAATATTTTTCCCCTCTGCATGGCGCAGCCACTGCCCAAAACAGGCTAGCATGGAAGCTTGACAGTCCAAGTTTGAGCCCTCCTTGGGGACTGGTCCCCTCCGCATCGTTCTTGAACGTTTTGACCCTTTGTATATCAAATTACGTGTAGGAAAACTCGGTACTGAATTTAACCTTCAAACCATCCCCCAAAACATAACTACAAAACACTACGACACACTAGTTCAACTTCGACTAATTTCTGAACGTCTTGTACGTTTGACCTCGAAACACTTCCAAACTTTATATACTACCTAAGAACACCATTATTAACCATTTATGACATTAAAAACATCATGACACAAGTTTTAGGATCTAGTTTCACCTAGCTCATTTTGAGGGTGTAACAATACTCCCCCACTTGGGAACATTCGTCCTCGTATGACACTTTACTAAACATTTCTCTGAAGGACCAACGCTAGAGTAGAAGCCTATGGTATATGCATTGTACCTAAATTCACATACCCAAATAAAGGAAAAAATTCAATTCCAAGATAATCATAACTACACACAATCATATAAGAACCTTATAAACACACATAGTTCATTATCCCCCACTTGGGAGTAAGCCACACGTGTCTTTCTAACATCTGTAGAACTCCAAGGAAGAATAAGAAGGAAGGTGAATGTAGGGTTGAAGGAGTAAGATTTTCTACTCAATTTCATCGTAATTCATTGATAAGGTGTGGTAGTCCTTCATCCATTGATAGCTACAATATATGGGGGGCCTCCAAAACCAAAATTTCAAGATAGAAATTCCCCAAAAAGCTAGGGTTTGTCTCCAAGTCATGGATTTCTTTCAAAACCGATTATATTAATTTGATTACTTGATATTATGATTGAATTGATAATTTGATTACATGAAATCCCCATATTCTCAATTCATGACGTTGTGATGTGTTTTAATTGTAGAAAGAAGGGTATTATGAGATTGTGCTTGTGGTAATTGAATTAGTTGAACCATGTTATTATCCATGTATAATAAAGTAATTCTAGATGTGTTGATTGAAATGGATCTATGTTCCTTGAAGAAGTATGAGAATGATTCATGATTATGATCGTTATGTATATTCTCTAAGATCACTTTGAGAATGAAGTGAATATGTTTATGATCTAGTTGTTGTGTTGTTCGAGGTTATCCTTATGTACACACTTATGTATGAATATGATATGATGTAAAAGGTTTTCTCACAATATAATTATTCTAAGGTTGAAAGTCTATTCTCCCCTATTGAATCTAGGAGCTATAGTAAGAGTTATCTTGGATTTAGTGTCAAGACATTCTTCCATGAGTATGAACTTAAGTTAAGAATTAATGTGAAATCTGTTGGTATTAATGCTTAGCAGCGAGTGGATAGTGATATGAGATCGAAGGCCTTATATTCGTAGAGATCTGGTTTCTAGGAGAAATTTCTTGGGATGGAAGCCCTCACATTAGTAAACATCGGGTTTTATAGTTGCAATCCCCTTATCTTATAAACGATGTTACCTCAAAGGTCTTTAGCTAGTGAATCCACCTAAGCTAAAAGTATAGTTCTACCTTAGGCAAGTAGGACAACCCCTTTCCGGTGTGGGATAGACACCGGATTTCATGTTAGATTTTATGGTATATAATGTTTAAGGCTTGTCCCACTATAATAGTATGAACAAGAATATGAATTATGATCGATAGTTACTCAAGAAGCTTTACTTAGAAGGGTAGAACTATGAGATCTTATTCATGAATTGCACAAGTAGGATTTGAGGGTATTAATGGTATGTATCTCTTATGGTAAGATGATTTATGAGTTAATCATGATTATGACTTATGCTTTTCCATTATATTTAAAATGATGTTTTAGCTTAGCAAAGTGCATGCATTCAACTAAAATATCCCTTTTACCATATTTTCATGATATTATGCATGACTATCATACTTAGTGCATTTTTATACTAGCCAATATGTTCCTACATTTTTTCCAAGTGGAGTTTAGTTCTCAAGGTTATGCTCATTGTTGCTAGAGCTTGGATTTATTCATTTCTCTTTACTTGTGGTGACTCCTCATGATTCGGGGACACATATTATCATTGTAGTTTCATCTTGTATTTCCATTTTGGATTATATTGTGTGGGTTGTGACCCTTTTTATTGGACAATTGTAACAAATGGCTAATTGATACAAGTTTAGACCTGCTAACCTTGATGAAAATTTCGAACTTGAAATGAGCTTTTACTCTTATCGTGCTAATGCTTTATATTATGATATGTTAAGTGGCTTACATAGAGAATTTCGGGGTTTTATGTGCCCTGTTACATCTAGGGTGCCCCTGGGTCATTAACAAGCAATATAGGGGTGCAAGGATCTGAGATTAATGTCACATAGGGGTACTTGTACTTTTTTTTAGTGATGAACATTCATGAATAGGCTATTATATTCGTTGACGCTAATCATCTTCTGATCTCAAAGTATTTATGAATGGAATGTCCTTTCGATCTCATCTACACCAACCTAAAAACCCTAATACCTTAGTTTATTTTCTCTTTCAAGAATAGGTCAAATATATATGACTTATAACCTCTATTTTCAATAAAGTTACAGACATCAAACCTAAATTTCAACTTTTAAAATAATTACCCGCTCGAGTCAATCTCTTTCAAGCATCGAACGGAGATCGGATGTAGAAATTATATTTGCATCTAAACTCATATATTAACCCCGGGCTAACTAGAACAAATTTATGTATGGATAAAAAAAAGACAAAGCATAACATAATACCCACTACATTAGATCAAATACCCAACCCCATAATTGCACCCCTAGATTTTGGGGTTTTAGCTAGTCATCACGCAAAGCCAACAGAATATACCTTTTGATGAAACCATCCATGGGCAGCATGAAATTAAGTAATTACAAGTAAACTCACTATGTATTAAACTTCAACTCCTCAATTTTTCATGACCCAAGGTAGTCCTTAGGTGTAACATGGCATATAAGACCATGAGATGCCTCATACAAGCCACCTAACTTTCATCATAAATTATATAGAGTAAATGAGTTAAAAGAGGAACACTTCAAGTCAATTTTTTTTATATAATTAAAGAGAAATTCTAAAACATTAGTCTCAAAGTCATCTAGTACATAAAAATGAATCTGGGCGAAACCCATATATCATGTTCCAAAACTGAAAGCAAGAAAAGACTGGAATTAAAAAATGTCTCATCCTTGAAGCATGAGGACTCACCAGAGCTCAATATCTCCTCAAACAACTCTAGCCATGTAAATGGAAACCTTATGGTCGGACCCTACATTTAGGGAAATGTAGGCAAGAGTCTGGTAAGTACAAAAATGCACCAAGTAAGTTAATCATGCATAAAACATTTGAAAATATATAGAAGAGATACCTTCATGAATGCAATGGAAAATCTAAAACATGAGATAAAAGGTTATATAACATGAGTCATAAGACATGGTCAATGAACATAGACATCATCTTAAACATGTATGAGATCCTTCCTTGAAGTAAATTTAGTTCATTATAACTTGTGGAAATTAGTTGTAACTGACATATAAAACTATGAGAGCTATCATCCTGGAATCTAGCTTCTTCCACACCAAAAAGAGTTATTCTATTTTCCACTGTAAGGACCATGAACTTCTAACATGTGTGGATCCACTAGTTAATGTCTATCTAGACAATCCTATGGTGGCACATAGTTTATCGAACACGTTAGTCGCCACTTGTACACTCACTTATAAGCTTAGCTTCCACGAAACAAGTCTCATTCATATTCATTTTAGCTCTTAAATGAAACATTGTAATGCCTATTATCCTTTCATCATGTGACATGGGTAATCGCCTCTTGTCATTCAAATAGGGAGCATGGGTAATCCCCTCTTCCCTCATCATTAGAATAACTCCATAATATTTGTTTATTTTAGGTGAGAGAGATCTTTCTACCCTAAGAACCCTTATTATGAGAGATAACTTTTCATAATCATGATTTTATGTGTTATGTGAGAAATCCTTTCAACAAAACAACAACAACATCATTGGTACTTCTTTTTGGAATCATCCTTAAAAAGTTTACATAAAATTCATGAGAAACTTCTTGATTTCATATTTTTCTTTTATAATAAAAACCCATATTATATAATCATAACTTGAAAAACATGAGAATTACATAGGTTCATGTGGGATCATCATAACAAAACATCAAATTAACTCAATTCATGCATAAGGGATCATAATTCAATCAATTAAATCAATAATAAAGAGGACCCATAACATAGAAGAAAAATCCTAACTCAATTGGGAAATTCTAACTTTGAAAATCGGAGAAGTTGGGAACTAAAGATACTTTCCTAAATCTTGCAAATGATTTTTTTGATATAGCGCTTCAAAGAAATTATGTGAGAAAGAATGTGGGTGAGAATGTGGAGCCTGAGCTTCCTCAACTTTCGGTTGATACTTTCTCCTAGAAAGTGAATCATGCTAAATTTAAATATGTTTTTCAAGTGTTGGCTCAAGATATTATGGCCTAGTCTAATAGAGATGACATATCTCCCATGTACCCTATTTGGGTGTGGAGGCAACAAAAATTAAGACTTCACAAGGATGAATCTTCCCTAATTCCATGGTTTCGAGGTTGAGGAGTATCCTCAAAAGTTCATTGATGAGGTATACAAGATAGTGCAAATTATGGAATTCTCTATGGTGGAGAATGCGGAGTAGGCTGCTTATGAACTTAAGGATGTGGCTCAAGTTTGGTTCAACTAATGGAAGGAAGGGAGGGTTATTGATGCATGTCCTTTTTATTGGGAGAAATTCAAATGAGTTTTTCTTGATTGTGTCTTTCCTCTCTAAATGAGAGAACAAAAAGTTCTTGAGTTCATTAACCTCCAACAGATGAATATGAGCGTCAAGGAGTATTATTTGAAGTTTACTCAATTGAATAAGTATGATTCCACTATGGTTGTCGACTAGAGGGAAAGGATGAGTAAGTTTTTGTTAATTAAGGAAATGGAAATATATACTTTGAATATACATGAACAACAAATTGAAAAGTCAAGGAAAAGGAAAGAGAATCCAAGAGGGAAATGACTAGTGAGGGTACTTTTTCATTCTAGGTATGGTGGACAAGGAGGTCCTTTATTGCGACTTAAGTTTTTTTTGTAAAGGATACTCAAATTTAACGAATCATAAGATAGGATACCAAAAACTAAAACTCAAAGAGGTGGTGGAAATATATCTTCTATTCTCGCTTGGCGAAGGTGTTGTAAGTGTCACTTGGGAAAAGTTTAGTCAATAGTGATGGTTACTTTGGTTGTGGAATGAGTGGCCACAAACTGAAGGATTGTCAATTGCAAGCTAGAAAGGGTAAGGATGGTAGGGAAGCTTAACTAAGTGGTTATTGTAGGAGTTTTCGTTGTCACAATAGATTTAATGCTCTTCACACTCCACATGATCACGAGGATTCTCCAGATGTGGTGACGAGTATGTTGAAGTCTTTCACCTTGATATTTATGCTTTTCTTGATCCAGGTGCTACATTATCGTTTGTTACTCCTTATTTGGCCACGAGGTATAGTATTTGTCATAAAATTCTTTCTTATCCCTTTAATTTTTATACTTATGTTGGTGATTCTGTGTTGATAAGAGTTTATAGAAAGTGTCCTATTCCATTTTACATTCAGTCACTCATGTTGATCTTATGGAGATTTATATGTTAGATTTAGAATTGATTATTGGTTTGGATTATCTTCATTTAATTTATGCTTCCATAGGTTGTAGGACCCTATAGGTCATATCCAGGGTTCTGAATTATCCTATCATGTTTTGGTAAGGGGAATATTATGTTCTTAAAAGTCAATTTCTATCTATCCTAAAGGCTAGAAAAGTCATTTCTAAGGATTGTATTTATCATATTATTTGAGTTAAGGATATCGATTTTGAAATCTCTACTCTTGAATCACTCTTGATTGTCAATGAGTTTCCATGATTGTTTTCCAATTATCTTTTCGGTATTCCTCCCGAAGGGAAATAGACTTAGGTATTAACCTTCTCCTGGATACACATCTATTTCTATTCCACCTTATCTTATGGCAATGGCAGAACTTAAGTAATTAAAAGGATTATTTGAATTATTTGTTGTATAAGTGTTTTATTAGACCAAGTATCTCACCATGCGGTGCTCCAGGGTTGTTTGTTCGAAAGATGGATGGTTCGCTCCGAATGTGTATTAACTATCGATAATTGAGTAAGGTTATCATTACAAATAAGAATCCTATTACAAAGATTGATGATTTTCTTGATTGACTCCAAGGGGAGAGTTACTTCTCTAAGATTAACCTCCAGTCAGGTTATCACAAAATAAAAGTGAAGGAAAATAACATTCCAAAGATGGCTTTTCAAACAAGGTATGACCATTATGAGTTTCTTGTGTTGTCTTTCGTTTGAATAATTCCCTGACGGAATTAATTGATTTTTTCAACAGGGTCTTTAAGTAATATCTTGATATGCTTGTGAATGTATTTATCGATGATATCTTGATCTATTCATGGAGTGAGGTGAGCAGGTTGATCATTTGAGAATTGTCTTGCAAATTCTCAAGTATCAAGAATTGTACTATAATATTAACAAGTGTGAGTTTTTATTGAGGTTCATTGCTAGCATTGGACATGTTGCTTCCTGAGAGGGTATTCAAGCCAATCCTCAAGTCAGTTAAGAATTGGCCCAAACCTTTTTCCTCTCTAGAAAATACGAGGTTTCTTTGTTTGTCTAGTTATTATAGGAGATTTATGGAAGTATTTTCTTATATTGCTTCAAATTTAAAAATATTAACTCAAAATAGAGTGAAACTCCTATGGCAGGAATTATGTGAGAAAAGTTTCTAATATTTGAAATATAGACTCAGCTTGGCCCCTATTTTGACATTGCTAGAATGATCAAATGGTTTTGTTGTTTATTGTGTTGCTTCACGAATTGGTCAAGGATATGTTTTGATGCAACATGATAAGGCTACCGCTTATGCCTCAAGGTAGTTGAATATGTATTAAAATAATCATCGAAACAATGAATTTGAGTTAGCGGCGGTAGTGCTTACTCTAAATATTTGGAGGCATTAATTTTATAGTGTTCATGTAGCTGTATTCAACGACCACGAGAGTTTGAAATATGTGTTCACTCAAATGGATTTGAATCTTCACCAAAAAAGGTGGCTAGAATTATTGAAGGATTATGATAATAGTGTCTTATATCATCTCGGAAAGGTGAATATGGTGGAAGTTGTTCTTAATCAACTATTAATGGGAAGTTTGGCTCTGGTAGAAGAATATAAGAAGGAATTATTTTGTGATATTCATAGATTGGGATGATTAGGTGCTCGCTTGATTGATTTTAACGAAGTAAGTGTAGTCTTTGATAATAGTTCTGAATCATCTTATGAATCAACTGTGAAGGACAAGCAAGAACTTGTTATTAGGTGACTTGAATAAGTCGATTTTTTAAAAACTACAAAGGCTTTTTGCCAATGGGGATATGGTGTGTTTTGATATCAAGGTTTGTTATGTATTCCGAATATTAATGAGTTTAGAAATAAGATTTTTAATAAATCCATAGTTCCTGGTATTTTATATACCTAGAAGACACCAAGATGTTTAGTGCATAAAATCTAATGTTTAAGTGAGATGAAGAAAAATATTGTGGAATTTTTGACTAAATGAATTGTCAACTAGTGAAAGTTAAGGATTAGAAACTGGGTGGTTTCTCTCAAAAAATTTGTATCCCTACATGGAAGTGGGATATTTTAATATGAACTTCATTGCAGGTTTACCCACACTCATCGACACATTGATTTGATTTGGGTTATTATGAACTGAATGACGTAGTCGGCTGACAATCTTCCCCTTAGAACTTCATTTTTAGCCGAGGAGTATGCTATGATTAATATTCAAAAAATAATAAGTTTGCACAAAGTGTACTTGTCCATTATCTCTTATCGTGGTACTTAGTTTCCATCTTAGTTTTTGAAGTTGTTTCAGAAAGATCTTAGTACTCAAGTTAAACTTAGCAAGGCTTTCCACAATCAGACGGACTGACAATCAAAGAATACTATTTATACCTTAAAGGATGATATGTTTAGATATTATTTAATTAATTTCAAGGATAATTGGGATGATCATTTTCCATTGATTGAATTTGCATATAATAATAGCTATTTTTCTAACATTCAAATGACACCATTTGAGGCTATTTATGGCAGAAAATGTAGGTCTCCTATAGGTTGGTTTGAAGTTTGTGAAATCTCTTTGATACGTCCTGAGGTTACTCATGAGGCAATGGAAAAGGTTTATCTTACTCGTTGAATGTTGAAACCGACTCAAAGTCGACAAAAGTCTAATGTCGATGTCAGAAGAAGATAACTTTAATTTAATGTTAATGATTGCGTATACTTTAAAATTTCACCCATGAAGGGTGTAATGATAATTTGAAAGAAAGCAAATCTTAGTCACATTATGTGGGACCATGTCAAATATTGAGGCTTGTTGGCAAAATTGCTTTTGAACTAAAGTTGCCTAATGATTTAACATCAGCACATATGGTATTCCATGTCTTTTTGCTGAAGGAGTGTATTGGAGATCCGATGTTATCTTTGGAATGTTTGGGACTTAAAGAAGGTCTCTCTTATGAAGATGTTTTGGTTAACGTTTTAGAACGACTAGTTAAGAAGTTCAAAAAAAGAAATTGTTTTGATGAATGTTTTGGAGGAATCAATTAGTTGAGGGTGCTACTTGGAAGGCAAAAACCAATATGATGTACGACATCCTCATGTCTTTCCCTATACCGTATTCTATTTTGATGTATTAGTATGGGAAAAGGGACAAATATATCCCCAAACTTTCAAAAATAGTACACCAATACCCTTCGTCATACTTTTCGTCCATAAATACCCTCGTCGTCCAATATCTAGTGCACATTTGCCCTTCCCACTAATGTAAGAGTCATATTGTACACGTGGCACAATACTACGCCTCAATCCGGATTGATCAAATATTTAACCCAAATTTCAAATACCCGTTTAATCCGCCCCATAACCCATTTAACTCACCCAATACTCCCATTACCCACATCAAAATTTGATGTTCATGTTCGAGAACCCCACGTAGAATTCTCAAACATATGTTGAAATCTGAATCTGAATCGGAGTTCTTGAATTCGTGGAGTTGATGATTTTAATTCATTTTTTGATCTTAGTTAAGAAGAAAAAGATTTCATAAACTTTTCAAAACTTTATTTACATTTGGGGAAGAAACATAAGTTGTATCAGCTCAGAATTCCATTTTCCTTTCATGGAGTTCGTTTTTTTCTTTGGAATAATTCTACCTCTTTCTTTACCAAAAAGGACATACAAGTAGTAGACAATGCAAATAAATTACAATATTTTGATTTGGTTATGTTTTTATCTCTAATGAAATATGAATTTTTCAATTACTCTAATTAATTTTTTTTATGTTAATTAATTTAATTTGTAGAAACTTTATTCAAGGCAAAGTGATTATGATTCTTCTTTAAGACTTTAGTGTGATATTTTACTCTTCACATAGATAGATGCATTGGATTTTCAATTTCTTTTGTTTAAATATTTAAGAAGATGAATGAAAAAATATATGAAAAGATAAAAGAAGAAAAGATAGAGGAGGTGAGGGGGTGGGGATGGCGGCCACCTTAAGATGAAGAAGAAGAGGTAAAAGTAAATGGGCCTTTTTTTCTTTAGGGTTGTAGATAGTTTGTAACATGGGTAATGGGGCGGTTAAACGGGTATTTAAAATTTGGATTAAATATTTCGGGTTGAGGCGTAGATTGTGCCACGTGTACGAAATGACTATTCCGTTAGTGGGAAGGGCAATTGTGCTCTAGTTATTGAACGGCGAGGGTATTTATGAACGAAAAATATGACGAAGGGTATTGACGTACCATTTTTAAAAGTTCGGGGGGTATATTTGTTCCTTTTCCCATTAAGATATACTAGTTGATTCAAATTGAAGTAAATTAGACAAATAAAAAATAGAAAATAACAGTGAATTTGATTTGATTATTTATGATTTTAAAGTAATAGTGAAATTTCAAAAATATGTGCATAATATTAGTACAAGATTAGTAACAAACAATTAAGAAATTTTTTAATTAATCGTATGAATAAATACATCAATATTTTTTTTAGAGAAAATGGCCAAATGACCCCTCAACCTATTAGTCAATTCTCAGCTACACACTTAAACTTTACGGGAGTCTGATTACCCTCCTAAACTCTTTATTTATGATATTTTATAACCCTTAAATGTTCAACTTTTGCCATACCCAGATATACAAATATGTTTGAATACACGCGCTAGGTGGGCCCATTTTATTTAATTTTATTTTCTTATTTATTTCAGATACAGTTCCAAACATAATCACATGTTTACTCTTGAATGGAGTATCAACCTTTCTTCTTCTTCTTCAAGATAAATTGTTCTGCTCCTGATAATTCTAACAATGCTATGTAACATGTGATGTAATTTTTTAAAAATAAATAAAATCGATTTTTGAATGAAAAATTAGATCTTGAAAATCGACATTTACTAAATCTTGAAGGTCAACTGTAATGGTGAGGGAGAAAAATATTTTATGATTCTGCTTGCTGAAGGAAGGTGAAAAGAATGAGTGTACATACGTGTAGTTTTATATTTATGAATTGAAGAGGGAAATAACTTATTTTTGGGCATTGATATGGAGAAGAAATTTCAAGCTCCATACCAAGATCTAGTTGACCTTGCAATTTTATATTTATTAGTGAGGAAAATAAATTAGAACCTTGAATCTAATAGCGAAAAAATTTAGAAATCCTAAAGGTTCAAGATTTGAAATGGAAGTTATCATTGAAGCTTTGAAATTGTTCCCAAGCTTCAAGCTTTTAAATTGGCAAAAGAAGGGAAGAAGATGAAAGAATTGTGGAAGAAAAGGGGCTTAGAAATACAAATTGTAATTGGAAGACTTATTTTAGGCTGATTTGGACTTACACGTGGATTCCAAAACACAAAAATTACGTTTTTGATATATCTTCACGCGCCTAAAGGAGGTGTATTCACCTTCTTGAACATGTCAGCGTTCAAGGGTTAAAAGATATTAAAAATAAAAAATTCAGGAGAGTATTAATGTGTAGTTAAAAATTGACTAATATGTTAGGGGGCATTTGACCATTTTCTCACATTTTTTATATTCTACTTAGAGGTATTTTGGTCATTCCAAATGTGCTAATTCTTAATACATACTTCTCACAATTGACATTATACATCGCCCTGATCAGATCTGGTTGTCTCTTTTAACGTATGTATCTCCTGCATTTTGATTCTTCGTCTAATCTTGCCTCTTGGGTCGAATTTATTTCATTTTTGTGCATCTATATGTATTTGAGTTTCCTTTTCCGAACGAATTTGGGGGAGGTTTTGGTTCTTTGGAGGACTTGTGATTTTGAGCCGCCCTTGTGGTTTAGGTGTGTATCCCACTTTAAATTTTAACTGCTATATTAGGTTGCTTTGCTATGTTTAACACCCGATGTAGATTAAGTGCATTGATTGGGTTCTTGTTTTGGTTAGTGAAGCTTAATTTGGACTAAGTTCTTTGATATGTTTTATGGTGTTGTAAAGGATCCATATACATATACTAGCGATTAGAAGGTTTTATCGAAGATCTTTGATAAGATTAGGATTTCTGGTGGTACTGTTTGTCAATAAGCCATGTTG
Organism: Solanum pennellii; assembly: GCF_001406875.1. Classification (NCBI taxonomy): domain Eukaryota; kingdom Viridiplantae; phylum Streptophyta; class Magnoliopsida; order Solanales; family Solanaceae; genus Solanum; species Solanum pennellii. The sequence goes on from NC_028644.1 coordinate 37,541,143, forward strand.
TTCTGTAGTTCAATTTCATTCAGGGATGAAATACTGCTTTTCCAGCTTTTTGGAACACGTGGAATAGAACTTTCAGACTTGTGATGTTTATTCTTGCAGATTTGAAAGGCATAACCATATTCAGAATTTTTGCCTGTTTTTTTTTCTTTTTGGGAGGATGTCGATGAAGTGAAGTTAAATTCAAGTGAGTTAGGTGAACTCTGTCTTTTATATAGAAAGGCGAATTTTTTCCTATAGGAAAGAAATGAGGCAAACATTTCTTTATCCTCTTTGGTAATCTTCTGACATTTTTTCGTTCCATGTGTCTTGTCAGATTTGAAATTATAATTCTCAGAAGTCTCATGAGTGCCTAAGCTATTTAGTTATCACGACATGGATTCACCTGGTAAGATTTGAAAGTTATAATTCTTAAAGAAGATTCTTGTTTTTGCTTATACTGTTTGTTTTCTCTCTACGTGCACATATATTTAAGTTATAGTGATGGTTAGTTTTTTCTTTGGATGCAAAATTTGTTTTTGGTTATCGAACTGTTACCTGTTTTCTAGTCAGATGCTCATAAATTCTTTGCTAAAAATGGTAAATCTATTAAGAATTAAGCTGCAGTGCGATTTCCATTTGTTTGTTGTGATAAATATTGGAAGTTGCTTTCTTATGTGCATTTTATGTGAGAGTCCTGAATGATTTAGGAAAAGGCTACATTACTTTTGCTCTTAAATCTCAGCTTTTGGTATAATGAATGTCCTTGTCTACTAGGAGGATATTTCTCAATTACAACCCTTTTTTTGCATAAGATAAGTTTAGTAAGCTTCCACCTATCCCAAACAAGCTCCTTTTCTCTTGGGAACTCACTTTTGGAAAATAAGCCAATTTAAAAAGAAAATCTTTTCTGATTAGCTAGTGAGTTCCATTCCTTCAATATGGATGGAAGAGCCTATTATTAGACAGAGATAAGTCTTTCAAATTAATTAACATTAACAAAGAAAGAGTAAGATGGTTTTACTTACTTTACGAGGGCTCTAGAAGGCTCATTAATAAATTAAACGCTGGCAAAAAAGTGTGATGGAGATGAGTGCTATGAAAGAGGTTTCACCAAAATAGGGGCATCTTTGCCGGAGGTGTGGTAGGAAAATAGAGGCCTACTTTGTAGAGTTTATCAGAATTTTAACAATAAGGTTGGTAAGTATGTTCAAATTGATGCATGGGTACGTGATATGAAATTATTGGTGATCATTCGAGAAATTATTGACGATGGAGGATGGTATGAAAGTGTACGCAATCCTGGGGAGACCACAACAACCAACATCAAGAACTCTAGAATTAGTTAAAAACATAATTTGAAGATCAATGGGGTTGTAGTAGTTCAAAACAAAATCAGAAAAGGGCCTAAAATACCCTTGAAGTATTTACAAAACTACCCTCCATCGACCTATTGGCTCCAAAATACCTTTCTCATGCACCTATTGGCTCCAACATACCTTTGTCATCTACTTTTGGGTTCAAAATTAACCACTTATTGAACGGTTTTAAATTTAAACTATTTAAATATTTTTTTAAAATACTTGGTGCTCAACTATTTGCTATAATTTAACTTATTAATATAACTTATAAATCAATCCACTACCCACCAATTATTAATTAAACCTCACCCAATTAATAAACCCGCCCCATTACTAATGCAACAACACGAAAACTACTACCAATGAGTATTTCTAAAAATTTGATGTGAAAATGCCTATAGAAGTACATTATCATACATTAAAGTCCTCAATCAAAACATATTATAATTCAAGTGTCTAAATAAAAATTACCGATAAACTTAAAAGTCTGACTATGTTCATCTTAATTAGACCTTCTTCTCAATTATGTGATGTTACTTAATAGATAACTTTTTTTAAAAAAAAATCATATTTTAAAGTTTACATATTTAAAACAAATAATAAGTATTTATAAAATTATATTAAAAGAAGTGCATGAATTAAATTATCCAATAGTTGAGCGCCAAGTATTTTAAAAAAATATTTAAATAGTTCAAATTTAAAATCATTAAATAAGTGGCAATTTTGAATTCAAAGGTGGATGATAAGGGTAATTTTGAACCAATAGGTGGATGAGAAGAGAATTTTGGAGCCAATAGGTGGATGAAGGGTAGTTTTGTACCATTTCCAATACTTCGAGGGTATTTTAGGTCCTTTGCCGAAATAAAAAATCAATACTTACCAGAGACCAAAGCATATAGTGCCCATTTTCTTGCCAAATGCCAAACTAGGAAATATAATGATCCTTTCAACATATCTCCCAATCAAGAACAACAACAACAACAATCCCACAAGTAGGGTATGAGGAGGGTGGAATGTACACATATCTTATTACTACCTTGTGGAGGTAGTTAAGGTGCAACTAATTCACATAGAAAGAAGGAGACAATGAAGAAACTATAGCAGAACGACTAAATAATGCTCAAGAAATTGCTCACAAAAGGTTTCTTAACAGATGGAAGGTGAAGCCGATTGAGCATAATCAATTCCTTTTCAAAATGCCTTTTCGTCAAGAGGACTCTAGGGATCGTTTGGTATGCGGGATACTGTGGGACATCTCAAGATTAAGTCTGGGATAGAATTTATACCGTGTTCGGTTGATTGTATAGGTTTATATCTGTCAACCAAACACAATATAAATTTTATCCCAATCATGGGATATCTCACCTTCTTATCCTATCCAACATAGAATTATTTTATCCCATTTCCTAGGAAGGATAAATTAGTCTTGAGTTTATAATCCAAATACAATAATCCTAGGATACTTTAGTCTGCGCGTACCAAATGAGTAATTAGAGTTAAGGTGGGAGATTTGTGTGGGAATGGTAGAAGAATATCTTTGGAATGGTGGTTGTCAGTTGCAGGGTTGACAATGACGGAACCATAATCTGCCAATAGATGGATAAAAACATTCAAAATTCCACTCCATGCTTATGTTTGGTTGGGGAGCTCCTTTAGAGTTATTACTGAATTGTGTGGTGACCTTGTTATACAAATAACAACATACTTAGTGTAGTCACCCAAGTTTAGTCTGGGGAGGGTTGGATATAATGTATGAAACCTTACCCTAGGGAGACTTTTTTCAATGGACCATTGCTGAAAAGACATGTTTTCAAAGCAGGATTCTAAGAAAAATGTGACATCAAAATAACAAGATACAAAGAAAATGAAACAAGTAGTAATACACATTGAATAATAAGAGACCATGCAACTACTAAATAATACTACTAATTAGGAGAAGAGAGGAGGATGCTGGTTCCCTAGTTCTCCTAGATAAAGTTCGACAACACTGCGCTTCTTACTGAGTTGTGTTAAGTCATGTCTAATCACCTCCCGTGGCTCTTTTTTGGCTTAGCTCTACCTCTCCTAAATCCTGGTACAATCAACCTCTCCCACCTTCTTATTGGCAGATCTTCACACCTCCTCTTCACATGCCCAAACCATCTTGGCCTTGCTTCGCTCATTTTGTCTACTACATAGGTCAATTCCACCTTACCTCGTATAACTATGTTCCTAATCCCCTCTCCTAGTATGCCCACACATCCATCTGTGCATCCTCATCTCCTCTACCTTCATCTTCTAAACGTGGGTGTTCTTGACCGACCATTACTCTGCACATACTACAATGCTGGTCTAACCACCACTTTGTAGAGCACGTAATGGCCTCAACGACTCATTCTTATCGCATAGTACCATGGAGGCGAGCCTCCATTTTACCCTCTCTGCTCCAATATGATGTGCAACATCATCTTTAATGTCCCCGTCACCCACCCTGCTCCAATACAATTATGGGAATACATTGGTAACGTATGAGTCCTTTTACTCTGAATGTTTACTTTGAAGTTGGGAATGGTGCACACATCTAATTCTTGAAGGATAGATGGCTAGGCAGCTATCTCTTCAAGATGACTTCCCAAATCTTTTCTATATTGTCTAAAACTAGGGGTGGGCATAAAAACCGGAAAACCGAAACACCGAACCGAACCGAAATTTTTCAGAATTTCGGTTTCGGTATTTCGGTTTTCGGTTCGGTATTCGGTTTAATTTTTTGTATTTTCGGTATTTCGGTTCGTTTTCGGTACATATTACTTTGGAATTCGGTATTTCGGTTTAAACCGAAATATTATATTATAATTTATAAATTATATTATATTTAATAATTATTAATATTAAATATATTTTTTAAAAAAAATAAGAAACTTTAAGTTGAAATATCAAAGCCCATTAAGTTGAAATATCAAAGCCCATTAAGTTGAAAAATCAAACAAAAAATTGAAAAAATTGTAAAGTTTAAAATTTTAAAAAGCCCACTAAACAGGCCCATTAAAAAACCGAAATAAAAAACCGAACCGAATTAACAAAAACCGAACCGAATTAACAAAAACCAAACCGATCCGAAATATTTCGGTTCGGTATTCGGTACGCAATTTACAAAAACCGAAAACCGAAAAAATCGAAAAAAAAAACCGAACCGAACCGAAATACCGAATGCCCACCCCTATCTAAAACCCCATTTCTGTCATTGCTATTAAGAGGGAAAGGGGTTACCTGGGACTTCAAATAAACATTTGTGATTGGGAAATACATGAGTTGCTTGGCCTTAATGCTAGACTGCAAGAAAGTAAGTAAGTTCTCATGCGGCAGAGACTTAAATGGGTGACTTATGGTGGAGGCAACTATACAGTCAAGGATGGATACCAGCTATGGTGTTCTAGCAATTCTTTGATAAATAACTGGCTATGGCAACTCATTTGGAGACCCAAATTTTCACCAAAGGTTATCTGTTTCACCTGGACAGCGTTATTCGAGGCATGCTTCAAACAAGATAATCTGATGAAGAGGAATTTCTAGCTACCAAACATATGTTACATGTGCCAAAAGGAAGCTGAAAGTACCTGCTATTTGCTTCTGCATTGTGAGGTGCCTTGGTCATATGGTATATTTTATTTTCCGCATTTTAGGTCTCAAATGGTACCTCCTTCCACAACAAAGGATGCTTATAAGAGTTGGAGTTTATGGAGAGTTGATAAACCCATGAAGAAAATAAGGAAATGGTTCCGGCTTGTCTGTTTTTGTGCATTTAGGCAGAGAGAAACAAGAGATGTTTTGATGGAACTCCATAAGTGCTCTTTAAAGGTGTGGTGTATTGCTAATTTGTTTTGCTAGTCTTATTAACGACATTGACAAACTTTTGCCTTGCTGAGAGTATACACAATGTTCGGATTCATTAGCTCTCTAGATCTAGCTTAGTCAGTTGTGTACAGAACCCAGCTATATTTTGGTAAGCTCAAATGTCAAATTTTGTATCATGTACTTTTTGCATCTCCTTGATGCTTTTTACTGAAAGCACCCCATTAAAAAATACTTTCTTTTGTATTTGAGCATGCAAGGCTTCATTGTTCACTAATCTATATGTTAATGTGAACTTTTTACTGGGAAATTCAGTTCCATGTGGAATTGAATTTAGTGCATTATCCTACTTTTCTGGCGTGTTCACTCATTTCGTGTTTTACTTACTTCAGCTGGACGTCTGCGGGATACATCTGTTGTTGTTGTTACTCTGGAATCTAGTGAAGTATACATTATTGTTAGTTTGTCTTCAAGGACGGATACACAGGTGATCTATGTTGATCCCACAACTGGGAGTCTTCGCTATAATGCAAAGACAGGATATGATATTTTCAATTCTCAAAATGAAGCCTTAGATTATGTGACGAATGGTTCAAAATGGCTGTGCAAGAGTACAACCTATGCCAGAGCTGTGCTAGGCTATGCTTCTCTTGGGAGCTATGGTTTACTTCTTGTTGCGACAAAGTTATCGGTCAGCATTCCGAATTTGCCTGGGGGTGGATGTATATATACTGTAACAGAGACCCAATGGATCAAGATTTCACTTCAAAACCCTCAGCCACTGGGCAAAGGTGAAACTAAGAATGTTCAAGAAGTGATGGAGCTTGATATTGATGGCAAGCATTATTTTTGTGAATCGCGTGATATTACTAGACCTTTTCCAAGTCGTATGCCCTTGCTGAACCCTGATGATGAATTTGTGTGGAATAAATGGTTTTCAATGCCCTTCAAAAAGATAGGACTTCCAGAGCATTGTGTTGTTCTTCTGCAGGTTTTACTTCATACTTGGTACCTTTAGATATTGTACTGTCTGACATTTGACACTTGCTATGATTCCACTTGTATGCATATGATACAATGAAAGAAAGAAAGAAAAAAAAAGAAAAACAAAATAATCTTTGAAACTATAAGAACCTCATGTTTTCACTTTTTTGTACAGTTGGTGTAAACCTTGTGATGTCAAAAGTGTAGTTGACATTGTAGATTTTCTCTATCTCCTTCTACCTATGAAGGAAATGTTTTTGTTATGCACCTTTTCTTTTTCTTCTTTTGAACTGGTTAAGTAGAAGTATTGCAAACAGAAATCTGGCACTAAGTTGGTGCCAATGATTTTTTTCCCTTTTTTTTTTTGAATTATTCCGTACAGAATAAGAGAGAGAAGATTCTACCTATACAAAAGCCTATTCCTGTAGTGCGTCTATAAAGTCAGCATACTATTTTCTCATCTTTAACAGTCTGTAGGTCACACCAAAAAGCCAAAAACCATAAGCAGGTGCACTTAATCTTCTGTACACCCTCTATTTTCCCTACAAAACATCTGTAACTATCCTAGGAATTTCCCAATCAAAATTGTTTCTACAAAAAACAAGATACAGTTGTTACTATTCCAGCAAGTTAAAACCAAAGCACCGAGTTTTCAAAGTGAAATCGTAATGTTTGCACTCATTGCTATTATTAAGGAAAAAATGTTTTTCTCCTCCAGATCTACCTGAGTCTCAAAAGATAGCCTATGCTGCAATTGGCTTATCAGTAAGTTATATGCTCTGTACCAGCCTTTTGAGATGTTGAAGACATAAAAAATTTATGTGTCAAACAGTGTTATCAAAAGCAAAGAGCAGAAAAAAAGTCTTTAAGGACTGTTGGGCTTTAAGAGCAAAGTCAAATAAAGCATGGGCTTTAATGAAAAACAGTGTAAAGGGAAAAAAATACAAATATATATGTTTAGTCAAGACTAATAATTATAAGCATAAATGATAAGTATATGAACAAAGAAACTGATTTTTTTTACGATAAAGCGAGATATCAATTGTTTAGTGTCACCTCTTTAGAAGAGGCTCACTGGCAAGGAAAGGTATTTATTAACCTTGATGACGATACTGAATCGCACATTAAGCTAGGCGAAACGCTCAACATATTTTGTGCCTCGCTTCAGGGCTTAAGCGTGCCTCTGACGACACAGATGTCAAATTTATTCTTTTTTGCTTGAATAGAAATATCATCTGATCCGTTCATGGATAGACTCCTCATGGCGATGATGTTGGTCCTTTGCACAATGGTCGCTGTTACAAATAGGATCTGATGACTTTGATCTTTTATCCTGGTTGTTTTGAGTGTTTATTTGAGAAATCTTATCAACCGCCTTCCCTCTTCTTATGCATTTTGACTTAAAATTAGTAAAATGGTGACATGATCATTCCACATTATATTTTAACATGAACCATTAGATTGTTGGTTAAATTGGAGGTAGAATTTCATTACTTACCCTGGTTTGATGATTTGATTGGTTACTATCTGAGCTGTTTTCTTGCTCCAGTGTATTCCATGCCTTTGATCTTCTATTCGTATCTATGCTGTTTGTATTTGAGTCGAAAACTGAAGTTGTAACTATCTTTCATCTCCCATCATCTGTACCTCTAGGTGCAATATTCTTTGTTTTTTGATAAATAGGGTCAAAACTCTTTCTATTATGAACCATTATGCCGAATGTGATGATATGAATTCTCATTGGGACGATGATAATCCATAGGGCTTTGCAGAATCCCGAAGTTTTGGAAGCTTAGGTCAGCAAGAAGGGGTTGTTGCCCTCACTGCTCGACGTAGTAGGCTCCATCCTGGGACTCGGTATCTAGCAAGAGGCTTGAATTCTTGCTATAGTACAGGTAGCATAAAATTACCCTCTCCATCTTGAATTTGATTTTTTTCTTTTTCCTTTTGTTGCCTTTTGGAACAGACCAGGTCATATCATTTGTCGAGAACAGAGACCAGGTTATTATTTACTGTGGTTCTTTGTGGATTTTGTTCTTATGGATATGGTTAAGAATATTCCTTTATAATAGCTCTGCATTTGTTCATTTATTCTTCCATTACTGTTTGTTTGACATAGTTCTGCATGACTCTGCATGCTTTGGTTAGCGATAGTACATTATGTTTCAAACCTTATCTCTGGTACAAAGTAGTTGTCTCTTTTCTGCATTTCTGTGTTCATTTTATTATTGATTGAATTGTCCAGGGATTCAATGGCGTACACGGAAAGTTTTGTAAGTGGTGTAGACACTTAAAGGGAAGAACAAATGATCAAATTAAAGAAAAGATTGACTAATTTTTGAACAGTAGGATTTTAGGTTTTGCGTGATTAATTGCTCTGTTTGACCAAACTTCTAAAATCAAACTTATTTTAAGAAAGGTTTTTCTTTTCTTTTCAAAAATGTTTTTATAAAAAATATTATTTTGTCGAGAAGTGGTTTATGCTTGACCAATAAATTTATAAAATACTTTTAGAAGCAATTAGTGTCTAGCCAAGTAAATAATGTATTTTTCTCAAAAATATTTTTCAAAAACTTGCTTTGAGACAAAAGCTAATTTTTTTAGATATTGAAGAACAACATATCTAATCCTGAAACACACTTTTTTTTTCTTCAAAAGCTTGGGTAAATACCTTATTCTTAAAAAATAAACATTTTTGACATCCAAAAGCTTGGCCAAACAGGCTATAATACAGTTCAAGCTTGTGGGGAAGTTATTTAACATCTAAGACATATGCAATAATGAATCTTGATTGATTGGTTTGTTTAGTTTGAGGAGCTTAAGGGGTTTCTGAGGGTTCGAATGACACTTTAAAATGAAAGTTATATTTTTTAGCAGCTACTATAGTAACAATAGATTGCAAGAGTTCTTAAAAAATATACAAATCGCTGCCATCAAGGTTCGAACTCGGGGTGACAGCCACATTAAGGAAGCACTTAACCAACAAGCCATCCAGGAGTTTGTATTAGCTGTTGTCATCGTGTGTTATATGTACACGTGTTTTGCATTTTCTATGTGTATATTTTAACTTAACTTTCCAACTAAGCAGTGTCGGATGACACCCCTTGGTATAAGGTGGGCCCTGCAGGGATTCTTTAGTGTATACTTTATGTTCTCTGTATGGAATGGTGGTATCAGTTCTATACCTAATTTAATTTCAATTTTCCAGCACAGTATGTTCTGGTATCTTCCCTGACATGTATATGTGATTTATATTAATAATAATTGATAATTTTAATAATTAATAAAACCTAACAATGTTTAGATAGTTTAATTTGTGAGATATGCTGGACATCAAGAAAAAGAATCTGTGGGATATGTTTATCTTCGACGTCTGTCAATTTGAAATTTATTCCGAGTTTATAAATGAGGCTTATAATTGTAATTATGATCCTTTTATATTAGTTTCATTACTGTTTGATGGACAGGCAATGAAGTTGAATGTGAGCAACTTGTATGGGTTCCCAAAAGGGCTGTTCAAAGTGTTCCTTTCAATACTTACATCTGGAGAAGAGGCACTATTCCTATGTGGTGGGGTGCGGAGTTGAAGTTGACTGCTGCAGAAGCAGAAATCTATGTCGCCAATCGTGATCCTTATAAAGGAAGTGCTCAATACTATCAAAGGTTAACTAAGAGATATGATGCACGAAACCTAGATATAGCTGCTAGTGGAAACCAGCGAAAGAGTGCTTTTGTTCCAATTATATGTGTCAACTTGCTTAGGAATGGTGAAGGAAAATCAGAATCGATTTTGGTTCAGCATTTTGAGGAATCTTTGAATTATATTAGATCAATTGGAAAACTACCTCATACTCGGGTTCATTTAATAAACTATGATTGGCATGCCAGTGTGAAGTTGAAAGGAGAACAACAAACAATTGAAGGACTCTGGTACCTTCTAAAAGCACCATCAGTTGCTATTAGCATCACTGAAGGGGATTATCTGCCTTCTCTTCAGCGCATCAAAGATTGCAAAGGTGAAGTAATTTATAGCGATGACATTGATGGAGCATTCTGCTTAAGATCACATCAAAATGGAGTGATACGTTACAATTGCGCTGATTCCTTGGATAGGACCAATGCTGCTAGTTTCTTTGGTGCCCTCCAGGTTTTTATGGAGCAGTGCAGACGGTTAGGTATATCACTTGACAGTGATTTGGCATATGGTTATCAGTCATATAATAACAATGGGGGATACACAGCTCCATTACCCCCTGGCTGGGAGAAACGGACTGACGCTGTAACTGGGAAAACATATTTTATTGATCACAATACAAGGACAACTACTTGGAATCATCCCTGTCCAGATAAACCCTGGAAGAGATTTGATATGACATTCGATGACTTCAAGAGATCGACAATCTTATCACCTGTCTCACAATTAGCAGATTTATTTTTGCTTGCTGGTGACATCCATGCAACATTGTATACTGGCTCCAAAGCTATGCACAGCCAAATTCTTAGCATATTTAATGAAGAAGCAGGCAAATTTAAACAGTTCTCTGCTGCACAGAATATGAAAATTACTCTTCAGAGAAGATATAAGAATGCTGTTGTAGATAGTTCTCGTCAGAAGCAACTAGAGATTTTTCTTGGATTAAGGCTTTTCAAGCATTTTCCATCAATTCCAATCCAGCCATTATATGTACGTTTTATATTGTTCTCCTACACTTGTTACATGTGACTCTAGTTTCTTTCATTTTCTTTTCTTTTCCTTTCTTTTATTTTGCTTATAGTATTGTTTTCTTGAACTGTCATTTTTTTAGCTTCATATTGACATTCTTCTAAGCTTATATCTTGACACCCATTGAATGCATCCTAGTTGACCTGATCACCATATAAGCAAGGAGCGGTTTTTTCACTTAAATCTTTGATAATTGTTAGCAACTTGGGTCTTGCTAATGTATACTTTACAATAATGATTATCCTTTCCTACCCTCTTCTTGATCCATAAACCTGAACCCAACTTGTTCAGATCACGTTGAACTTCTATAATTTCCTAATAAGTGTCTTTTTTATTTGAATATTGTTGGGAATGGAAAAGGAAGAGGAGAAGGTAAAAAGGAAGACAACTTTATCCACCTATTGCTTTGATGAGATCTGTATGGTTCAGTGGGAGGACATGATCCCATTTGATGAAACATTTATAATTCCCTGCAGTTTTGGATGGGTGACTAGAGATGGAGTTTATATCGAGTGTCAAGAGGGCTTGACATACTGACTTGGGAAGCTGCATATCTCTTCACTTTTTTCTTCCTTCCCCTTTACTTCCGGACCGCACCGAAAAAAATAAATGAAATCCCAACTGTTTGTAATCTATGTTGCTTCTTCACAACTTTCATTTTTTCATCCCAACATTTAGTGGAGAACGAGGTTCTAGCCTACTATATTGGAGACTTGGAGTTTTTAGCTTGATAAAATGGAATCCTGGACAAGTACATGATTGAAGAGCATTTATTGGGTAGAATGTATGTTGCTCGGATTCAAGTGCAGGTATTAGATCCGGATGTGGCTCTTGTGGTTGGATTCTTCATCATATAATGGATCCGAGTGCGGATACGAGAGTTGGATATGGTCAAAAAATGTATATTACGACACATAGATTGTTTTTTTTATCATTTGAAGTTATTGAACTAAAAATAGTAAAACTTCATTCTTTATAAACACGTGTTTTATTCTTATCTTGCGTGTGTGTGTGTGTGTGTATATATATATATATACACACACACGTCTCTCTGTATGTGTGTGAGAGAGAGAGAGAAAGAGACATAAACCCAAAATAGAACAAATATCCAATCAATCTATACGTCTCGGTCATAGAATGTGTTCAATGTACCCAAGTTAAATCGATCAAATCCGCTATGGATCCCACACTCACTCTCACTCTACATCTATCATGTTGTCACAGGTGCGGCAGGGATTATGAAGAGTCCACACAACATAGAATAGAATCCTTTCATTTTGGTTTCTTATTGGTTCATATCAACAGTATCTTTCATGGTTTGTTACTATGTTTTTTGCAGGCAGATTGTGAAGGCTTCTTTTGTTGCTTTTTCCCCTTTTTACTGCTCATTCTTATTTTCCGCTCATACCAGGCTCTTGATTCTTCTTCCTGCAATGCCTTTTGTCTATGTATCATCTTTCTGGTTCTATCTTATATATAGAAGAATTAAAAAGATTTAATATAGACCTGGTAAGAAGGCATACTATTGGAACTGGCGACAGAAGGGACAACTCCCAAAGTTATGGAACAATAGGTTGCATCAATTAGACTCTGAAGGGATTCAAGATGTTAAGACACAATTTTCCAGATTCCTAACTTTTGAGGTTGTATTTATATGTGGACTCTGATTATGATTCTACAAAGACAAGAAGGGCACCACACATGGAAAATGTATACTTACTAACTAAAATGACCTATGTGTGTTATAATAATATACTGGATAGACTTTCTGTGTTCAGCACTGCCTGGATACAATAAAATCCTGAAACAGTTTGCTCAAGCTTTTTCCTTGTTAAGAGGAAATTGTTTTCCACTTTAATTATCTCTAAAATGAATGATTAAAGCGGCATAAGCCTAAAAATCCGCATATCCTCGGGCTCCACTTAGGGATGACATGGGATGCTTTGTTTTTGTTGTAATCAGAGATATTTCCGTCAATTTGTTATACTTGAGGTTATATGTTTTGAGTGAGCTAACTTTATTTTGTGAAAGTCATTTGAAACTTATTCTGTCACCGTTGTTTGTGCTGATGACAGGTCGCTTCCCGTCCCACTGGATGCTTTCTAAAGCCAATTGTGAATATGTTTCCGATTTCCGATGGTGGAGCAAGTCTTCTTAGTTTTAAAAGAAAAACAATGACATGGGTACCTGCATAATGCTTTTGACATTTTTAAACTGCATTTTATTTGATAAAAGAATCTTCTACAGTATAATATCCCCTGCTGTTACATCTACAGTAGGTTCATTTATATCCAGCATTGGGCACCTTGTCTCAGTTGTGTACACATCTTCTTACAGGTTACTCCACAGGCGACTGATGTACTTGAACTTTTTATTTACCTTGGCGAGCCTTGTCATGTTTGTCAGCTACTTCTCACTATTGCACATGGTTCTGATGATTCAACGTTCCCATCAACAGTTGATGTCAGGACAGGGCGTTATCTGGATGGACTTAAACTTGTTCTGGAGGTCTGTTCAATTTCTATTGTGAAATTGTTAGGGCTGTACCTGGTTGTTACTTGCGTCTTTGCTATTCAAAAAATTCAAATCTATGCGATGCTCATGCAATTTGCTTAATAGGCATCTTTCTCTACAGTGATGAGTTTTTATGCCTTTCCTTTTAGATTCTGATAATGGCTAAAGGTGTCTAGGATAGGCCGAGAGGTATTTGCGTTTTCCATCTGTTACTGGGAAATCAACATGCACATATACCTGTTTTTTCCTGATGGAGGATATTATTTTTCATGTATTCTACAGGCTATTATCCTACCAAATGTATGAAATGGAAACCTTTCATAGAAAAATGAAATAGTTAAACTTTTCATGTGCATATATGTCTGGGGTTACTGTCTAAAGTTCACAATTTTTGCATGAATTTGTTCACAGGGAGCTTCTATTCCTCAGTGTGCAAATGGGACAAATATTTTGATTCCATTGTCGGGACCAATTAGTGCAGAGGACATGGCTATCACTGGTGCAGGTGCACGCCTTCATGCCCAAGATGCATCCACGCTTCCATTAATGTATGATTTTGAGGAACTTGAAGGAGAAGTGGATTTTCTTACTCGTGTTGTTGCACTCACATTTTATCCTACTGCGGATGGTGGAGGTCCTATAACTCTCGGTGAGGTACAAAGAAACAAGATAATTTTACTTTTAGGCATCTTTTCTTTCTAAACAAAATTTATAGGTTTCTTTACATCCTTAAACATAATCTTTTGTGGAAGTTTTGACTACATTTATCTGAATATGATAAAGAAGACATCATCCAAGTCTGATGACTAACGTAAGTTATAAACATATTGTTAAAATAGTATTTTGGTCAATTAACTTTTTAGTGTTATGGCTTCGCACTTTTATTATTGTATAGATAACCAGTACAAAAAGGGAATCTTTGTTACCTGATTGGAAAAAAAAAGGAAATGTTCATCTAATTCTCAAAAAAAATTGGAAACACATTACAGAAAGAACGTAATCCAGCTAGACAAATGCATCATTATTTTATTATCATGTGGTCTAAGTAATATGGCTTAACTCAGTTATGGAGCCATGCTGTTGCATGATATTTTCTTCAATCTCTTCAGTACATTTTTCTTTTTGTAAAAACACATGCAGATTGAGATACTTGGAGTATGTCTTCCATGGAGGTACATATTGAAACATGAAGGCTCTGGCACTGGATTTTCTAAACAAGCAGAAACCCATCATGATGTTACTAATCCTTTTCTGACTGAGCCCGGGGAAAATCCTTTCGCTTCTTCTTTAACCACTGGTACACAAACGAACTCGTCTGCTGACTTATGGGTAGACCTTTTAACAGGTGAAAGCAGAATTTCAGATTCTAACAGGCAGCCAGTGGCTGAAACTGTCTTCCATGGCGGAGATGACCTGCTTGACTTCTTGGATGATGCTTTTGTCCAACAACCAAAGGAAGCTAACATTTTTTTAAACAGCACGTCTAAAGGGCTTACTGACAATAACACTCAACGCTATTTGGATTGTTTCAAACTCCTTGTGGGACCCAAAATGGTAGGTGTCTTTTGGATTTTTATATTACTTTTATGCTTCTGACTAGGGGTGGCAACATCAGCCAAACCCATTTGACCTGCCCAAGTTTTAATGGGTTGGACGTGGGTTAATATTACAAATAGGCTCAGTTTGGGCATAACCCATCTTAAACAATGACAAATGCTAGCCGAAACTTTACCCATCACTATCCAACCTCTAAACCCAATAATTTTGTTCTTCTGTAGCCAAAATTCACTCAAATGAAAAAGTTTAAATCTTGATAAAGTTAAATAGCTTAACCATATTATGAAGTGCCGAAAAAAAAAGTGTTGCCATTACAAAATTTGGAGCTTTGAGTCATTGTAATTTGTAATTAGTAGGATGTAATTGCAGTTGAGCTCATATAAACTAATTAATTCCTGAAATATTAGGCTCCTACTCCTTCAATCCCATCAATATATTTTCTTTATTTCATAGTTTTAGGTTTTCACCTTTGCAAAGCATTTCACGTGTAAAGAAATGGACCTTGGGCTTAACTCTATTCCAAAAGCTAGCGCATGAGAGGAGGGTCGCCCTAGACCATATAAAGAGACCACCTCTTCCCTTTAATAACAGATGTGGGCCTCAACACCATGTTGTGTGCTAACTGGATATCTAGAGCGTGTACAATATTTTAATATAGGGATCCAATATAGGGAAACCAAAAATTGGGATGGATCCTGCCTTGATACCATAGTTACCATGATAAAGAAATAGAGATTTGGCCTAACTAACCCCCAATACTAGCTCAACAATAAGTATTGCCACCATACAAGGAGTCCAATTTTCCTCATCCTCACAGATGTGAGACTCAAAACGTCCTCCCTTTTGCGGTGTGGACAATAGAAAATGAGGACCCACCATCAGGTAAAAAAATGAACTGGGATGGGGACCATATTTAAAAAATGAACCTTGGGGATACCTTAACCTCAAAAGGTAATCCATGAGGGAAGGATTACGCAAGACCATAGGAGGAGACCAAATACCCATCCCACAACTGATGTGGGAACTCAACATATTTCATCATTTCACTGTAAGTGCTTCTCAGAAGATGATCATCATGATCATCCGTCCTATGTTATTAATTTTTTGTGTATGAAGCTCCAGGTTGTTATTACTTATTATGAGTATTTCCTTTGGTGCTGTTACACTTGTAGAAGTAGAACTCCCATTTTATGTGCATGTCTGTTTGTGGTACTCCAACTCTGATCCAGCTGCAGAAGATTTTTGATCTATTTACACCCATATTGTTATCATTTAACTATGCAGGAGAGAAAGATAAGCTACATGGCAGCTATGAAACTTGAAATTGAACGCTTCCGCTTGAACCTTTCTGCTGCTGAAAGGGATAGGGCATTGTTGTCAATTGGCGTTGACCCTGCTAGTATAAATCCAAATCTACTTCTTGACAATTCTCGTATGGGAGGATTCTGCAGGGTAGCAAATGTCCTTGCTTTGCTTGGACAGGCTTCTCTTGAGGATAAAATTACTGCTTCTGTTGGTCTTGAGATTGCCGATGATAGCGCTGTAGATTTCTGGAATATAGCAGGAATAGGGGAAAGATGTATTGGTGGGGCATGCCAAGTTCATTATGAAGATGGGCCTGTATTGAATGTGCCTTCTGTATCATCAACTTCAGCTGCTGCACAGACCTCTTTTGTGTGTTCTGAATGTGAGAGAAAGGTCTGTAAAGTTTGTTGTGCAGGGAAAGGAGCTCTTTTACTTGCTATGTTTAACTCCAAGGAGGTTCCCAGCTACAATGGTGTGAGCAGCCAGGGGGGAGCAATCTATGTAAACTCAGTTGATTTATCCTCAAATCATTCCATGACACTTGATGGTGTCATTTGCAGAGCCTGCTGCATTGATGTTGTGCTTGAGGCTTTAATGTTGGACTACATCAGGGTTTTGGTTGGCCAGAGGAGAAAAGCCCGTGCAGATAGTTCTGCTCAAAAAGCTGTAGACCATGTCATCAAATTTACTTTGGGGGATTGTCAATCCACACCAACTGCATATCCGGAATTGTTGAATGGAGAGGAATCACTTGCTGAATTTCCTTTTGCAAGCTTTTTGCACCCGGTAATATTTTGTACCTATCCTAATATATATATAAGAGGAGTGATTTGATCTTTTCCATGTTTTCACAAATCTGGGGGAAATCAAATGTGAGTGACACAGCATCTCATGGTTGATGTAAAACTGGATTATCTTGAATGCAAAAGCCTACTTTAATTTGCCTATTTACTAATTTCTGTTGAAAGAATTATTTTCTCCATCTAGCATCATCTGCAATTGACTTTGAAGTAACTAGGTGAACCTTGATTTGATGGAATAAGTAGATTTTAGCTCAACATTGTGCCATTCTTGCCGACCATACTTCATTAGAATTTTAAGAAGTCAGTTCTCTATTTGTCCTGATGAGATAACCAGATTATCGTGCCTGAAATTTGACAAAGGAATAATGGAGGTCTCTAAGCTATTTTGCGGTTTGATCTGAGATGGCAATAAGAGTTGTAGTATTAGATGGATGAATGGAGAAAAAAATTAGGTAGCCAGTAACGGGGCCTAAGATTACTTGGTGGATCTAGATAGATCATAACCAGAAAAAGTTGAAGGGAGGGAAGAGACTGTTTCCGAATTCCATATAGAAGCCTATTGGATTAGATCCTTAAGGTTAACAGCTAAATCTTCGACAGAAACTCACATCATGGTTCTTCACTCGACCATATAAAATGTATTGTATCTAATAACTTCCTTGTTCCTACTGGGGTCAGTGCTAGATGATATGAAAGAATAAGAAGGGTCCTTAGGTTTCAAAATCTAGCTAACATTTAGTTGGAGATTTGTGTGATGAAAGTTCCCCAAGACACCATCTATGTGGCTTAAATTGGCAAAGATCAACTTAACCAACAACTTTCTGTTGATTTAGGCTGTATTTCTGTTGCAAACAATGCCAATAAAATCCCCATTCGGACAATATTTAGCTAAAGTTGAAAAAAGAGTATTTTAAGTTGAAGTTGAAAAATAGTAGTTGAAATCATGCCATATAGCTATTTTCACTTGAAGTACTTACCAATCAAGTTTTTCAACTTCAAATTCTCTATTTCCAGTTGATGTTAAAAAAATAGTGAAAATGATAGAACATTATTTTGCAAATAATATTTGTCCAAATACATGCTTATCATTTGTCTTTAAACAATAGTATTTCATTCTCTAAACTTCAACTTGAAATATTATTTGCAAATCAATATTTGTTCTTGTATTTGGTTTGAGGAAAGTTTCAACTGAAATCATGGTTTTCACCCACAAAACTTTAAGTTTTTCCAAGTGGAAGTCATGCCTAGACAGAACTTCAATTCCAGATGCTCTTTTCAACTGAAATTTCAATTACTTTTTCTTAACTTCAATAAGAAATTGTCCACACTCCGAGTTACATAATTCATCATTTTCTTTCTTGTTCTTTAAAAGTAGAAAAAAATTTTGGTAATGTTTTTATATCCTGAGAATTAACCTCTAGAAATACTATCCTTTTATGGTCTGATTTAGGTCCTTCTGTTGATCCTTTGCCTTCTGCACCTTTACCTCGAAATGACTAGGAAGATTGAATTTTAAGAGGTAAGCTATTTTGTTTTGCTCCTTTAAAAAATTTCCTTTTGAGGGATTAAGTAGAAAGATCATGGCTAAAGTAGGAAAGTGATGGAAATACTGGAATAAGAAATGATAAGGCCATAGATGACAGGTTATGTCTTCATTAAATATTTTGATTAATTCTCTCCGAATTCTACTTTCAATTGAGCTCTCTTTCACACCCTATCCTTGATCTTGTGAAATATTTTCTTTGGCATATTTTTATCTTGAATGATATAAGCACTTGAAACATATATCCTTACCAAATTCAACTATGGATCTTTATCAAGTTGTTGGCAAAAAACATTTGGTTCCTGAAATAATTTTTGATCTATGACAATCAAATATAAGTTTGATCCACCGTAAGTTAAATAAGTACGATCAATTACTAGTTCAGGATTTTACTCCCGTGAAGTATGAAGTTGAATTTAGGGACATATCCTTCTCGTAGATTTGATCCTTCTCCTTCTTGTGTAGGTTGAAACTGCACCAGGATCTGCACCATTCATGTCGTTGCTTGCTCCATTGAATTCTGGAGCACAAGATTCATTTTGGAGAGCTCCTCCCAGTGCTTCCTCTGTTGATTTTGTCATTGTCCTTGGTGATTTATCTGATGTTTGTGGTGTTGTTCTTCTAGTTAGTCCTTGTGGCTACTCGATGGCAGACACTCCTGTTGTAAGTTTACTCCTCACTCAACAAGATTTTTAGCTCTAGCAGGTTTTGTGTCATATTCAAATATGGAAAAGCCAAGACAGTTTGGACCTGATTAATCTCTTGCTGTCGTGTAATTTCTTATAGTTTATTATCTAATGTTCTCTCATAGATTGACTTCAAAAAGCAATGATAGTCTTTTTTCCTTCCTTTTGCTGGGAAGAGAAATGCTATGTATGTTTTAACTTGTCGAACAAAAATGGCATGTGATATTCTATGACCCCTTTGGTTATTCGTTACATGATTTGCCTATCCTTCTGATCAGAGAAAACTTTTTCTTTTTTTTAATTTTTATAATTTTTATGTCGAGACATAAGTATTAATAAGATATTTCACATTCTGTTTCCTGTGATTGCTTTGTTTTTCCATGAGAAGAGCAAAGTTAAATGTTTTTGTCTAATAGTTACACTTGCCTGAAACAGCAGCAGGAATTACCATCTGTTAAGCTCGTTGTTTTATTAATTTACAACATACCTATAAGTTTAAATGGCCCTAGATTGACCATAGACATGAAACTTGTGTGTATGGCAGATTCCTAGAGACTTGCTTCTTGTTCATGTGATTTCTCTTTAATCATGTAATTGATGTGGTTTGACATCCTCTTGTGTTGCTGAATTCATGCTTTAAATAACTTGTTATTTACCTGTAGGCTTATGAACTTGCCTATTTGTTTCTTGTTCATGCAATTTCTCTTCCCATTGTATAATGATGTGGTTTCCCATTCCTTACACCACTGGCAATGCTTTAAGAACCGAAACTTATTCTGTCTGTGCAGGTTCAGATATGGGCAAGCAGTAAAATACACAAGGAAGAAAGATCATGTGTGGGGAAATGGGATATGAGATCTATGATCACCTCTTCCTCTGAGCTTTGTGGACAAGAGAAGTCCTCTGAAGTGCCTAGACATGTAAAATTTTCTTTCCGTAATCCTGTTCGATGCCGCATTATTTGGATAACTTTGCGTCTACAAAAAGTTGGCTCAAGTTCTGTAAATTTTGAGAAAGACTTCAGTCATTTGTCCGTAGAAGAGAACCCATTCGCGGAACCTGTGAGGCGTGCTTCATTTGGAGGACCAGTTGAAAGTGACCCGTGTCTTCATGCTAAAAGAATCTTGGTGGTTGGAAGCCCATTGAGGAAAGATGTAGGGGCACCAAGTCAAGGCTCTGACCAGATAAATACAAGCAATTTGTTGGATAAAGGTCCTCCACTAAACAGATTTAAGGTGAGGCAAACTTGCTACTCTCTAGCAATTTTTACCATTTAAATTGTCACACTCCTGCATAATAAAGAAAAATAAAATTCTATTCCATTCCCTTTCCAGGTTCCAATTGAGGTTGAGAGGTTAACTGAGAACGACCTTGTTTTAGAACAGTTCCTACCCCCAGTTTCACCTATGCTGGCAGGTTTTCGTCTCGATGGTTTTAGTGCAATAAAACCTCGAGTCACCCATTCACCACCTTCACAGGTGAATCCATGGGATGTTTCTTCTTTTATATTGGAGGACAGATTCATAAGTCCAGCTGTATTGTATATTCAAGTATCTGCTTTCCAGGTATGAGGATACTACTGATGTGATTTACATTTATCAACTGAAATTTTTCTATGTCAACAAACTGTTCCACATCCTTCTTACGAACGGATTCCTTTTTTGATCTTGTAAAGCTACTGCTCGTCCCTATTTCAGTACTAGACACTATTGCATTTTAGATGAGTCTCATAAGTTAAGCAAAATGTCACTTTGCTAATGACCTGCAACATGTGATGAAATTTGATATGATTAGCTTAACCTAAGAATTCTTTCAAGTACCATCTGAAGTAAACTAAAACTACTCTAGTATGTCTTGCCAACATGTAACAGATATGTCAGTTTCTCCCACAAATGGCTTTAGTTCTTCCATGCATATTCATAGTGTTTATATGCTGACATACATGTACACTGATGCAAGATGTTCTATATTCAAGTTAATCTAGCTCACAGAGACATGCATGAATTGTATTATTAGAAAGACTCCGTGTCCAGGTAGGAAAAGAATCTGAAATCTAAACAGCCAATGTCACGCAAGAGATGGAACAAAACTTGCAGATACAACAGATTCATGATGCTGATCTAATCAATATCTAACTTCCAATTTCTTATGAGGCGTTGAAAAAGAAACCATAGCATTGTTAATGAAGATTGATGAGAGAATCATAGTTAGATAATAAGGGGCCTGGAAAGGCAGTGTCTACTCCAAAGAGCAAAGAATTGGGAAAAATAAATTGAAAATTCTAAAATCTAGCTTTAATGAAAAAGTGGAAGGTAGAAGTAGGGGGAGGAATTTGAGTTAACTTTTAAATGAAAGTTCATCTATTGACATGGAATGTAAAGGGGGTTAAACAACCAAAAGAATAGAACAATGGTGAAGCGTTTAATGCAAAAATGGAAGGCGGATGTTTACTGCTTTCAAGAAACAAAGATCAGCAAGGACGTTGAAGTAATGGCTAAGCAATTATGGTCATGCCGATGGACGAAATGTGGTTACCTGGAAGCTGAGGGTACTTGTTTGGGGGGGGGGGGTTCCTTATGATGCGGGACAGTAGAAACTACACTAGTTGAATCTGGTCAGTATTCCATCACTTGTAAGTTTGTATCAACACATAATGTCTATACCTGGTATCTACTGGAGTGCATGCTCCCCATACCTGGAATGAGAAGTTACTTTGATGGGAGGAACTACCTGCAGTTGGAACCATTTGTGATGTTCCTTCGGTCACCTGTGGAGGCTTAAAAACAACAGAACTACGGAAGATATAAAATGATTTAACAAAATCTCATTTGTTATGTCTAACTTCTCAACGTGGACACAAGAGATGGAATTACATGACCCCCATTTACATGGTGGGATCTTTTCTTGGTTCAGAGATCATCCAAGTGTAGCTAGGCTAGGTAGATTCATATTCTCAAGCAAAAGCTGCTGCCTAGAGTGCTCTCTAATCACTGTTCTATCATGTTAGAATGTGAAACTGGGAGAAGAAAAGGTCAAATTCAAGTTCAAGAACTGGTGGCTCAAGGTGGAAGGCTTCACTGATTTGATCCAAGCATTGGTTGAATGAATTCTTGGTGGAAGGATGCCCAGACTACAAACTTAATGTTAAACTAAAAATGCTTAAGGAAAACTCAAAGAAGAGAGCAAAACAAATTTTGGGAAGTTAGTAAATAAGAGAATAGTTTACAGGAAGAATTGGCTGAAATTTATAAGTTACAGGTAACAAGAGCTTTGACTGAAGAGCCACCATAGTAGTGGAGTTGGAAGAGCTGGCAAAAAATGAAGAATCAATGTGGAGGCAGAAATCCAAAGTATTATGGCTGAAACAAGGGGACAATAACACAAGATTTTTCCAAACAATGGCAACATCACACACGAGAACCAACACCATTGACGGGCTGATAGACAAAGGAGAAATGTAGAAGATCCTATAGGTATCGGAAACACTATTATTGATTTCTATAGGAAATTTACACTGAACCTGGGAAATGCAAACCTCAATTTGACTTCCTGGATTTCCCAACTATAACTTAGGAGGAACAAACTTGGATGCAAAGACCTTTTACTGAGGCAAAGGTCCTGAAATGTTTAAAACAGTGTGATGGAGATTGCTCCAGGCCCATATGGCTTCACAATGAGTTCTTCAAATCATGTTGGGAAATATTAAAGGTAGATCTGATGTTGACCATTCATAACTTTCATCAGAAGGAAATTTTTGAAAAATCTTTCAAAGCTACTTTCATAGCATTGATTCCTAAAAAAGCTGGAGCAGAGGAGAAGTTTTGAGACCTATTGGCTTAACAGGGGGAATATATAAGTTTATTTCCAAACTGATCACTGAGAGGTTGAAGACAATAGTGGGGAAACTGGTTGATGTACACCAAAAATGGCTTTCCTAGAAGAAAGGCAAATTATGGATGTTTCACTTATTGCTAATGGGTTGGTGGCAGAGATCAACAAAAAAAGACTGGAGTCTTACGTGTGAGAAATATATGGGGAAAAATATCATTGAATTCTGTATCTAAATTTTACATTGAGACCCTATTTATAGACACTACATTAGAATCTTTTTCCAACTAGGAATCCTATTCTTATTCTTATTCCTATTCCTATTCCTATTCTTATTTTAAGTAGGAAATGCTTATTCTATTCTAACACTCCCCCTCAAGCTAGTGCATACAAATCATATGTACCTAGCTTGTTACAAATGTAATTAATATGAGGACCTATGAGGGATTTGGTGAAGATATCTGCAGGCTGATCATTTGACTTCACGAATTTCGTAACAATATTTCCTGAGAGTATTTTTTCTCTGACAATGTGTCATGAAACACTGGATTTGATGCGATATGAAGAGCTGCTTAATTATCACATAAGAGTTCCATCTGATCAATTTTGCCAAATTTTAGTTCTCGCAGTAACTGTTTGATCCAAACTAGCTCACAAGTTGATGTCACCATTGCTCGATATTCTGATTCTGCACTAGATCGAGCAACCACATTTTGTTTCTTACTCTTCCATGACACCAAATTACCTCCTACTAAAACACAATATCCGAATGTCGAACGTTTGTCAGAGGGTGATCCTGCCCAATCAGCGTTTGAATATCCAATGATATGCTCATGGCCTTGATCCTCAAAGAGTAGTCCTTTACCAGGAGCCGACTTTATATATTGCAGAATACGAACCACTATATGAACCACTACTTCCCAATGACTTTGACAAGGGGAAGACATAAACTGACTTACAACAATCACAGGATAAGATATGTCAGGTCTAGTCACTATGAGATAATTGAATTTTTCAACGAGCCGTCTATACCTATCAGGATTACTAAGTGGCTCCCCCTGTCCTGGAAGGAGTTTAACATTGGGATCCATAGAAGTGTCAATAGGTCTACATCCCATCATTCCTGTCTCCTCAAGAATGTCTTAGGCATACTTGCGTTGGGAAATAGCTATACCTGAACTAGATTGAGCAACCTCAATACCTAGAAAATACTTCAATTTGCCAAGGTCTTTAGTCTGGAAATGCTTAAAGAGATGTTGCTTCAAATTAGTGATACCATCTTGATCATTACCGGTGATAACAATATCATCAACGTAAACAACCAAATAGATATATCGACTGTGCAGAATGCAAATAAAACACCGAGTGATCAGCTCCACTACGAGTCATGCCAAACTGCTGAAGTATTGTGTTGAACTTCCCAAACCAAGCTCAAGGAGATTGTTTCAGACCATAGAGTGACCTATGCAATCGACATACAAGGCTACTAGACTCTCCCTAAGCAACAAAGCGAGGTGGTTGCTCCATATAGATTTCTTCCTCAAGATCACCATGTAGAAAAACATTCTTAATGTCCAATTGATGAAGAGGCTAATGACGAACGGCAACCATAGATAGAAAAAGGCGGACAAATGCTATTTTAGCCACAGGAGCGAAAGTGTCAGTATAATCTTTGCCTAAATATCTGAGTATATCCTTTGGCAACAAGGCGAGCCTTAAGTCAATCAACCTGACCGTCTGGGCCAATTTTGTTTGCGTAACCCCAACGACAACCAACCGTAGATTTACCTGTAGGAAGGGAGACAAGCTCCCAAGTACCACTTTTATGCAAAGTAGACATCTCATCAACCATAGCATGTCTCCATCCAGAATGAGAAAGTGCCTCATTTGTAGTTTTAGGAATGGAAATAGAGGACAAAGACGACCAAAGGCATAAGGGGTGATGATAGACGATGATAACTTTAGAAGGTATACTGTGGGTTAGTATTTCGAATGGATCGTATACCTTTTTGAAGTGCAAGTGGTTGGCTAGGAACAGGCAAGTCTGCAGTAGGAGCAGTGTGTGGCGCATGACATGAATCATCTAGGACTAGGATGGACGTGGACGGCGATGATAAGTTAGTAGTGGTGGCACGTAACCGCAGATGTAGAAGTAAGCGTAGATTCTTCAAAGGTTGGCACAGGTAAGACTTGAGGTATGGGTAAGACAATAGATTCATTAGGATGATCAGAAGATGTATAATAAGGCTGAGACTCAAAAAATGTAACATCAGCAGACATAAGGTATCGATGAAGATCATGTGAATAACAACGATACCCTTTTTGAACCCTAGAGTATCCAAGAAAGACACATTTAAGGGCACGAGGAGCTAATTTATCTTTCCCAGGGGCTAAATTATGAACGAAGCATGTGCTCTCAAAGACACGAGGGGGGATAGGATAGAGATGTGACTGAGGAAACAATATGGAACGTGGAACCTGATTTTGAATGAAAGAAGAGGGCGTTCAAACGTCTCCACAAGTAGTTTCGGTTGCACAATCTCATGTTTCTGTTGCAGGTAATTCTGTTCCGGGTAATTCTGTTACTTGTGTGTCACAGTCTAGATTTTACATTGAGACCCTATTTATAGACACTACATTAGAATCCTTTTTCAACTAGGAATCCTATTCTTATTCTTATTCCTATTCCTATTTGAAGTAGGAAATACTTATTCTATTTTAACATTATGCAAGATGGATATAGAATAGGGTTATGCTCATTTCAATTGGTCTTTTCTGCTAAATATTTGAAGGACACGGGATTCGGGAGGAAGTGGCTATCCTCTGTTTATTTTTCACAAATTAGAAATGGAAATTCTGAAGGTTTCTTCCAATATCAAAGGGGGGCTAGGGCAAGGGGACCCTCTCTCACCCTTCCTAGTTAGTCTAGCCATGGAAGACCTCAATCACATGATCAGGAGAGCAAATGTCAATGGTTGGTTGATAGGTTTTAAACCGTAGATGCAGGGGAATATGAACACTGAGGTGAGTGTTACTCACCTACTCTATGATATTGACTCCTTGATTTTTTGTGAAGCTGAGGTGACACAAATGAGACATATCACAACAATTCTCACTGTCTTTGAAGGTATTTCTGGGCTCCATTTTAACTGGCAAAAGCGTTCTTCCAAATAGAAACTCTACCTACAAAGTATTTGGGTATGCCTTTGGGAACACAAAACAAGGATATTGGAGTGTGGAATGATGCACTAGAGAGATGTGACAGGGAACTAGCAAGATGGAAGCCTCTCTTTGGGAGGGAGATTGACCCTGATCTAGTCAGTCCTAGATGCACTCCCATCCTATATGATGAGTTTTTTTTTCCTATTCCAATTTCCAAAGAGCATTGAGACCATCTCCAACCACCTTATTTTACTCTCCATTCTCTATATTTGGAGAGTAAAACAGAGAATGGGCACTCCATTTCACTTTTTTGTTATTTTATTATTATTTCTATTATTTTCTAATTAACATATTATTTTGCATACAATTTCATTGATTAAATATCTAATAGGCATAATTCTTTTTAAATGTAATATAATATTTAAAAAAATATTATTTAGTATATAATACTTTAATTTCAAATTAATAGTATTTTAATTTTTTTTCTTATTTTTGTCAATAATAAAATTTTATTTTTATAATTAATTTTCGTTATAAAGAATGCAGAAAATTAGAATGGTAAATGAAAATTTTAATTTAAAAATACAAAACGTGATACGATAATTTAAATACAAGATAACAATACGTGGTCTCAGTGCACCAATTCAATATGCCGCGGAGTTTGCAACTCCATCTATAGAAATGATGGTAGATGAAAATCTCCGGTTTGAACAATTTTTAGCTAGACATGAAAAAACTAAGGACAAAAATGTTCATTTTAAACTCCGTAAATGCATTAATAGAGCATTTATGAGTGCAACATAATAATTTGATAAATGAGTCTTTATGTAATTGTATATCACTTTTATTTGAATTTTTCATTAATTTATGTATTATATTATATTTTTTTTGCAATTTATATTATTTAAAAATTTTACAATAAAATATAATTATATATCACATCAAAAATTATATAAAGTAATTATTTAGAAAAAATAAATAAAGCATATATTATGAAATAAGAAAATAATAATGAAATAGAAATAATAATATAATATTGAGGAGAGAGAGATTTCTTTTTAGAAAGTAAAATAGAGAATTAGGTTGGAGTTGATTTTCTGAAAAATAGAGGACTCTGTATTTGGAGTTTAAAATAGAGGATGGAGTTGGAGATGAGAAAGATCAACAAACTTAGAAGATCTTTTCTTTGGAATGGAAACAAAGAAAAAAGAGGTTACAAGCTAGTCAAGTGGGACATCCTAACACTTAGCAGGAAGCATAAGGGATTGGGTATAGAAAAGCTAAGCCTTCAGAATTCTTGTCTTCTACAGAAATGGTTATGGAGATTTTGCGCTTAAAAGTTGTCATTATGTAAGAGAGTCATCATTGAGAAATATGGATTGCAAAGTCCTTGGTCTACTAAGGAAGTTCTGGGAACATTTGGATGTAGTGTTTGGAAGACCATCAGAAGACTAGGCCATAGTTCAAAGGTAACCATCTTCCTTAAGGTGAGAAATGGCAGGAAATTGACTTCTGGAATGATCTATGGATTGGGGAAGAATGCCTAGCAATATATTTTCCAGACTTGTTTATACTCGGCCAACAGAAAAAGGAGACAACAGGGTGGAATTTCTTGTTTAGAAGAACCCTTAATGACGGGGAGATAGAGAGAATCACTACTCTATTTCAAATCCTAAATACCTTTCCAGGCACTTCCACTGAGCCTTATAAGCCTATGTGGAGATTACAAAAGGAAAGGAGTGTTAGTCTTGTTATTGGAGTAGCAATGCTAGTCAAAGACAATAGAATTTGGCCTTAGAAGCTAATCTGGAAGGTAAAAATACCTCTAAAGGTCTCATGTTTTGCTTTGTTGGTGTGTAGAAGGGCATACTTAACACATGAAGTGCTTCAAAAAGGGAAGACAAATTTGCATCCTTGGAAGGAGATAGGAAGAAGACACTCTACTGAAGATTGGTGGGAGTTGATCCAAACTTGCATTTGGGGGGACTTTAAGGAAAAAGGAATGCTAGACGTTTTGAGGATAAGAGTAACAACATTCAGAAGATTAGAATGAATAGCCTTAGCCTTTTGTATTTTTGGTGTGAACAGGATATGAGGGGGGATATAAAACTTATTGTTGATTTCATAGGCAATTTGTAATCTCCCTAGGGGTAGTTTTGATATGCTCTGATGAGATTGCAAGTGACCTATGCTCATCATTATTTGATGATGAAACTCTTGTGTATTCAGTTACCCTTATCTAAAACAAAGGACTCCTACAATCACCTGACAGCCATGTTTCAAAGGTTCAGTCAGTGGCGGACCTATAGTTTGGCACAAGCGGGTTTAAATAAATACCACAATAGCCAAAAATAGAGGCACATCAGACATAGCAGGCGAGAATTGCTTGCAACTCTTTTTTTCTTCTTTCTGATCTTGCCATCACGATGCAATCATCATCTCTAATATTTGTTATTTTTCAACAATGAACAAATTTTCCAAATCAATATTTTGAAATTTATTCAGATTTGTCTTTAGTATAATTTATATATATCTACTTTACTGGTACTTCCAGAAATTTTGAAGATCTTTTAAATTTTGACCTAAGTTCTATCTAAATAATTTAGAGAACTTATATGCTGAGCCAAAAAATTCAGTATTGAATAAATAAACAATTTTGATATAAACCAAATCAAATTAAAGATAAAATATAATAAATAAATCCAACAAGTATGCTTAAATGTCTTACTTAAAGTTATGGAAGAGAAACAAAATTCACTCTGTATAAGTTGAGATAGATTCCTAGCAACTAGCGTCTTGTTCATGTGATTTCTCTTTCACCATGTAATTAATGTTGTTTGAGTTTTGACATTCCTCTTGGTTTGCTATTCACTTTGTGGGTCCTCCTCTGTGTTCAGTAAGCTAGTATCATTGGACCTCGGATGAAGTAGGTAGATATATGGAGTTTAATATGCGACTCCAGCAATAAATCATACCGTTTTGGAGTATCCCTCTGCTTGCATGGAGATAAACAACATCATTAGAGTTCATTTGCTAGTGATGAATGGTTAGAGCTGGCCAGAATTTTACATCCTCTAGATCAAAGTGAGAAATTTGTGCCAATGCTTCACAGGAGGATATGAACATAAATAGGCATTTATCTATCACCAAATAGCTATTACATTGAGTATAATATGTTCGTCTTCGAACTAGAATTTGCTTCACGGAGAAGAAAAGCATCTAGACATCCTTGGTAACATGCCAATAATTAGAATATTCAAGATAATGTTGTGTTGGTTTATGACCACCAAAATCACATCTTTAGCTGAATGATATATGACTTTCTTTCCTTCTGTATGTGTAGTAAAAGTTCTTGGGCTAAGTAACTTATGCCAATACTAGATGGTCACCCCCCAAAACAGGATGGAGCCCCAAACAATCCCTCCTATAATCTTATTTCGCAAAGGAAATGTTTCTTACCCCGCACGCGAGATTGATATGGTTTTGAATGTATGGACAAGTTTGTTGAGCTGTAAAAAAAAACACTTTTCTGGTTATTTCTAGAAGCTGTTTTCTGTAATATACCCATATGGTGTTATTTTCAGCTGTTACAGCAGTAAATTCACATGATAATCATGTACAGGAACCACACAATATGGTCATCATTGCAGAATACAGGCTGCCAGAGGTGAAGGCGGGGACAGCAATGTACTTTGATTTTCCTAGACAAGTTAGTACTCGTCGAATCTCATTTCGACTTCTTGGAGATGTTGGTGCATTTACTGATGATCCATCAGAGCAGGATGACTCGGATGCTAGGGTCCGGATTGTGGCAGCAGGACTGTCTTTGGCTAATAGAATCAAGCTGTATTATTATGCCGATCCCTACGAGCTCGGAAAATGGGCGAGTCTTTCAGCTGTTTGATTAAGATAATCCCCAGAGTTTACATGATTAATTTTGTATTTTAGGAGTCTTTTTATTCTTGTTGCTTTCAGGAACATCATTGATTTATTATTTCATCTTAAGTTGTATAGGAGAGTTGGAGTTTATACTGTTAAATTCTGTATAATTTGTTGTGGCGGAAGAGAACATTTTGCAAAAGTTGGATGTATAATTTCGAGGTTGTATTAAGAAGGTATAATACTAACGGAACTTATCTAGTATATTGCTATAGATTTAGACTGTAGAAGTGTGAATCCCAAAGTTGAAAGAGCTAAAAGACCTAAATTACCTTCCAATATCCTTGAAAAAACAAATTTGTTTGGCTTTTCCGCTGATGGCAGGAATATTAATATGAGAATGAAGCCTTGATCACAATTAGAGTGGAGGATGGATACGGTCTGATGTATATATGTGTGGAGAACACTTGTTAATTGGCAGTTAAAAAGAGTATTTGAAGATTTGAGATTAGAGTACCACAGCAAATGAAGATATCTCGAATACATCCGATATGAATATTATGGGTTCTTGCCTCTTGGTCATGGCGACATTTATATTCTAGATCAACCGAGTGTTCAACATGTATTTCTGATCATGGTTATTGATAATATTCATATCATTGCCTCTTTGTCATGGGGACATTTATGAACTTGATCAACCTGAGTGTTGAACATTTGTGATGGTTGAACCTACATGGACTTACCACTAGTCCTAGTTAGTTATTCAAGTCATGAATTTTCAAGGTTTTATTTATGATTTTACCAAACTTCAAATAGAAAGGATAAGTAAATAGTTTTTTTCAAGATCAACATAGTAAGAGAGGGGTCCCAAGGTTATGCCACTTTGCATGATCACATTATGTCTACACCTTCATTATCTTTCTAAATACAACCGAGTTGGTGAATCACAGGGTTGATATTATTGTCATGGCCTCTCGGACCTTTAAGAGTCTATCTAATAATTATATTATTAAGTGATATACTCATAATTAATCCAAATGCATTTATATCTCATGTGAAAGACAAGTTGGGGAAACTAGGTATAATTTCCATCCTAGCCACAAAATGC
Organism: Solanum pennellii; assembly: GCF_001406875.1. Taxonomy (NCBI): domain Eukaryota; kingdom Viridiplantae; phylum Streptophyta; class Magnoliopsida; order Solanales; family Solanaceae; genus Solanum; species Solanum pennellii. Next base: position 37,572,400 of record NC_028644.1, read on the forward strand.
ATCGTACTCCTTTTAACCAACCTTATATACCTAACTTTCCTCATCTCGCGTTTCCATTATGACAATCCATTTATCCTATTGGTAGATAAGACATAGAAATAGCAAAATTATAATAACAATTCATATGGTAGAAAAATACAAACAACTTTACATTAAGATATAACATTCATATTTTGGCCATAACCTTGAATAAGGGTGCTAAACCGCTTATTATATGGTAACACTTGCAAAGATATGTGTTTCCAGCAAAAAGTTAAAGAGAAGAAAAGTAATCCAAGAAGAAGAAGAAGAAGATAAGCCATCTCTACTTTGCTTCAATGTGTTGACCCCCCAACTAAAAATTGACTAAGAATAGATCAATTAAAAGGATGTTGGGCCTTGTCTTTTTAGCCACACTTTGGACTTGGTTCCGTAAGGCCTGTGAAACTTTTTTCAGGTCGCTACAACATTTTATTACCTCCAAAACACTACAGTGAGTAATATTTAGGGAAAATTATATGGAATGGCAAACATTCCTAAGTAATTATATAATAGGGGTATAGTTTAATGTATTTACTTTCTATAATTATTGTTTATTTTTTTTTGCTATAATTAATGGGGTCCACCACCTATTATATAACCAATAGTATAAAAACTTTTTTTAAAAAAATTTGTATATAATTTTACACAAAACAATATTATCTCTCCTATTCATATTCTACCTTTTCTCCTATAATTAATACCTCTATCCGATTTGAATTTCAAATTGTCCAAAATTCAATTACTCCCTCCCGAAGTTGAATTCAATTTTTGTAGGTACTCCTAAATTTTAGTCGTTTTCCTTTTTCTTTTATTCTTATTCAACAATTGTATATGTATTGTGTTTCTTATGTTTTTTCATATTTTTTTGATGAAATAATCGATTGTTTGTTCTTGTTAGATCTCAAATTAGTCACAAAATGAATGAATCATCTTCATCTATGAGGATGAAGATTACCAGAGGTATTCCATTGCACGTCAATTTTGTTGACAATTTACCATCGTTTTCAATGGGTTTAACTCAAGATTTTGGGGTTGATGTAGGGTCTATGGTAAAATCAAAACAAGTTCAACATGAACAAACAATGGAAGAATTGAGATCAAAGAAAAAATATGACCCTACGGCAGTTCAAGAAGTTATTAACAATGCTAAAGCTAGAGGCATTACAATTGTACAAAGAGGAAGAAAGAGGAAAGCAGTAAACATTGATTCAGAGGAAAATACATGTGAAATTGACGGATCTGAAGAACATCATAATCATGAGGTAGTGGCTTAAAACACAAATTTAGATACAATTTTTTTGTTACTTATATGTCAATATACAAAAAAATTATTGTTTAAGTAAATTTTGTATTCACGTAATTGTATATAGTATATTGCATGTTTAGTACACACATGTTTTAGTTATATATTTGTATGTGTGTCTGTAGATTTGATTACTTTATACATACTTTAAGTTATGTATAATGAATAATATACTAAGTCTTAATAGTGGTAGTAGCAGATTGTATATTAAAGGCTCATTATTATTTTTGTTTTTGTATATATATACAAAAAGTAATTGGACTTAGTTATACAGATGAAAAAATTTCATATATGATTATAATTTGTATATTTTATTAGTTATATACAAATTATTGAAGTTAGTATATATTAAGTTTATATACATATACAAAAATTGTAATTTGTATATTTTAGTAGTTATATACAAATTATTGAAGTTAGTATATATTAAATATATATATTATTGGAGTATGTACAAAGTCATTTAGACAGTTGTATATATTGCCTTGTTTAACTACTATATTCATGTACATATATTGATATACAAAAAAGGTAAGTTTGTAGACATATACAAAAAATTAATCTGTACATGACTTCTTTTAAAATTGACAATTTTTGTATATATTATACAATCAAATTACTGAATTGATTTTACAGTGATATTCTTTTTAATATACAAATACTACATAAAAAAAAAAGTATATAATTGTACCAAAAGCAAAACACTTACTTTATGGCTATATACAATTATCACCAACGATTACCTGTATTCGCTTACACTGATCTTCTTTATAATATAAAAATACTACACTAACAAAAAGTATATAATTGTATAGTAAAAAATTTCTGCTTAAAATAATCATATTTTGAAATTAGTTTTTCAAAAAAAATAAAATAAATTATGACACCGCAATAACGAACGCACATAAATCAAAATTTGTAAATCCAATAGAACATTGTATAATTATTGCAATATTAAACATGAATTTTCATCCAATGAACACTTACCTGAATTCGATTACAAAGAAAAAATAAAAAAAATTGATGAACTGCTGTTTCATAAACAGCAAAAACAAGTTTATCTTTTGTTTCAATTGCTGTATAATTCTTATTTTTTTGAATTTTTTTTTGAATTTGAACGTTTACCTTAAAAAAGGGACATTTACCTTAAATTATGGCATTATCTATATTTATTGTTAGCATATTTAACGCTTCAGTTACAAATCACTTTTTAAAATAAAATTGTATAAATAAAAAACAAAAGAAACCTTATATACAAAATTAAAGATACCTAAAATAACTAAACTATACCCATAGAATGTAATTAGGTAAACTATACCCATATAATGTTATTTAATCAAATAAGTTTGCCATATATGAAATTTTCCCTATTTAACATGTTTTAACTCACAACATATAAACACTGAAAAATCATAATTGTAAAGATGTCCAATCTCATTACCCAACGCTTTAATATTTGTTCAATCATGAAAACTTCTAAACACCCAAAATATGTAACCCATCTAGCCACGCCAATCAAACAGGCACCAAAACATTTTAAACCTCAACAAAGTCTCAACTAGTAAATGCTTTTGGCATTGCAATACAAAGACAATTCTAACAAGACCATATAACCTCTAGAACCAACATAATTCATAGGGCAAAAAAACAATTCACAGAGAAATCAAATAGTTCACCAAAATCTCACCATTCATGTGCCCTCTCTTTTCCTCGCTCATTCACAACATATAACAACTTCGGGGGCATATAATAAAAAGTGACAATTTCACTCACCCTCATAAATAAATTCTCACGATACATGTAAGATATATCTTAAGCTTACTCTTAGTCTCACACTCTATTAACAAAAGTATTCATCACATATGTTCAAGTTGCAATGTAGGTTAAGGGACAAGTTGGAAATATTTGGTAAAATAGTGACTTTAACATATTCAACTTCACACAATTAAGACATTTTTCTTATATCTCCCTTTAGATTTTTGCACTTAATCTTTTCTTTGCACATCGCTAGTAAGGAGCAAATTTTTTTTGGGGTATAAACTGTTTATATTACCTCAACAGACAAAGAAATGACAATCTAAAGAGCACACTATATCCAACCCCCTTCCTGGAAGGTTATTGGACTGCTAGTGCCTCAGTAAGTAACTATACATTGCCTCATTTCTATATTTCTAGCTGTTTTATTAAATTCCTACAACTAAAGGCTCTTTTTGTTCTCTTTTGGCATCCTATTCTTTCCTGCACCTCTTTTTTTATTTGGTTGCTCACCTCTACATCTTGAAGCATCAAATTCTTGAAATGCTTCTGTTGTCTCATGTATTCAGATTAGCAAACCAGAAAAAATAATAAAGATGAAAGAAAAACACAGAACTATCTGACTCCACAGAATTCACTGTGTGTTCTTAAGAAATTTAATTTCCTCAAGTACCCGAGATTGCAGATTAATTCCTACCAAGATAAAATGGATTAACCATTAAGGAAGTAGCGATCAAACTTCAATAATTTCAGCGAACTCAAATGACAGCAACGAATGACACACACAAACACGATCGATCGATTTTGTTTTCTAAGAAATGTATGCAAAAGAAGGAAATAATTCAATGCTAAAAAATGAGAGAGTTTCTCTATTTATAGCCAACAAAGGGTCAAGGTCGCAACTCTATGGAAAAAAAGACAATCTTTCAGAAAAGTCACAATACTTTTGAAAAGGCACAACCTGTCAAACGGTCACAACCCTTTAGAAAGGACACAACCTTTCATAAAGGGCACAAGCCTCCGGCAAAGTGACAACCCTTCAAGAGACTCACAACCCTTCATTTCCTGTTCACACCTTTAAAAGCCAACATTGTTATCTCCTATTTTCAAATTAGCAAACCATAAAAAAAAAGATGAAAGAAAAACACAAAGAACTATCTGACTCCACTGAATCCACTTTGTGTCCTTAAGAAATATAATCCCCTCAAGTACCCGAAGTTGTAGATTAATTCATCCCAAGATAAACGGATTAACCATTAATGAAGTAGCAGTATCTCAAACTTCAATAATTTCAGCGAACTCAAATGATATCAACGAATCAGACACACAGACTCGATCGATCGATTTTGTTTTCTAAGAAATGTATGTAAAAGAAGGAAAGAATTCAATGCTAAAAAAATGAGAGAAAGTTTCTTTATTTATAGGCAACAAAGGGTAAATGTCACAACTCTTTGGAAAGAAGACAACCTTTCAGAAAAGTCACAACACTTTTGAAAAGCACAACCTTTGAGACAGTCACAACCCTTTACAAAGGATACAACCTTTTATAAAGGCCACAACCCTCGGGCAAAGTGACAACCCTCCAGGAGAGTCTTAACCCTTCATTTCCTTTTCACACATTTAAAACCCAACAATCCCCCACATGAATAGGGAATGACCATTTTTTAAAAACATATGTGTGAAAACTGTGTGATAGGTAAGTAAGGGTTAGTCACATCTGGATAAGTAGGTTTCCCCTTAAACTTTTCGTGGTGAGCATATATCGGATATACTCGATCAATCGGTATATTTAATATCTTTGAACCATCAAGATTTTGGTGTATACCTAGACAACATAAGTCACACAATCAACCCTTGAACTATTTTGGTTCTCATTGTTTTGTTCATTTCAGCCATGAACACATCTTGGTTAATAAGTGCTTAGAGAAATGACCTTATCGGATTCTCCTTGAAACGTCTTTCACTTCACACTTACATAGGTGATTTTAAATGTGTTATTCCGTAGATACACCATTTGATACACCCTGTATTAGTGTTAGAAACCATTAAAAAGTCCTAATGCCTTTATCCTTGTTATTGAACATTGTCTTATCATGAGAATGGTCCATAAAAAATAATGTTTTGACAATGTTGAACCGTCATTAATGACTTTGTTTGATCTCGTTGAACCTAGATCTTGGGATCTCCAATCTTCTAGGTAGAGTTACGGCAATAATGACTTGTCCTCGGCAATAGTCCCATTCCCTTTGATAATCTATCAACTTCCTCTCTAGTTAGACTTTTTATAAGTGGATCCGACACATTATCCTTTGACTTTACATAGTCAATTATGATAATTCCAGTAGAGATTAGTTCTCTAACGATATTATGTCTACGTCATATATGTCGAGACCTTCCGTTATACATCATGCTCCATGACCAAACTATTGAAAATTAACTCTCACATTGTATGCATACTGGAGCTTAAGGTTTGGGCCAAAAATCTTTCAAGAAATTTCAGAGTCATTCAACTTCTTCACCGGCCTTATCTAGAGTAATAAACTCAGATTTCATAGTAGAGCGAGCGATACATTTATGTTTGGAAGATTTCCAAGAGACTACTCCTCCACCAAAAGTAAATACTTATCCACTAGTGGATTTTATTTCATTTGACCTAGTGATTCAATTTGCATCACTATATTTTTCCAATATTGTTGAATACTAGTTAAAATTTAAAGCAATAGTTTGTTAAGTATGTTTTTAAATACTCAAAACTCTTTTCATTGTCATCCAATGAGTTTGATTAGGATTACATATGAACTGACTCAGTTTACTAATAGCACATGCTATATCTGATTGTGTACACTTCATGATATATATCATACTTCTCAATACTCTAGCATAATTCAATTGCGAGTCACTTTTGCCTTTATTCTTTTGAAGTACAAAACTCACATTTATTGGAGTCTTGGCAATATTGAAATCCAAATACTTGAACTTGTCAAGTACTTTTTCAATCACATCAGTAACTTCAATGTCTTTCATATCGAAGTTACTTTCTAGCATATAGCATTTTATGTCAGAAACGTATTTATTGATGATCAACATGTCATCAACATAAGAACAAACAATGACCTTGTGATTCAGATGTCTTTAATGTAACAATTTTGTCACATTTTTGAATTCATTTGTCAACATAATTTGGTCAAACTTTGCATGTATTATTTGGACGCTTGTTTTTAGTCCACAAAGTGACTTAACAAATTTACAGACTTTCTTTCTTTACCAGGAACCAAAAAACCCTCGAGTTGTTCCATGTAAATTTCTTCCTCTAATTTTTCATTTTTAAGAAAAATATTTTTACATCTATTTGGACGAATTTGAAGGCCATACACCGCAACTAGAACAATCAACATCTGGCTTGATGTATTCTAGTTAATGGTTATTATGTGTCAAAATAATCAAGTCTTTCTTATTGTCTATAGCTTATGACAATAAGTCTTTCTTTGCATTTATCAATAGTTCCCTCAACTTTCTTTTCCTTTTGTAGATCCACTTTGAACCAAAAAGTTTATTTCCTGGAGGAATATCAACAAACTCTTAAGTACAAATGCTTAAGATTGAATAAATTTTACTATTGACAGCCTCTTTTCAAAATGAGTCCACAAGAGCATAGCTTCTTCGAATTTACGAGAATCATTTTCAAGAAGAAATATTACAAAATCAAATTCGAAGGAAGTAATTTGTCCATTTACATTTACTACCCCTCTGAATCTCTTTACTAAGTACATTCTCCTTTGGTTCATTCCAAGGTTGTTTAGACCCTTCACTTAACTATCCGATGGTTCATACATATGGGTCATAACTTGACATGTTTAATTATTTGTAGCATATCAAATGAACATACAATCCACAGTCTTAGGTCCTTTTTTTACCAGTTTGAAAATAGTTTCCTCATTTCCATTTCTCATATGGATTAGACTATATTGAAAATTGTTAGTTCACTATCTTTCAAGAGTTATTGCTTGTATATACTTTAAGAGGCGATAATCATTCTCTATCAGGATACAACAAAGCCTGAACAAACAAAACTTTTTGTTGCTCCCTTTCATAATAAACAAAAGTTTTTTTAATTATTCGTTACTCCCTTTACTAACAAATAAAATTTTTTGTTTCTCTCTTTATATACAGACAAATTTTTGTTGTTCTGTTTTGCTATAATGATAGCACCCCTACAAATTTTGAGGTAAACCTGAACTTATAAATAGGACGTTCAATTTTTCCTGTAAACAATTTCATTAGATTGAGGTGAGAATGTGAAGTAATTTGATGGATGATTCCATTTTTTGCAAAAGAAGATTCAAATTCTTCACATCTACCACTTCTAATCATGAAAATATTCAACTAACTTTCAACTTCAATTTTATATCGCTTATATGTTTCTATTGCTTCATCCTTACCATTCATAACAATATCTAGTGCAATTGTCAATAAAATTTATGAAACACTTTTTCCCACAATGAGATGATGTTGACTTCATATCACAAATTCAGTGTAAATCAGTTCAAAAGTATTCTAATTCATTTCAACAACACATACTTGACATTAATTTATTACACTAGAAGTTAGGCAAAACTATTAAGTTGATCTATTTTTGCAAGGTTTGTAATTGAAATGTCTCAATCATTTATGTAACAAACAATTTGAGTCAAGCAAATAAGAACAAACAAAAATATCAAGTTTGAAAAGACATTCTGTGAGGTAACCTCTATCCACAAATATTTTGTTCTTTACTTTTGATAATTTTCTGAAATACAGACGTTGTTTTACAGTCAACACCTTGTTATATGTCCTTTTTAGAAGGACCTTTCTATAACATTCAATTTGTTATAGAATTACCCATGAGCATAGTTTGAGGTGTCAAAATGGGTTGGCCCTACCCAACCCAACCCAACCCTAACAGGCTACAGAGTTAAATGGGTTGGGGCGGGCTTACCATTTTAATTAAAGTACCAATAAAATAGCGGCCCACAGGTTGGGACGGGTTGATCCTTTAACCAAAAAATGAACAATATTACTCTCGTAGAAAGAGTATCTAATGTTGACGTCTATGAACACGACATCAATTCATACAAAAATTCATTTATAAATCACATACTTCGGTGAGTACTTACAAAAATAAATTTCTGAATCACACACTTTGGTGAATAATTACAAAAATATATAATAGCCAACGTAAGATTTACAGATAAATGTTGATCATTCCATCATTTCTCCCACAAAAACTAGCTGGTTTAAAAGTTTTCCAGCAACACAAGGCAGCCTAAATACTAAACAAATCTAAATTTCTAAATATTACATGACTCATTAACTAATGTTTTACAACTCCGCTTTTACTTCCACCAACTCGATCACATTTGAATCAACATGTGATATTATTTTCTTAAGAAATTCATCTTCACCTGCAATTCACCATGCAAGATGATATTGCAAAATACTTGATTTTTTATTTTTGGACATACCTATTCATAAAATCTTTACAAATAAAACACTATTAAAAATATATATAAAAATATTTACAAAAATTAATAGCCCATGGGCTGGCCTCTAAGGCTTGTGGGTTGGTGGGCCTATGAGGCCAACATGCCAAATGGACCAAAACTATTAAACCCAACTCCACTTATTTCGAGGGTTGGGTTGGGCCGGCCTCACGGGCTCAATCATTTATGTCACAAATAATTTGAGTCAAGCAAGTAAGAACAAACAAAAATACCAAGTTTGAAAAGACCTTCTGTGAGGTAACCTTTTCCCACAAATATTTTGTTCTTTACTTTTTATAATTTTTCAAATACAGACCTTCTTTTACAGTCAACACCTTGTCATATGTCACTTTTAGAAGGACCTTTCCATAACATTTAATTTTTTATAGAATTACCCATCACCATAGTCTCATTGGTCCAATAAGGGCAACATGACCCAAATATTTATTTTACAACACAAACATAACATGTTACTTTTCACCAATGTTCATTTCTATACAAAAATATTATTTTCATAGACATATCTTTTCATAAAAAATCACAATATTTTAAGTGAAACTTTTTCTTCAAAGAATACAATTCTTTTGAACGAGTAATATAATTTTGTAATTTCATACTAGTCTTATCTATTGACACCCAATTTTGGCCCTCCACAATATAAATTGATCACGGAGCTTCCTAAATTCTAACGATTTAAAATAATTGACTTTATAAAATTCAAATATTTTTTTTGAGTTTTCAAAGTAATCGTAGTAATTTTGTAATTTTTAAATAAAACAAGATTTCTATACATATTATGTGTATAATTAGTATATTTTATAAATATTTGAAGATCACCTCAAAATGATTTTAGTTTTGCTTAAATAATTAGAAAATTAGTTCAGTTAATGAATAGCTTATATTTTTGAGTTAATTAGTTTATAATTAAGTTAATTATTTTAGGTCGTTAAGATTGAGAAGCTCATTAATTAATTTATATTAATTTTCTTATTTAATTTTTTTTAGCCGAATTACTAATTCAGCTCAATTTCGGTTATATTCTTAAGTTCAATTTTCTATAACTTTAATCCATTGTTCAAATCCTCATTCTAAATCTAACCAATTTCTTCCATCCATTTAAAAGACCAACCTTTGGTCCAACTTTCTATTTGAACCCAAACTCCAATTTCAGTTAACCTTCCAGCCCAATTCCTCCATATAACCCGACCCACTTTTTCTTCAACAAAGAATACCAAGACTCCCCAATACCAATACCCACTCGTATACCAGCCGACCCGACCCACACCCGTGTCTTCTTCTTCATCACGAAGAAACCCAGAAAAATGCAACCCGATTCCATAATCAACCCTGTCGAAGCGTCCTTCTCCCTCGCCTCTTGTAAATCGTACGACTCGTTTGAGAAACGATCTAGGTGTCAAAATCTCGTGTTCCTCCTCGTCCTTACTTGAAAATCAAAGGTTCCTCCTTATCAATCCATTTGAAATTGTATGAACCAGCTCACACCTTATCCTCTAAAAAATTTAAAATTTGTAGCAGTCCCACATCATTCCCCCCCCCCTGAATTTCAACCCAAAAGTTTCTCGATGTAAATCCACTTCTCTTCACTGTTCAAGGGGATGGTTTTTGAGAGCTCAAGAATTGAAAGAACCCCCGTAAAGGTTTTTGGGAGCTCTTATGTAAGGACCCTAAAAAAGAATTAAGGTGCATAGAGCCTCACATGTGCCTAAAAAGGTTTAAAATAAGTTAAGTAAGTGCTTTATAGTATGTATACTTGATTTTAAGTCATTTGGAGGTCAAACGTTCAAGAACGTCCGAAAGTTAGACTTGAGACGTGCATGTGTGTCTTGGCAAGTTTTATGTGTTGTTTGGTGCTCAAATTGATAGGATAGGACCCTAACATGTATACGAGTGTATTTAGGATTTAAACATCCGTGCACGACTCCTCAAGGACCGTCCCAGGATCCTTGAGGAGGACCCAACCTTGGGCTAGCAAGCTGCCCAAGGCAGCAACTTTTTGCAGTATGATGAAGCTTGTTCGCGTCGCGGACTAAGGTCTCCCATGGCCAAAAGTTTTTTCCTCCTCACAGACACAACGTGGACTCTACTTTTATACGAATTAATGCCAAAAATCATGTGCGAACAACTTTGCGTCGCGGACTTGTTCCCTGATGAAGATTTCAAAAGTGAAAGTTAAGTTTGACATGTTTAAAAGTCCAAATAAGTGTGGGAGTGTTTTACTAATATTGGGAGACATTTATAAACTGTTTTTAAGAAATACTTAACCCCTTTCCCAATTCAAAACCCCAACATCCAATAAGAAAATCAAAAATCCCAAAACTCTCTTCTCCTCCAAATTCTCTCAAACCTCCATTGGAGGGGAAACTCAAGGTCAAGCTAAGGGCTGAATTTTCATGGTTTATTCTCGAATTTCTCATGGGTATTCAATCAATAAGGTATGGTTATCTCTTCCTTAGTTATCCATTCATCTAAGGAGTTCAATCAAGGATTTTCAAAAGTGATTAAAAGACCAAAATTCCCAATTTTCAATCTAGACATGAGTTCTTTTTCAAATTAATTTCAAAAGCATGTTTATGATAAATTAATAATTATATACTGTTTTAAAGATGAATTTCAATCCAATTTCATGATGAACCCATGATCCTCTTGAATTCTTAAATTGACCTGTAATATCGGTCTTGTGATCTTAACTCTATTTTGATTGAATAATGCTTCAATTATGTTGAATTGCCTATACTAGTATTATTCATGTGAATAGAATATGAATTGTTGATTATTCATCAACTGTGATCAAGGTTTAAAGATTGGGTAAATTGATCTACATTCCTGTACTTTCTATAGACTTGATGAAGAAGTGTACCCAATGTGATCTTGAAACCCTGATGTTTGAAGTATGATTTCGTTTTTGTAATGGTACCTTTAGATACTTTTTAATACATGTATTGATGTTGAATTATTTTAATTGATCAATGATGATCAAAGCTTGGAAGAATTTTAAGTTGGCCCTATTCTCTCAACTTTTCTATACAATTGCTAGATGCTTTGCCTCGTATGGCATTGTGTGATATAGTCCACTTATGGTGGCGGTATTTAATTTCTTTTCATTCTATATGTGATGTTATCCCCTGGTCTTAAAGGCAATTGTTTCTTGAAAGTGTTATTTTGATTATCACACAATATGAAGTATTAAGCCTAGTCTTCAGTGCTAGTTCATGATCTAGGTTATATTGATGATGCTTTCTATATGTGAATGAGGATACTAGGGTTATAGGTATATATTTTTGACATGGTTGAGGTCTATTGATGATTCGTTACTCTTGTGTAGAATGATCCCTACCTATGAACCTCTACATGAATGTGTGGTCTCAAGCATGATTAGGAGTCTTAGATTCAAGTAGTAAAGATGTCTTGTCTCCTATGTTATGATGTTGTTGTGTGTAGTTCCCATTGCTCCATATGTGAGTTGTCTATTGTTTAGGGTACTTGAATGTGTATTGTGACCTTTGTAAGGTGGCTGCCTCAATGTTAGGATTATTGCCATTATGTGATCATGTTGTCCAATGTACACACACCTCATGGATGCTTACAAGTAGTATAGGTTCATGGTGTCTAATGAAAGGGTATTCTCGTATGCACTAGTGTCTACTACTATACATATAGAGTAAATGTCCATGAAGTATGTTATGTATCCCTTAACTAGGATGACTTGATAGGTGTACTAGTATGGAAAAGGGTATGGGACCTTGACTATACATTGCACATGTGTGCCTTGATAGAATAATTCTAGGTTTGTGATCTATGTACATGAATATGAATGCATGATTATGTTATGAATATGACTTGTATGTTATGATGTCAAGTGTATGATATGTTTAAGTATGAATGTGTGTGTTCTAAGGGTGTTTATGTGAAAGGTTTGCTCACATATATGTGTAAACACATATGAAAATATGTCCATTATGCATGAATGATGATCTAGTCAATCGACGAGCTCTTGAAAGGTGTTCTCAAGAGTATCATAAACTAGATGGTGCTTGAATATGCTATATCGATGTGAATGGTTTTATCATATGATATAGGTTGATGAAAGGATTCTCTCATCTATGACCTATGAGCTAAGCATATGGGGAGTCAATATCCTAAAGCCTAATTTTATAAAGTAATGTTCATAAAGGCTTTTCAATAAAGGTAACTTAGATTAGCACCGAGTGAAATTGAAGTTGAGGGGTGTCCCTTCCCAATGTAGGAAGGTAGGCTAACCAAAATTCTCACGAGGTGGATAACTACAATGCCCCATTTGAAATAAAGAGGATTTTCACCTCCAAGTTCCATAAATAATGTTTCCCCTATAGGATATAGCAAGTGATATCACATAATATGCTAGCATGATATTAATGTTCTACTTTGGCAATGTAGAGCACCTTCCTTTGGTGTAAGGTTCCACAACACCATATTCCATGTTTAGCACCCATGAGCTTAGTATCGGTTAAGTCTATAGTTCCCCTAAAGTAAAATGAAAAGTGGAAGTAAAGTAATGAACCCTAACTAGGATAACCTAAGGTAAGTTTCTTAGTGTAGGTGAAGGTATGTGACTTTACCTATGCATTGCACAAGTAGCTCCTGAAGGGAGTTCTAGGAAGGTGTTCTAATGTATATGTATATATTTATATTCTTTATGCATGACTTTGTAGTGTTGTCTAATTGGTGTGATGATATGCATGGTATGAGTCCTAGTGAGTCTATATGAGGAGGTCTTACCTTATATGCATAATGTTGGTCTTATTGACTATATGATGAAGGTCTTACTTGGCATATATGAAGTTGTCTTTACTTTCCTTGTTTATGTATGAAGTAAATGGTACGCTTGTGGTCTCTTTATGAGTTTACTTAGTGTGTGTGAGGTTACGGGACTTCACATGTATATTGCACTAGTAGGCTTAGATTGAGATTAGTAGTAAGGTCTTGTGATGTCTATATGATATGAAGTCCAACTATGCTTCTGTTGACTATTTCCTATCTCGTAAAGTTTTGCTCTTTAGTTAACTTAGTATGTCGTCTGTTAAGTTTAGATTAATATATGCTAGCAAGAATGTTCGGAATGGTCAAAATTTGAGATTCTGCTATGGTTGGTTGCAAAATTTTATAAAAAAATTGATTTTTAGTAGTTTGAGGTAGCTTGAACTTGTATTGAATGTCATTTACTGAGCACATGAACTGTTTTGGAGTATTTATGCCATGTTTTGATAATTTCAGATTATTGAGATTTAGCTATGTATACCTTTAGCAGTGGTGTCGATATGGTCTAAATATGCACCTTTCTTTAGTTGCTAGTATGTATGGACCATTTTTTTTAACGAGGTTGTATCTGCTATAAATTGCTAAGTTGAGGGTGGTCTTTCCCTTTGATTTAAGTTGTGGTTGGCAGTTGGAGTATTGAAGGTAAAGTTGTTTAATTCTATAAAGAGTGTGTTTTATAAAGGACCAAAGGTCCATTTGATTTGTTGTAATGGATTCAACTAGAAGAGCATTGTCCCAGTGCCTCGTCCGGGAGATAGAACTAATGGGGGAACATGTTTTGTTTCCTCGCGATTGTCCAAGTCATGTTCGTGTAATCAACGTTATACACTGAAAAAGGGTTGATGTCCTTCTTTTGGTTCATTGGATTATGCATTCTACAAAGTTCGGACATATGTACTTGGTCTTTTGTCACAAAGATCATCTAGGCCCTTGGAGAAGTCGAAGCAATAGTTTTAAATTTGTTATTTACTTATAATGCCTATGATAGTTTCTAATGTGTGTTACATTTAAATATGAAGTCGAAGCACTAGTTTTAAATTTTTTATCTACTTATAATGCCTATGATAGCTTCTAATGTGTGTTACATTTAAATATGAAGAAATGTTTTTTTTAAATGCTGTACTTCTACAATCTCTATAGGCATCTTAAGTTATTTGCTTAATTTGACATTGTTTTTCTTGTTGGTTCTAATTCATATTTCCTCTTCCTTTATTGCATGAAGTCTCTTGTTTGAGTCTAATGACACTCCCCTCCTTGCATCCGTTTTTCCTTGAGTCAACCTCCATCTAAGTCGTGAAAAGAGAGACATGTTATTGGGTCAAAATCCCTAGAAAATAGCAGCAACAGCAGCCTCAAAAGGCCGAAAATGATGAACAAAAAATTTGTTAACCCCGCCCCCTCCCAAACCAACAGCAGTTGCAACAGTCTTAAAGGGACTGGAACTGGGAATATTTGGACTTTAAAAGTTCAAATCCGGGCAGCAACGGCAGCAAATGGAATTAAAATTGTCCAAGTTCCATTCACACTTTGTTTCCATTATATATTGTAATTTTGTGATATTTGCTTCTAAATTCTAACATTTGTCTTATATAACTTAGTTGAATCCTCGGTAGTTCTTAAATAACTCTTTTATTTTGTTAGTTGTTTACTTAAAGTATCCAAATTTTCAAACTCTTTTAAGTTAGGTAATCTAAGCTTCAAGACTAACTTGAGAACTACCCATATTCTTTCATAGTTAGTATTTAACTTTCAAATCCACGTCTTAGTGATTGTGTTGATTATTCAACTAAAAAACTTGACTCGAATAAATTGTTAAGTTAGAATTTTACTTTTTGGCACTTTAATATTTTGATTATTTTGTTATTTGGGATAATACAAATGTGTACAAGTATCAAAAGATTTCTCATTTTCAAAAATAATAATTCTAAGTAAACAATATTCTTTTAAGTAATGTAAGTCTTCTTTTTTATAAAATAGTCAAGCTTCTTAAAACTTGTTGGTCACACGCTTATTAGTGGATTCTCTAAGGTGCCTAAACCCTTCCTCAGAGAATTAGTTGAATCCTTGCTCGACCGTGGTTTATTAAGGATTTTATTTCGAAATTACTTCTTTAAATGGTTTTCTTAATTTTTCCTACAAATTAAGTGGCAACTCTAAAATTATAATATTTCCAATTAGGTTACAAAATTGCCGAAGTTTCAAAATCATCTTCGAAACCCTTAGTTTTCGAAATCGGGTCGTAACAGAATGTAGACTCTGTTGGGGATTCATCTAGGTTCTAACCAAAAGGATGTTACCATTTGGCTAACTTTTTTTGTGTTAAGCGTTACTTTTTGCAATTATGTGCTAAAATGTTGAATATTAACTTTCATATGCATTCATGGCATCTTCTGATTGAATGGTTTTTGGAACCGCAACCAAAATTTTTATACTTTACTTTTTCGGGATGATCGATAATTTATTGGTTCGTCATGCGTCCAATGGTTATCGTGAGTTTCAGCCTAAGTTGTCCCCTTAGGTTCCCAGACCTTCAAAATCCACTCTTAATCAACTAGCGTAAAGTGAAACCAAAACCCTCTTTTTAGATTCATTAACCTAAGACGACCCAATACCGAAGGTGTATTGGGCCCATTAGAAGACCACCTTGAGTCTAATTGACCCACGTCAATATAAGACGATCATCCAACTCTTTGTTAATTTTGAAGGATATGTATGTCGATTTGTGTGTACCATTGTCCCTTGGGGTTGGGTTTTATGTTAAAGGTAGTTTCTTTGTTTAAGTCAAGAGAAGATCCTCCTCGTCCAAAAGAAATTCAAAAACATCAAGAATTTTGAGAATGAATATTTTATATGGAAGTTTAGTTTAATTTACCATTGTACCCCTGCGTGGGACTGATATTTATTTCTCTCTCCTCTATTATGTATCCCCATTTTTTTTATTTATAAAGTTTGTATATATATTTTGGGGCAATGGAATGTTTTACAAACGATATACACATCCTTCAAACGATAGGCCTACCTTTGGCTGAAAAGGTCACATGTATGTTAGGAGGCGTTACATATTGTTTGTGTGTCAAACTATTATAAATTTTGTTTCATTTGTGCTTGTTTGACCTTTGTGTTTATATACATATGTTTTGATTTAAACATAATTGGTCCATTATTCCAATCCAAAGTCTTAGAACGTCATTTAATATATAAACTCAATTTTCAAACCTTCCAAAATACTCTTTGACTCCATTATCAAAATACGTTCAAAATCACTCAAGTTCTAGGTTCAGTAGAGATTTATTTAGAATATTAGGTTATCATTCAAATTCATGTTGACCTCGTTGTTTCCTGAAAATTATTTTTCACATCCACCTAATCGGTGATACTAAATATTCCGTCAATTTCAAGTGAATTTTAAGACGTCTTTGTTCTCAAAAGGGTTTTTTAATCGAACCTTCCAAAAGTAAACATTTGAATCTTTACTTAAATCATATAGTTTGATTTGGTCAGATTCCTTTCATTCGTTAAAATTTTAGTTCACAAAATGGCAAAAGTTTTCTCATTTGGTCACCCCTTTTGAGTCTTTTAAATTCTTCGAATTTTGGACTAATATGTTTGAAGCAAAATAAATTTCATTGTTTTTATATTTTATTTTGATTGACCATAATGATTAATGGACCAACTCTCTAGTTTTTATGAGTTGTTTTTAAAAGGAGAGATTGATTTGTGTTGGTAATCAAACTTGCTCAATTCACCAAAGTGCGCGCTGACAGACCACCCATACTTTACGCGGTCTAAGGTCAAGGAAATTTCTACAGACTCTTTATTTCTTACTTGTACTACTAAGAGAACTCGGTCAAAAATGGATCCCACTATCAACAGTGTTGCTTCGTCTGAAATGATCCCCACTTCATCAGTCGTGGCCAATCTAGCACCTCGGTAATAAAAGAATCATCCATGGATGTTATTGATCGTCTAGAGAGACAAATTGGTGAATTGAATCTCCTTGTATCTCAATAACAAGCTACTTCTCAGAACCTACCACCTGATGCTTGCCAAAAAGAGCCAATTTCACATTTATTTCCAACTTCAAGTGAGTCAAACAAGGAGATCATTTTAGCACCTTTCAACAAACTCAAAGCGCCCCACTCACTAATTCAACTTAGGATACTCCACTTTTGTATACATTTGCTCATCCAAAAGCTCCAACGGTAACACATCATGCTCCGCCAATGTACACTTATGTCACTGCTCCACATTTTACCAAGGCTCAAGAGTTTTACCGCCCAGATGTTAATTACTACGTTGAAATTTAGGGTGATGTAAAATCAATTGATGCTAAAATGATGAATAGGAACATGAAAAGCTTGGAAGATGCTATGAGAGGTCTTGCAGGATTCGATAGTAGCCTAAGTGTTAGATACGAAGAGTTGTGCTCATTCCTAGAAGTTGAGCTTCCACCTAATTACAAGATTCCAAAGTTTGAAAAGTTCAGTGGATCAGGTAATCCTTTTTTCCATCTGAAAATTTACTGTGAAAAGTTGATTGGGGTTGGAAACAGCGAAGTGATAAGAATCAAGTTATTCAATCAAAGTCTGATTGGAAAGTCTTTGGAGTGGTACTCTAAGCACTATGTGACCAAATGACATACTTGGGATGATCTAGCGAATGCTTTTGTGGATCGCTACAAGTTTCATGTTGAAATCACTCCTGATAGAATCTTTATCACTAAGCTAAAACCAAAGTCGACTGAATGCTTTCGAGAATATATCATTTGTTGGAGGGAAGAAGCTGCTAGGGTGCACCCACCTATGGAGGAATCAGAAATGATCACCTACTTCATTCAAGCTCAAGACTCAAAATACTATGAGTGAATGGTGACAATGGGTGGAAAGACATTTGCGAAAGTTATCAAGGTTGGAGAAATGATTGAAGACGCTCTCAAAACTGGCAGAATTACAAGTTTCACCTCGTCTCACTTTGCTAATAGGGAATGTCACAGTAATTCATTTGGAAATGGAAAGAAAAAAGAGAAAGAAGTTATGATGTTAACGACTCGAGGAGCTACCTCATATAACCATCAACCACCTCCATCCTATTTCATTATACTATGTTTGAAACAATCAAGCAATATTTCATTCTCCACGGCCAATGAAAAATACTCAAAAGAATGCACCTCGTCCTAATTTCGAGAAAAAGCCTCCTAGAGTCTTCACTGAATTGTGTGAGATACGAACTCAACTTTTTGAGAGATTGAAGGAGGAATGTATACTTCATTCAGTGGAAGCCAAAATTGTGAATTCTTCAGCTAAGTGGTATGACCCAAATAAGCGGTGTGCTTATCATTCAGGAGTTATTGGGCATGATACCCAGAAATGTATCACTCTCAAACACAAAATTCATGATCTGATTGATAATGAGGTGGTAAAACTTGCTCAAGCTCCACCGAATGTGAACACCAATCTGCTACCCAAGCATAAGGAGTAGTTGTTGGCATAACTAGTTGCAAAGCAGAAGCAAGTTTCCTGGAAGTCACACTTTTGGCATATTCTAGTCTTGCATTTGGAGTTTGTTATTTTATTTATGTGTAATCACACTTTTATTGCTTTGTTTCTTTATAGTCGTTTGGTTGGATTTGATTTCCCTTTTAAGCATCTTTCATCTGTAATGAACAACGTTAAACCTGAATTCTCAAGAATGAGCTACGTAGGCGGCCTATGTCAGCTTCGGTCACCTCGTTTTCCTTTTTAATATTTCCTTGTACCTGAACTATGTTTGTCCTAAATTCTCAAGAATGAGTTATGTAGGCGGTATATGTCGGCCTCGGTCATTTCCTTTGTTATGTTTTTCTATTCCCTTTAATTCTCAATAATTGAAACTACGTTTGACCTAATTCCTGCTCAACGGGATACGTAGGTGCCACACCTGCTCAGTCATATTCCTCGTAATATTTTAATTTTTCTTTAATGAAAACTGGGTAGAATTTTGGGAGGATGTCAAAATTCATTAGAATAGGAATTTATTCAACAAACAATAATTAAGGATCACATCAGAGTTGCAACTGGAACAAAATTTTTGAGATCCACTCAAAAATTCAGCTAAAAACTATAGAAGTTCAATATTTATGTTATCTTTTAAACTGGGTAGAAATTTTTGAGGAAGCGACATTTCGAGACCAGACAAGCTTGTAATCCAGAAGGCAAAGAAGCATCATGATGGCAAGGCAAAGCCAACATGAATCAGTCTCTCAAAACTAAGAATTTTTTCTTTGGATGCATGCACTATAAAATTACAAGGCATCATTGGATTAACAATGCCCTGATCATAACTCAGATGATTTCTACTCTCACTAAACTTTTAAAATATTTCCTTTCAATTTATCATGACTTACACATTCTAAAATTTACAAATGGGATAACTTGGCACAATGACGAAAACCATAAGACGTTATTTAGGACAATATAAGTTGAACAACTTCATTTGAAACCTATCTTTTGCTTTGTTAATTTTACTTTATTACTAATTACATCTGAACTCTGCACGTGTCGTTAGAATGGAGTCAAAATTTCAAAAGATCTTTTCAATTTTTGAAATATCAGCCCAGACATTCACCATACAAATGAGACATGCTAGTCCTTATCCAAAGATGTGATCATGAAGGACTCTCGACAACAAGGATCCAATCCAAGCTTAATTTATCCTCTATTTTGCGTTGATGAGTTTTGTCCTCTTTTGATTTCTAATCTCTTGCCTTTTCTCTGACAAATCTTTATTTCCCTTAAAATTTTGTTGAGCTTCAGTTTTGAACTACCTCAAACCTGATTTCTTGTTCCAGCAAGATATTTAGGCAATCATATAAAGGATTTGATCTTCTGATTGTTTCAAATTACAAACCTTCGAGGAAAATGGGGCATATTTTTGAATCAGTCATTCTTAATTTTTTGCAAGTTATTTCAGTTAAGTACCCTTGGATTAGAAACATGGGAAACTTTTTGAAATGGTTCAAAGTTCTCAAAATCTTCCATTCAACTTCAAGATTCAAAGTTATCTTTTATCAAACCAGTATTTTCTTTACAAGAGATTCCAGATTCAAAGTAGGAACCATCTCATGTGAAATCCCTAATCAGCCACTAGAGCCTCTTTTCAACATTATAAGTTCTCAAAAGAGTTCTTCAAGATTCTCTCGTTCTCCATGGCTTCTAGATCATCTTGACGCTATTAAAAGTCTTGAAATTTTATAATTTCTCTATTCTGGTCTAATAAATTTTCTGTGAGCACTGGGACGACAAAGTTGTAATGACAACTAGAGAAGCTGATTCTTTATTTTTGGAGCATCACTTCCATCAAAGTGACACTTTATATTATTGGAACTTACTTCCTTCCACATGACACGTTAAACTATTATTGGAGACTCACTTCCTTCAACGTGAAACGTAATATTATTGGAGTGTCACTTCCTTCAATGTGACACGTTAAATTATAATTGAAGAGTCACTTCCTTCAACATGACACATTATATTATTGGAGTGTCATTTCCTTCAACATGACACGTTAAATTATTATTGGAGAGTCAGTTCATTCAACGTGATCCGTTAAATTATTATTAGAGAGTCACTTCCTTCAACGTGACACATTAAAATTATTTTGGAGTATCACTTCCTTCGACGCTACCCATTAAATTATTATTGGAGAGTCACTTACTTCAAATTTGCACATTACAATTATTATTGGAGCGTCACTTCCTTCACGCGACACGTTACATGATTATTGGAGAGTCACTTCCTTAAACATAACACATTAAATTATTATTGGATCATCACTTCCTTGAACATGACACATTAATTTATTATTGGAGCGTCACTTACTTCAACATGACACATTAATTTATTATTGGAGCGTCACTTCCTTCAATGTGACAGGTTAATTTATTATTGGAGCGTCACTTCCTTCAATGTGACACGTTAATTTATTATTGGAGCGTCACTTCCTTCAACATGACACGTTAAAATTATCATTGAAGTGTCACTTCCTCACCTTGACACTTTAAATTTTATCGGAGCATCACTTTTTTCAAAGTGACACGTGGGGACGATGCACTGATAAATATATTAGTGGAGTGACTGATTTTTTTGATAAGGCATTTCAACGAGCTTCAAAAGGAAATGAAATATTATGCCCTTGCAAAATATGCATCAATCGTTATTGGCATTACAGAAATGTGGTGGAGGAACACTTGATTGTAAATGGATTTGTGGAAACAAATGGATTTTTCAAGGGGAGAGAGTTTCCTCACGAAATACACAACTTTCACGCATCCATGATGATATTGATGGACTACATCATGATACATTTTGAAATATAGAGGGTGAAACAAGTCATAATGAAGGAGAGAGAGAGAAGGGTTATCTAAAGATGCAAAGAGATTTTTCAAATTATTGAATAAAAGAAAAAAAGTTATATCCAGGGTGTGAGAACTTCAGTAAGTTGAGTTTCATCATTCGGTTATACTTGCTAAAATCCCTACATGGGTTGAGTTATGTGGCTTTTACTGATCTGTTATACTTGTTAAAAGAAGCATTTCCCTTTGATCAACTGCCCGAGTCTTTCAATATAGCTAAAAATGATAAAAGATTTGGGTATCGGCTATGACAAAATACATACATGCCCTAATGATTGCCTGTTATTTTGGAACGAAAATGTAGAGAAAGATAATTTCTCTGTGTGTGGCTCTTCTAGATGGTGAAATGAGGGTTATAACACAACCAATGCAACCTCTAAAACACTAGCAAAGATTTTAAGGTACTTTCCTTTAAAGCCTAGGCTTCAAAGAATGTTTATGTGTCCTGAAACAACTGTTGTAATGAGATGGCATGATTGTAAACGACCTAATAATGGGGATTTAAGGCATCCTGCTGATGGAGAAGCTTGGAAGGATTTTGATTCTATGCATTCAAACTTCTCAAATGATCCTCGTAATGTTGGATTGGGATTTCAAGTGATGGTTTCAATCCATTTCGAACCATGAGCATTTCCCATAGTACCTGGCCTTTTATGTTGATGAACTATAATTTATCACCGTAGATTTGCATGAAGCCAGAGTAGATGATGTTGTAGATGATCATTCCAGGGCCATCATCTCTTGGACAAGATATAGATGTGTACCTACAACCATTAATTGCTGAATTGAAGGAACTATGGGAATTTGGGATAGAAACATATGATGCTCATACAAATCAAACATTTCAAATGCGTGCAGCTTTAATGTGGACAATTAGTGATTTTCCAACGCTATCAATGCTTTCCAGATGGAGTACTAAGGGAAAATTAGTGTGCCCCACATGTAACTACGACACATGCTCTCAATATCTCAAACATAGTCGTAAAATGTGTTACTTAGTTCATCGGGCTTTTTTGCCTCCTGATCATCCATTTAGAAGAGACAAAAAATCTTTTAATGGAGAGAAGGATCATAGACCTGCACCTACATCCTTTTCGGGCATAGAAGTGTTTGAAGAGTTGGCTGATTTCAATAATGTTTTTTGAAAGGCCAACAAGAAAAGACGTCGAAATAATGAGGGTCCATGGAAGAAAAGATCCATCTTTTTTGAATTACCATATTGGAAACATAATAAGTTGAGGCACAATCTTGATGTGATGCATATTGAGAAAAATATATGTCATAGTTTGCTTGGGACTTTATTTGATATCCCAGGAAAGTCAAAAGATCACATTAATTCTCGTTATGACTTGCAAGAAATGGGGATACGAAAGGAGCTTCATCCAAGGAAAGATAATAAAAATGGAAAAGCTCATTTATCTAAATCTTGTTTTTCCATGAAGCCAGAAAAAAAACTATTATTTTGCACTGTATTCAAAAATGCAAAATTACCAAAAGGATTTGCCTCAAACATATCAGATCGTGTGGATGTGTATGAGATGAAAATATCAGGTTACAAAAGCCATGATGTTCATTTTATAATGCATTACTTGATCATAATTGTGGTTCTAAAAGGATTGCTGAAGAATCTTTCATTAGCCTTGATTAGGTTGGAAAACTTCTTTAAAGCTATATGCAGTAAGGTTATAAGGAGAGCAGATCTTGAGCCAATGCAGATTTAAATCAAAGAAATTGTATGTGAGCTTGAAAAGATTTTTCGTCCATTTTTTTTATATAATGGAACATTTGCCTGTACATTTGGTTGATGAAATTAGATTGGGTGGTCCAATTCATCTTCGGTGGATGTATTCCAGTGAGAGAAAAATGTGTAAGTTCAAGGGTCTTGTTCGTAATCGACGTTTCCAGAAGGTTGTATAATAGAGGGGTTTGATGTTGAAGAGTTCTTGACCTTTGGTTCGAGATACCTATATTATGGAGTGAAGACGCCATTCAGTAGGTACCGAACTGAGGATGACGAGGTTGTTGAAAAAGAGGGATATGATTTGTCCCTTTTGTTTCCTAAGCTTGGGCATCCAGTTGGAAATGGAAAGACTTTTACCATGGATCAAGAGTTACCTAGTGAAGTACATCGATATGTTCTCTTCAATACTGGTGATAAAGCGGTAGAAGAATTTATCAAGTAAGATAAGAACAAAGTACTTATATATAATTTAAACTTCATTTATTTAATTATGACAAGGCAATTAAAACTTTAATTATAAATGCCTGATAATCAAACTTGAATTTTTCATACTTGTAGGGAGCATAAGAGGTTAATTGATAGTAATATTAGATCAAATGCATGGACAAGAGCAAAGAGTTATAGTCAGGAATTTGGCAAATGGTTCAAAGAGAAAGTTTAAAATGTTGAAGTGCCTAATCAGTTAAGATGGCTAGCTAAAGGGCCTAATAGAGTGGCAACCAAAATATATACTTCATATTTCGTTAATGGATACCGATTTCATACATTAAAATGTGATTACTCATGCAAGTCTCAAAATAGTGGAGTGACTTTATCAGCGACAACTGATCGTTTTTCTAGTGCTCGAGATCCGAATCCCATTGATGGAGAGGTTATATATTATGGGGCTATCAAAGATATCATTGATATTGATTATTACAATTGTTTTAGTGTTGTACTATTTATATGTGATTGGTTTCATAATGAAATAGATGAATATGGGTTAACTCGTGTGTACTTTAACAAATCACGAAGTACAAATGTCCCTTTTGTGTTGGCGTCTCAAGTGCATCATGTATTTTATGTGGCGGATCCAATTGAGAAGGATGTTTGTTATGCAAGGAATAAAGTGTCTGTTGCTTTGTAGGAAGAAAATTGTCCTAATATTGGAGATACATTTTTGAGAGAGCAAAGTGAAGACATCAGTCCCTCATATAGATTATCCGATGTTGACATGAGATGTTCAAGAGACGATGTTCCTGTTGATGTTGTTGATATGCCATCTATTGCTCAATTTTCAGAGGATACAACTATGGGAACGTTGGAAGAGGAGGATGACTATGATGATACTGATTGGGATTGGATGGATGCTAAATAATTTTTGAATGTCTTGTAAATACATGTTTATTTTATTTTGAGTAAGTGATAAATGTCTTTTCCTTAGAAATACATGTTTATTTGCATTCTAGCTAGTAAATCACTAAAGAGAGTCTCAACAACACTACTGAGGGGCTAGAACTATAGGAAGGTCTGTGTTTCTTAAGTATCATAGCCTTGTTATTGTATATGATGCACATGTAAAGTACCTTATATTGTGCTTAACAAGAACTGGTTCTTATATATATATATATATATACATACATACATATATATATATATATATATATATGTATGTATGTATATATATATATATGTATGTATGTATGTATACATAAGAATTCTTGTTCTTTGAAAGCACAGTATAAAAAGGATGAAATGCCTCAGAGTTTTTCGAGATTAATAGCAAGATCAACGCAGAAACCACAGCAACATGTACCTCAACTCTCTCCACTTTAATATCACAAGTTGTGCAAAAAGAAGTGCCACAAGCACCTATGAATTCTTCCACTGTAGTAGCACAAGTTTCAGAGAAACAATTGCAACATGTTCCAAGAGAATCTCCTACTGTAGAGGCATGTGATATACAGGACCAAGTGGAACAAGAGACACAGAATTCAGACGAAAATGACCTATCAGGAGAACTAGGTAAAAACATATAAATTCACTTCTAAATATTTAAATGTACTGGAATTGTAAAATCAGTTAACATTGTTTATATGTTGTTTAAATTTGCTTCGTATATTGTAGGCCCTGTAACTCAAAAAAAGAAAAGAGGTAGTACAGTAATGCAAAGTGTACATGGGCGAAAA
Organism: Solanum pennellii; assembly: GCF_001406875.1. Lineage (NCBI taxonomy): Eukaryota > Viridiplantae > Streptophyta > Magnoliopsida > Solanales > Solanaceae > Solanum > Solanum pennellii. Next base: position 37,598,111 of record NC_028644.1, read on the forward strand.
GAGCGTAAGTTGGTTGTGTTGAATAGGTACAATCAACCCATTGTTCCTACTAATGCTGTTGTCACAGAGTTGGGGAGTTTTCTTGGAACCTTGGCAAGGAATGTTATGCTTTGTCCTCTAAACATTCATAATTGGAAGAATATGGACACAAAAGATGATTTGTGGGAGTATACTCTGGTTTGAGTTCCAGCATTTCTAATTTCAGTTATAAACTTTTCATACTTTTTAATAATATAAAGAACAAATTGTAGGAGAAATATGATATTCCTGAAAGTGCAAAACTATGGGCTATGGATAGAATTAAGAATGCTCGGAGAAAGTATAAGAATGACTTGTATCAGAAATATTATAAAGCATATGATAATGATGATCTTCGAATGGCAAATAAGCCGAAAGATGTTTCAGAATCTGATTTTAAGGATCTTCTCAAATATTGGGCCTCTGAAAAATTCAAGGTTAGATTTATATTTTAAGTTGTTATTGATTAATTTTTTTTGTTTTTGATTCTATTTTAATTTTACGCAGAATTTACATACTCGTTTATTTACAGGAAATGAGTGAAAGAAATACCAAAAATCGAAAAAAATGGATGAATCCACATACTGCTGGTAAAACAAGTTTTGTTGTGATACGCAATAATTTGGTATGTTCTTCTATTGATTATTAAATATGAACTTGTAGTCATAAAAGATCTTTATTAGCAACTCTATGTAATTAGCAAAAAGAGAATGAAAGTCTAGATGAGCTGACATCTAAATAACTCTTTGTGGCTACAAGATCAAGAAAACTCGGTCGAGTATACAAGGACCCCAACGAAGATACAATTAGTAAAATTGTATGAATTTTACTGGGTTATAAGGTTGTTAAGATACATTATTTATTCTTAAATACATGACTTTTGACTTTGATTTGCAGACTAAAATGGAGGAACTGCAAGGTTGACAGAGTGAAAATGGCAATCAATCATTTGATGCTTTTACAGCAGTCATGGGAAAAGAACACCCAGGGAGCCTGAGATTGTATGGACGAGAAGTTACCAAAACTACTTTGAAAAGGAAAGCGCTTTCTGAACATTGTTTAACTTCTAATGATGAGAGGATGGGGAAAAATGGAGGAATTTGAAGAGAGGATGCATCAAAGGATGTTGGAAAATTTAGAACAACAAAAAGAAGCTATACACCAAGAAGTTACAAATGATATTCTTGGACGACTTAAGCGTATGTACCTCGGGATTTCAATTGAATGCTGCCATGTTGTCCTCATTAGGTGCTCAATCACCACAAGAAGATATGCAACCGTTAAATCATCCATCTTCTAGCAAAAACAATCAAGATATGAAAGTTATTGATGTTGTTTCTAGACTGTCTCTACGACTATCTGAATGTGTTGCCAGTATTGGACTGTTTCTACGACTTTAGAATCTGGATCCAAAACTGTTGCTTTTACTGAAAGTCTGTATGATGTTTTATATGATGCTTAGGAAGGTTGTAACTTGTGTGTTTGGTGTGTGTGTGACAGATTTCTGATGCATTTTTAGTATAGGATCCATTTCCAAGTATAGTACAGGAATTAGAACTTCATGTAGGTTCATTGTGTTGTCTTTTGTTACTTTTTTCCTGCTAGTAGTTTGTTTCTTTCTTGTCTTCAGTTATAAGTGGTAACATGCATTTGTTTATCTGTTAAGTGGAGTTTTCAGATTTGGATCTCCCTTTGAGATTTTTTCTTTCTTCTTTCATTTTATTATTTGATCAAAATGTGATGAATATAAGAAGGGGTTTTGGATCTTGATTGCTACTTTTTATGCATATGAAAGAAGGAGCTTTTATTATAAGTTACCATACCCCAAGAACTGATCAAGATCTCTTTTTTATTTCCATTTTAGTGAAATTATTACTGATGAGTCTTATGAGATTCTTGAGTTTTTCAGTATATATTAGAAACTTTGCAGCTCATGTTCTTTAAGCAATGAAATTGAGTAAATATATTGTTTTGGATGGACAAATTATGTTACAAAATGAAAAACCTGAGTGGCAGTTTTTATATGGGATGTATGAAGTAGTACAAAAAGTTGTAGAGCCCTTAATTCAGTGTCTAAATAGTATTGTTTATATAATTATATTCTATCTAATCATCCTTAAATATATTTGCCAAGTCTTTTTCCACTTTCCAAATAGGGAAGGTTGGAACTTAGAAGAAGTAAAAAGACAACCTCTTGTTATACTAATGACCAATTAAATAAAATGGAGCAAATGAATAGAAATGAGAAGACTTTTGCTATTTTAATCCTTGTATAATGTACTGATCTTCCAGCTTTTGTTTTTTTTTTAATTTCTAATGTATGCCTCCTTTTTGTCCCTTGTTGTTAAATTTCCTTCACCTGGAAATTGTTTGGTATACTTTGGTCCTTTGTTCTGTCCCTCAATAAAGTTTTAATTATGGTCTTTTATAGGTGGAGAATATAACCACGAGGAGGAGGAGGATGAAAGCAGTAGTGATGAAGACCTTACTTGATATATTTGAGACTTTTGTTAAGCAGTAGGATGATGAAAGCAGTAGAATCCTATTAATTTAGCTCAACTCTCATTTGTTTCTTGACATTTTGAGTCTTTTGTTAAGCAACAATCTTTTGTTTTAATATCTATTAGTATGGAAGTGCAAACTATTGAAAACACGTATTTTGGTATATTGTACCTTTATGGATATTGTGAGTAGGATATTTTGAATTATATATATATGATTCCACTATATAATTAGTTGTTTCCTTTCGTGATTTGATTTGGAGAACTTTTTTATAAATTGTTGATTTCATGTTTGGGGAAATCTGTATATTCATATAGATTGGTTATAATAGAAAATAAAACTGTTGAAATATCAATAACAACTGTTGCCATAATATTTAAAAAAGTGTTACCAATATGAACAAGCTATTGCAACGCTATCTAACAATTACCACAACCCCTAATGCAACAGTTATAAATGGTTACAATTGTTGTAATATTATAGTACCTATAGATCGAAGGAAAACCGTTGCAATAGACGCCCCAATAGCAACAGTTTTGAGAACTGTTACACTACCTATTACAATAGAGCTATAGTAACGCGAGCAGATGAGACGGTTCACAAAACGTTATTGTAGCTCTATGGCAACAGTTTTCTGTCCTATTGCAACACATATGAAACTGTTGTCGTAGGCCTAATTTCTAGTAGTGAATTTTTAGTTAACTTAATGTGTCATTTGTTGGGTTTAGATTAATATATGCTTGCAAAAATATTTGGAATGGTCAAAAATTGAGATTCTGCTGAGATTGGTTCCAAAATTTTCCAATATAACTTATTTTTCAGTAGTTTTGAGGTAGCTTGAACTTGTATTGAATGTCATTAATGAAGCACATGAACTAGACTGGAGTATTTATGTCATGTTTTGATAATTTCATATTATAAAGTTTTAGCTATGTATACTTTTAGAAGTGGTGTTGATATGGTCTGAATATGCACCTTTCTTCAGATGCTGGTATGTATGGACCATTTTTTTAACGAGGGTGTATCTGCTCTAAATTGCTAAGTTGAAGAGGGGGTATATTTGCCCTTTTTCCTTTGATTTAAGTTGGAAAGGACCTCTAGGATAAATTGTGGTTGACAGTTGGAATATTGAAGGTAAAGTTGTTTAATTCTGGAAAGAGGGTGTTTTTTAAAGGTCCAAAGGTCCATTTGATTTGTTGTAATGGCTTCAACTAGAAGAGCATTGTCCCCAGTGCCTCGTCCGGGAGATTGAACTAATGGCGAAGCATATTTTGTTTCCTCGCCATTGTCCAAGTCATCTTTGTGCAATCAAAGTTACACATTGCCTAAAGGGTTGATGGCGTCTTGTTTTGGTTCATTTGGATTATGCATTCTACAAAGTTCGGAAATATGTACTTGATCTTTTGTCACGAAGATCATCTAGGCCCTTGGAGAAGTCGAAGCACTGGTTTTAAATTCTTTTATCTACTTATAATGCCTATGATAGTTTCTAATGTGTGTTAAGTTTAAATATGAAGAAATGTTTTTCTAAAATTTCGTACTTCTACAATCTATAAAGGCACATTAAGTTATTTGCTTAATTTGACATATGAACTCTTTTGTTTGAGTCTAATGAATCTCCCCTCATTGCATCTGTTTCTCGTTGAGTGAACCTCCATCGAAGTTATGAATAGAGAGACATGTTATTGGGTTAAAATCTACAGAAAGTAGCAGCAACAACAACCTCAAAAGGCCGAAAATGAAGAGCAAAAAATAGGGTTAACCCCCCCCCCCTCCCCCCAAACCATCAGCAGTAGCAGCATTCTCAAAGGGACTAGAACTGGGAATTTTCAGACTTTAAAAGTTCAAATCTGGGAAGCAGCGACAGCAAATGGACTTAAAATTGTCCAAGTTCCATTCACACTTTGTTTCCATTATATATTATGATTTTGTGATATTTACTTCTAAATTCTAACATTTGTTTTATCTAACTTAGATGAATCCTCGCGAGTTCTTAAATAACTCTTTTGTTTTGTTAGTTGTTTACATAAAGTATCCAAATTTTATAAATCTCTTTTAAGTTAGGCAATCTAATCTTCAAAACTAACTTGAGAATTACACATACTCTTTCATAGTTAGTATTTAACTTTCAAATTCACATCTAAGTGATTGTGTCGATTATTTCATTCAAAAACTTGACTCGGATAAATTGTTAAGTTAGAATTTTACTTTTTGGCACTTTTACTTTTTGGCACTTTAATATTTGGATTATTTCATTATTTGGGATAAGACAAATATGTACAAGTATCAAAAGATATCTCATTTTTAAAAATAATAGTACTAAGTAAATAAGATTTTTTTAAGTAATTTAAGTCTTTTTTTCAAAAATAGCCAAGCTTATTAAAATCTATCGATCAAAGGCGTGTAGCGGATTCTCTAAGGTGTCTAAATCATTCCTTAGAGAATTAGTTGAACCCTTACTCGAATCTGGTCTATTAAGGATTTTATTTCAAAATCACATCTTTAAATGGTTTTCTTAATTTTTCCTAAAAAAATTAAGTGGCGACGCTAAAATTAAATTTTTTCCAAAAGGGTTATAAAATTGGCGAAGTTGCAAAATTGACTTCGAAACCTTAGTTTTCAAAATCAAATCGTAACAATATGATATACCAATAAAGAGAGACTCAACAACCACAATATCAAATATACTCCAAGAATTTTGTTGGTCTAACATATTACAAGAATGTTATCAAATTTCATATCTTGTACTTTCAAATTCAAATTAGATAGTAAGTCTAATTTTGTCTTTATCACAAGTAAAGAACCCCCACATTTTAAATATGTTCTCAAAAATATTTTTTAAGTATTTGAAATTATTTTTCACATATGTTTTTCCCAACCTTTCAAATTGTATACCATTAAAATACATATTGGCTACACGAAATCTTCTTTTGGAGATTTAATCCATAGAAACACCAATTGTAGGCACAAAAGTCACTAATTTTATGTAACAAAAAATGTTTCCTTTCTGCAAAAACTAGACAGACCACTTAGTATTTAGAATACTAACAATAAAGATTCAATCTTTATACAACTTGTTTCTAGTTAAACGATGAATTTTTTATATTCTTCTAATTGTTAACCGAATGAACCTTGATTCTGATGAATTTTTTATATTCTTCTAATCATTAACTGAATGAACCTTGAATTCTGATGAAGTTTTTATATTCTTCGGATCAGTTTAACATTAAGATAGAGTAGTAAACCAAAAAGGTTATAATCTACAAAAACCTCAAATACAACACTATTTCGAGCTAACAAGGAAGATTTCATGTTTTTCATATCATTTAGCCTTAATATTCGTGACAAAGATTTTGTACTCTTCAAGTCAGAATATTCTTTCAAACAGAGTATCTAACAAATTGGTGAGTTTCTATATTCTTTAAACCAATGCACAATCTGATTTGTTTGTGAAATTCTTATATTCTTCAAATCAAAGGAGTAAAAAAAATCATAAGATTTTAGTCTCCAAAAGTCAAACACAATCAAATTTCACATGGAGTATAACCTACATAAATTTTTCTTTTCCCCTCTTAACGAAATACATATTAGTAATAATCATCACATAATGCCATCTATCCTAACATTTCTGAGATAAATCTCATAAATAGGAAAAAAATTATCAAGGGAAATAAAAATAGAGCTTGATTTTTATTCTCATTGAATCATATTCCATCTGTCAGCAATGATTCCATGCAAGTCACTTTCCTTGCTATTGTTTTTTCCTTTTCTCAGTTTCCATCATATTCCTATTTTTTTTCAAGAAGACATTTAATTTCAACAAGAAACTAAACTCAGCTTCAAATATTGTTAGAAGACAATATTTGTTCATTTACTTCTCATCATAGTTACGTAAAATCAAGAATATAAAAAAAATTTAAAGTGCATATCTTAACCTTTATGCACAAAATAACTTTTCTTATTAAAAAGAAGACTGAAGGTGTGCAATGCTTCAATGCACTTGGCAAGAAAATAAAAATAATCTTTCCCATCCAAGGAAAACTTACAACAGAAATACATTCAAACATATTAAAGTAGTACTAATTCATCCAAGAACTCTTTTATCATATGATAAAATAATTTTTTTATTATTATTTTTCTTTACAAAAAAAAACACAAAAAATAAAAGTAATTTCCTTACCACAGAAAATACCATCAATATAAATTTCTTAAGCTTGTTATCTCCTATATTCAGATTAGCAAACCATAAAAAATAATAAAAGATGAAAGAAAAACACAAAGAACTATCTGAGTCCACATGATCTACTGTGTGTCCTTGAGAAATTTAATATTCTCAATACCCGAATTGCAGATTTATTCCTCCAAAGATAAACAAATTAACCATTAATGAAGTAGCGATAATTCAAACTTCAATAATTTCAGCGAACTCAAATGACAACAACGAATCACACACAAAGACACGATCGATCGATTTTATTTTCTAAGAAATGTATGCAAAAGAAGGAAAGAATTCAATGCTAAAAAATAAGAGAAGGTTTCTCTATTTATAGCCAACAAAGGGTAAAGGTCACAACTCTTTGGAAAGTAGACAATCTTTCTGAAAGGTCACAACACTTTTGAAAAGGCACAACCTTTCAAACGGTCACAACCCTTTACAAAGGACACAACCTTTCATAAAGGTCACAACCCTGTTGCAAAGTGACAACCCTTCAGGAGAGTCACAACTCTTCATTTTCTGTTCACACCTTTAAAATCCAACAACTTCCAATTCCTAGCTTTCCACATATTATAAATCACCGCTCCAAAAATTGCAGCTACCACCTCCTTATGAAACTTTTCCCATTTGCCTTCTCTTTAGCCATTGGAAAGTTTGTTAGATAATTCAACATTGGAATGGAATTCGTGACCATCTGAACAATGCTTGTTGTACTTCTCTAGTCCATGCACATTCAACAAATAAATGTTCTTGTGCTTCCACCTGTTCATCCACACATAGGTTACACTTCTCATCTCATTTAGCATGTTCAGCTTTTAGAGCCTTTCTTTAGTAAGTAATCTGTTTTGATAGACCAGCCACACTATGAACCTATGTTTAGGCATCATGTTCAATTCCAAACTACGTCTGCCTCTTGCATTCGCTGACGTCTTCCTATCAATGCATTGTAGCCTTTTGGGACTGAATACTCTCCACTCGTAGTCAATATGTACACTCCATTGCCCTACCAGTGTCTCATGTCTCTTTTGAGCTGTTAAGCTTGCTCCAATACCAACTGCAGTCTGTTGGGACCTGATGCTCCGAAATGTCCTTATCCTGATTCTTCATATATATTCCATGAACCCATTTGACCCATAAAATGTCTTTCTTCCGAGCAAGTTTCCAAATAAGTCTTCCCGCAGAGGCCATATTCCATTGTTTTCTTCTCTCAATGCTCAGTCCCCCATACTTCTTCGGAGTACACACTTTGTCCCAAGAAACCAAAGCAATCTTCTTTTTATCGGTTGTGTTTCCCCACAAGTAATCTCTACATATCTTGTCCACCACTTTAAAAATACTATGCGGTAGTACAAGTATCGCTCCCCAATAATTATATATAGAAAATAAAACTGCTAAGATGATCTAAAGTCTTCATGTGTAGGACAGTGTTTTAGAATAACTTGTGGTTACTGGGCTGGTTATCTTCTCCACAAGTACTTGACAATCAATTTTTCTCCACTCCATGGAAGATAATGGTAAACCCAATATGATTGGTAGTGTTCCTTTCGATAACCCTGACAATCTTAGAAACCTCTGTTCTGTTTCATCATTTATTCCAGCACAATAGAAGCTATATTTATCCATGTTTTCCACCAATCCAATAGCCTCACTAAAATGGTTTAACACCTCCATCACTCTTGTAATGGATTTCTCATGTGCTTTGCAAAATATCATCAAGTCATCTGCAAAAATCAAATGAGTGAGTTTGGTACTCTTACACATTGGATGAAACCTGAAGTCGGGTAACTCCCTCATCTTTTTCAAACTTCGTGTTAGATACTCCATCACCAGGACAAACAATAAGAGGGAGACATTGGATCACCTTGTTTTAATCCCCTTTTGCCCTCAAAGTAGCCGTACCCATCCCCATTAACCTTCACAATGTATCTTGTTGACGATACACAGGTCATCACTAATTTGATGAAAAATTCCGGAAATTGATACCCTTGTAATGCTTCCTGAATGAAGTCCCAACTCTCACCATATCATACGCTTTCCTGAAATTGATCTTCATTAGGAATCTAGGAGTAGTTTTCCTATTGTAATGCCTAAGAATATCATGTCATATCAATATATTGTGGACCAGTGACTGATCCTCTACAAAAGCTCCTTGATTTTCAGCTACAATGCAAGTTATAACTCTTCTCAATGTAGTGCAAATTAACTTAGATATGCACTTGTAAATCACATTGTAGCATGATATACGCCTAAATTGCCTTGCATTATGAGGAACAATTTTCTTTGGAATTAGTGAAATCATTGTGGCATTGAATTGTTTTAGTAACTTTCCTGTATGAAAATACTCTAAAATTTCCTTTGTAACATCCTTACCAATTATTCCCCAAGCAGCTTGGAAAAGATCACTCCCATAACCATCTGGTCCTGGACTCTTGTTCTAATCTAGTAAACATTACTTGCTTGACCTCATTTCCAATATAGGGTCTGATCAACTCAAATTGTTCTGTGATGTCCAAGGTTTATCCAGACATAAGAAAGCTATTGAAGGCTTTAATTCTCTGGGTTTGTGTTTTCCCTAACAGTTCATTATAGTAATCAACCATATAGCAGCTATAACTTCCTGGTCATGTTGCACCACTCTGTATGTATCCTCTAGCTGAGTTATTGCATGTTGTATCCTTCTATGTTTGATAACTGAGAAAAAAATACTTTGTGTTGTCATCACCCAATTTCATCCAAGTAGCTTTACTTCTCTGTTGCAAAAATTTTTAAGCCATGTATGAAGAAATTATGAACTTCGTGTACTTCTCTTTTTCCTCCTTCTGTAGACTATTATCAGTTGGCTAACATTGGAGGGCTTGTTGGATTCTTACTAAGGCTTGTCTATCCTCATTGGCTCCAAACCTCCTCCGCAATACCTAGAAATTCTGAATGCTTAGACCACTAATTACAATACTTAAAAGCTTTCCTCTTCTGTGTCATATTTGATTTCAATACTACATGGATAGGACTATGATCACTCACTCCCTCTGGCAAGAAATGGACTGAATAATGAGGCATGTTTTCCAGCCACTTACTGTTTACCAATGCCCAGTCTATGTTAGGCCGAATTCTATTGCCTCCCTGCTTATCACTCCACGTGTATCTACTTTGAGAGTACGGTAGTTCAATCAACCCACACGTCACCACACATTCTTTGAAGTCCTTTATTTCCCCCATAGTAATCCAATTCTGTCATCCGAGTTTAGTACTGAATTAAAATCTCCAGTAATCAACTAAGGTGTATGTCCTTGATTTGTCACTGATAGATAAATCCATAACCCTGTCCTACCCTCCTTACTATTGTGCCCATAGATTACAGTAAGATAGAACCTGGTTAAGTCACAAATATTTAGAATATGACACGTCACAGTTTGGTCCATCATACTCACACCAGTAGTTAAAAAATAATCTGGTCTCCACGTTATCCAAATCCTTCCATCGTAGAGCTGCTCTAGGTTTGTAGTATACCCATCCAGGGAACATACTTTGTGCCTTCTCTTTCAATTCTTCCCGTATTTGTTGTTGTCTCCACCATACCCACTATTTTTGGGTTTATTTTGTTGCAAAGGATCTTCACCTCCTTTTGCTTATTCAGCCCGTTGAGGCCTCTTACATTCCAAATTAGAAGACTATGCATTTGGTGGATCTTTTCCACTCCTGCGCCCTTCTTTAATTTGTGAAACCATCCCATATTTTCCCCCTCAATCCAGTATCTGGAAGCCATTCCCTGTTTTCTGCTCTTCTGTTCTTTCTTTGTATTGCACCCTTCTTTGGTGTCGCCCAAATAGTTTGATTTTCTGTTGTTCCTTCTTTTTGTATTCCTTTACCAGGTCTTTGAGCAATTTTCTATTCCTTTTTATTTTTTGAATATATTTTTTCTTACTTTTTTATGTTTTCACTTCTTACTAACAACATATAATTTAATTTATGGAACCACCAATTGATTTACTTTCTTCTACTTCCACTTCAATTCCCATTGTTTTCACCTTTCTCATTTCCTTTCCTTTTTAATTATTTAAGTCTAAAGTGCATTCGAAAATTTGAGATTAAATTCCTTCAAGGATTATCAACAACACAGAATGGATAATCAAGCGACTATCAAAGAAATAAGCTAAAATTAAAGGCTCAAGGGTCTAACTATGGATATGGTCAGGGTACGCAAAAATATCTAGTCAAAACATGGCTTCATAAATAAATGCCTAGATCATGTTTTGTCCTTTGAATCAACAATTCATTTTACTTTATGGACACACCGGACAAGTTTTAAATATCTACATATAACTAGTCCGTGACATACTTGACACACATGATTAAACTAGATACTTATTGACATTCTACCTAATAATTCAATTTTATTCAACGAACAGTCATTTTATTAGTCTAGAGATTTTAGAGCCTATTTTTTATGCACAAAGTTAGTCCTAGCTAGTGTATCTAGATTGAGCATCAAGCATTCTAAAGACATCCAAAATTCTCTTCTACCAGCTACCTACTCTTAAAATTTTACACTGTCCTCAATACATGCACCATCAGTAAAAAGAGGGTAAAGGAAACTCTCTAGATGACCAAGGGTAGAAACATTAGCATCTCATGCCATATGATGCTCAGACTTCACCCCAAAGTGTCGCTACCCACACCTAGTTCTCAACTAGCTCTCATGATTATCTTTCTACAATATAAAAAACATACTACAAAAATACTAATAAAGCAATAATAATAAAAGTATTATTGTGGGTTGCTTCCCAATAAGCACATAACATGAAATTTGTGAGACCACATAATCAAGTTTTTCCTCCACCTACAATTTATAATTTTTGCATACACAACTTTGCATCAAGCTTGAGGCTATACTTCAGCAGTAGAGGTACAAATAAAATTTGGCTAAGTGAACAGTAGTCTTTTGTACTTCTTAGCATTCAGATTTGTTGGGGAAATTAAAGAAATTTTACAATAATAATAATAATAAATAAATAAATTTATTATTTAACAAAAAAGTGGTCCTGAAAATAAGATGAAAATACTACGAAGAGATATAAATATTAATACATAAAATAGATAAAAACTTGAATCGTGCTGGACATTGTCCTAAAAAGGTGTGAAATGTTACCCCAAGATTAAACAAGCACTTCCCTATCTTAAATAAATAGAGATAACAGAAATCAGCAAATTAATTAGATAATATAAGATAACAACGCCAAAAAAATTATTAACTTTAAAATAAAACGATGTAAAGAGAGAGAAGCACGTGAGGGAGTATTTCTTTGCTTCTCAAATCACAAAGCAAATATCTATCTATAGGCTAATTCAAAACTCAACCATTTGACAAGTGTCTTAGATACTTGTCAATATCTTTTCATGCAAAGGACGAGTATAAGGATATGTGGCAAGAGGAACAAATAGTGGCATATACTACTTTGCCAACTTCATCATTTTTTCAATAAACAATTTTAAAATAATTATTGGCTTTGCAAATACATTTTTTTTTTAAATAATATTTTGAAATAAAATATTTTTTCTACAATCTCCATTTTATTTCAAAAGATTTTATAAAAATATACTTTTCTGGATTTTCAGGACAAAATACAGTAGGTTTGGTATCTTTTGGACTATGAATCAAACTTAAATCGATAAAATTTAATTTACAGAATTACTGGTGAATTATAATATTTCTATGAACAAATAATTTTAGTTGTAAATCAGTGACTTTACTAATCACATTTTGACCACAGTAATTCTGTTGTTCAACGTGATTTTGCGCTTAGAAGCCATGCGCGTGCCTGGTATTCATAAGAGCTTTAGAGACTAGGTCAAAGTCTCATAGGAGCGACCACACTCCTACTCCCATATAGGTGAATTCATCAAGTGTACACTACTTTAAATACACTTTCCTTAATTAAGGACTATGAATTCATAAAGAGTTAATAACCCAACCCTTATTTTTAGTAGCAATTTCAAACACTCTCAGTTAGTGCGCAGAGACAATATTGACTTGTTATTACCCATATGAACCTACTTCATGGGATCTCCAATCACATAGGTTGTGTTCCAATCTCTATTGGCTAACAATTGGCCTTAAACCATTTCTATTGAGGTCTGAAGAATTAAGTTTCTTTCCACGGGTTTCGTCAGTGAGTCGGTCGAATTCAATTCTGACTTCACATAATCAATTGCAGTTATCTCATCTTTCAGCAGCTGCTTAACACATCATGCCTCAATTTCATGTGTCTACCCTTACAACTGTAAGATTTATTCTTCGCAATAGCAATTGCGTCTTGACAATCACAGTGTATAAACTGGAGGCAATTCATCCTTTATTAAACGAATATTTGTTAGGAAATTCCTTAGCCACTCAGTCTCAGAACCAGCTAGTTTCAGAGCTACAAACTCTAATTCCATAATCGATCTAACAATGATCATCTGTTTAGCTGATTTCCGGGATAATGCACCACCACCTAAGGTGAACACGTATCCACTAGTGGATTTTGTCTCATCTGAATCAGAGATCCAGGCTGCATCACAGTATCCTTTTAAAGTAGAAGGAAATCCATTATACATGATACCATAATTCATGGTTCCTTTCAAATATTTCATCAGTGTATTCAATGCAAATCAATGCTCATTATTGGGATTATGAGTATATCTACTCAATCTGCAAACAGCATAGGCAATATCAGGACTAGTAAAATTCATCAAATGTAATAAACTTTCAATAATTTGAGCATATTTAGACTGAGCAACTGGGTATTCATAATTCATTTCCAATTTAGAGTTAGCATCATAAGGAGAGGTTACAGGTGTCACCTCAAAAACATTCAAATCTTTTAAGAAGTCTTTCCACATAATGTTTTTGTGACAACATTATACTATCTTCACTCCTTATTACCTTAACTTCCAAAATCATATTTACTTCACTCAGATCCTTCATATCAAAATTAGTAGACAAAAATAATTTGGTACTATTCGCATTATTTAAACTTGCATCAAATATAAGCATGTCGTCAACATATAAACATATTATCACATAATCATTTTCCATCATTTTGGTATAAACACATTTATCCATTTCAACAGAAAAAAATGTCTTTTGATAAGACTCGATCTAATTTTTTGTCACTGTTAGGAGCTTGTTTTAGTCCATAAAGAGATTTGATTAATTTACAGACTTTATTTTCTTGTCCAGGAATAATACATCCCTCAGGTTGAACCATATAAATTTCTTCTTCTAAATCACCATTTAAAAAAGTTATTTTTACATCCATTTGGTGAACAAAAATGTTGTAATTGATGCTAAGGCAATTAAAATCTGAATAGAAGAAATTCTCGTTACTGGTGCAAATGTATCATAGTAATCAATATTTTATTTTTGAGAAAATCCTTTTGCTACTAATTGAGCTTTATATTTATCTATAGATCCATCAGAATTAAGTTTCCTTTTGAAAATTCATTTACAACCAATTTGCACCAGGAGGTAAGTCAGTCAAAATCCATATTTTATTATTCATAATTGAATGAATTTTCAGTTTTATTGCCTCTTTTTAAAATTTAGCATCAAAAGAAGATATAGCTTCAAAATAAGTTAATGGTTCATTATCAACAAGAAAAGTTCGAAAATCATTTCCATAAGAAAAATATTCTTTTCTTGGCCTTTTGCTCCTCCGCAGTTCCTCAATATCAGAGGAATTATCATTAGTTCTTTCAACAGGTGCATTGAAAAGTTTTATCACATAACGAAAAAATATGTTCAAAAAATTTAGCATTCTTTGTTTCAATATTAGTATTGCAATCAAGCACATCACTTTTTAACACAAGAAATTTATATGCAGCAGTATGTTCAGCTTATCTAATAAGCATACAATCAGCAGTTTTAGAACCTATTTTTCTCTTTTTAAGTTAGGTTTATAACCTTTCCACAATTCATAAGGGGTTCTATCAGCTCTTTTATGAAGAATTCTATTTTGTAAGTGACATGCAGATAAAATTGCTTCACCCCATAAATTATTGGGAGCATTACAACTAATTAACATTTAATTCATCATTTCTTTTAAAGTTCTATTTTTTGATTCAGCTACTCCATTTGACTCAGCTAAATAAGGAGGGGTTACTTAATGAATAATTTCTTCTTTTTCACATAAAGCATTTAAAGAAACATATTATCCACCTCTATCAGATTTTATTCTCTTGATTTTCCTACCAAGTTGATTGTCAACCTTAGACTTGTAAGCAATAAAAGCATTAAATGCATCATCTTTATTTCTAAGTAAATACAACTTAGTAAATATGGAAAAATCATCAATAAAAGTCACATAATATCTTTTACCACCTCTAGTCATAGTCTGTTTTAATCACCCAAATCAGTGTGGATCAAAGATAATAATTTAGTTTCTCTATTACTAAAAAATATGATTTTTTAGTAATTTTATCTTCAACACATATTTCACATTTATCAAAATTATTCGAGTCTAAGACAAATATTAAACCAAGAGATTGCATGTTCTTAATATATGAGACATTAACATGGCCTAATCAAGCATGCCACAAGGAAATAAATTCAACCATGTAAGCAGAAGTAGATGCATTGTTATTAAAAACATTAAGTACAAAGAGTCCCTGATTACAATAGCCTTTTCCCACAAACACATTATTTGTTGTTAATATAATCTTATCAGATTAAAATATTACTTTGATTCCAGCTTTATTTAGCAAAGCTACAGAAATCAGATTTGCTCGTATTGTAGGAACATGTAGCACATCCATAAAGGCTAAAAATTTTCCCGAAGTGAGCTTCAGAAGAACTTTACGCTTACCCAAGACTTTAGCAGTTCTTGAGTCTCCAAGGTAGACTACTTCACTGTCACCTCCTATTGGTATATAGGAGGCATATGCTTCGCGGTTTGCACGGACGTGCTGAGTAGCCCCAGAGTCTACTACCCATTCTTTTACATGTGCCACAAGATTCACCTGAGAAATGACAGGTGCGATAATTTCATCTCCTTCAGCTAAATTAGCTTTGGGAGGATAACCTTTTTCATTGTCATTTCTAACTTTTCTTCTACACTGAGCTGCATGATGACCTAGTTTTCCACAAGTGAAACAAAAACTTTTTTTCTCTTAATCTTGGGATTATTAGGCTTGTAACCTTTAGACTTATTAACATACCTGTTATTTTTTCTGATTTGTCCTTGCACTAAATTCGCTTTAAGAGCTAGTTGTTTAGCCTTAAATGACTCCTTCCTGTAAGTATCTTCAATTAAAATGTGAGTCACTATATCCTCAATTGTAAAGTTTGTTTGCTTATGCTTTAAGTTATTTTTATAATCATTCCATGATTCAAGCAAATTTTCGATTAACACTCCAACAACAATTTTCTTAGATTGTTGGGGAAATTAAATAAATTTCACAATAATAATAATAATAAATAACTTTATTATTTAACAAAAGGTGGTCGTGAAAATAAAATGAAAATACTACGAAGAAATATGAATATTAGTACGAAAAATAGATAAATACTTGAGTAGTGCTGAGCACTGTCCTAAGAAACTATTTCAACGATGTGAAATGTTTCTCCAGAATTAAACAAGCACTTTCCTATTTTAAATAAATAGAGATAGCAGGAATCAGCAAATTTAATTATTATCAAGTTATTAGGGAATATAAGATAACAAAGCCAAAGAAATAATTAACTTTAAAAATAAAAAGATGTAAAGAGAGAGAAGCACGTGAGGGAGTATTTCTTGCTTCTCAAACACAAAGCAAATGCCTATTTTAGTGGCGAATCCAGGATTTAAAGGTTGTGGGTGCTCACTTTCAGGTGTAAAATTTGCTGGAAAAAATTTAAAAAAAGAAATGCTACTCGCGGGATTCAAACCCTCGCCAGTGGTTTCACGCGCCTCTTATTGCAGAGGTTTAAACCAGCTCACTCACAGCTGCTTTTGTTCTATGGGTGCTCATTTAAATTATAATAACATATGTATCATATTTTCTATATATATATATACAAAAAAATTTCGAAAATCAATGGGTGCTCGAGCCATCGCGTCTGGCTAACTGGGTCCGCCCCTAGCCTATTTATAAGCTAATTCATAACTCGAACATTTGACAAGTGTCTTAGACACTTATCAATATCTTTTCATGTAAAGGACGAGTATAAGGATATGTGACAAAAGGGACAATAGTGACATATACTACATTGCCAACTTATCATTTTTTCAATAAATAATTTCAAAATTATTATTTTCTTCGAAAATACATTTTTTTTAAAATAATCTTTTGAAATAAAATATTTTTTCCTACAAGATGGAGAATGTAGTTGTTTTCTGGCTTCATAACTTCAAGAATGTAACTACTTAGTTTCTCATCCATTGACTCCTCCATTAGTTCCATACTTCCATTAGACCTGTGTAACCATCCAATTAAAATTCACTAAAATAATATAGATGAGACCATGAAATATTATTTTGTAGATGTATTATTTAATTCATAAATTAATAAATATTAATTTTGAAGAGTGTTTTGAGATTCAATAAAGGTTAATTTTGATTATATCATTGTGTGTGTGTGTGTATATATATATATATATATATATATATATATATATATATATATATAAGAAATAAATTAATTATCTATAAAGTACAATAAATGCATCAAAATTATCGAATCTTACTAAATTAAATTATGTATCACATATATTAGGTCAAATACATAAAAAGATCCCTAAACTTGTTGGGGTTTTCTCCTCATATACCTCAACTATGCTATTTCCCTATTGAATCATTGAACCACGTCCATAATTTGTTCCCTTTAAACACAGTTGGCTGACGTGGAATCAGATTTTGTGAGAGGTATGATAGAGGATACATATGTTGTTCCAAAACTCATTAGGTCTCAATTGATAGCGAAAATGTTTGAGAATAATTGTGTTTTACATCAAGTCATTTGAACACATTAGATAATAAATGAGACTAAGATACACTTTGTCTTCATTCCTTCAATCAAAATATTTACAATACGAACACAATTGAAGGCATTTACAATAGAAAAATCGATCAAAATCAGTCAAAAATGTTTAAAAGGAACAAATTATGGGTGGTTCAATGATTTAATAGTATAATGGCGTAGTTGAGGTACCTGACGGAAAAAATCCAATAAGTTTAGAAATCTGTTTATGAGTTTGGCCTATATATTAAATGCAGATAAAAATAAATTTATCATACATAAAATACAATTATTTGTATGATTTATCGTAATATATATTTTTTGTTAATGATTCACGATAAAATAAATTCAATGTTAATGATAAATTTGAAGATGATAAAATACTTTTGTAACTAATTAGTATAAGAAAATTAGTATACGTGCCCACGCGTTGCGCGAATTTTAATATTAAAATCAACTTATAAAATTTACTATGCACTTTGTTATGTATAATTTTAAAAACAATGATACAGATCAATTAACTTATTTATTTGTGTATATTACAATATTTTATATTTTATTATTAATACACAATTAAATATTTATATCATTAAAATAAAAATATGTTGTTTATATTTTATCATAATTAGCAACATTTTTAGTGTTTTTTTATATGTTTTGTTGACATTTTAATAAAGTCAGTATTAATTTTTTTCTTATTTTACTTTATGTGTTTTTACATGTTTGGTCTATTACTATGAATATGTCTTTATTTGTAATAATATTATATCATTGTTAGGAATCAGTGATGTTCGAATCAAGCTATATATATGATATACATATTTCATTTTAATATTAAAAATAAAATATCATATATCATACATTAAAAAAATATATATATACAATTATTTTTATTTATTTTTAATTATATATAACATAAAAAAAGTAAGGCTAAACACGATTTTTTCAAATAAATAAATGTACATTCCTAAATTTTAGGCCTAAAAATATTGTAAAAAGAAAAAGACAAAAATGCATGGAAGAAGAATCCATATTTATACTTAGTTAATATACTTTTTTTTTGGTTTATTTTCTGATTTTATCTTTTTTTTTTAATCGAATAGTATCCCTTTCCTTTATAAAATTTTCAGATTTAAAATACTGATTAGATTTTAAATTTTTAAAAAAGACTCCATCTTTAGCCATGTATTTAAAAATAATTAGTTAACATTTTTCTGTAACTTTTATGATTTTTCTTAAATTGTTTTTTTGGTTTAAAATTAAAAAGTATTTTGTTCTTTTGAAATATTTTTCCTAATATGATACAACCATATATCATATTAGGTATATGAAAATGAAATGGAACATATCACTTTCATTGTTATGTAGGTTAATTACCTTTAAAATAATTTTAATTTTTAATTCCAGCTTTTAAAATATTTTTATTAATTAAATATAAATCATATTTTAAAAGACTTCATCATGCATGGAATAGTAGTTAGGGCAACTTTCACATATAGCAAACAAAAAATTCATATTTGTATGCTATAGCAAACTTTGCATAATTGCGCTCCATAGCAAACATAAAAACTGTATAATTCGCTATACATATACAAGTGTATAATTCGCTGGCCTAAATTGTATAATTCGCTGGCCTAAATTGTATAATTCGCTGGCCTATTTCGCTGCAATTGTATAATTAGTTTTGCATACAGTTGAATCGAATTAAAATGTATGTATATTGCATAATTATAAGTGTATAGCAAGAAGATATATGTTTTTCTCGCTTTATACAAAAACAGAAACACAATATATACACTTCTGTTGTATAAAGCTAGAAAAAATTGTATTTCACTGCAATTGTATAATTCACAATTGTATAATTCTTTGGCCTTTTTTTTCTGCAATATTTGAAGTAAAATGTTTGTAAATTATATAATTAAGTGTATAACACGAAGATATACATTTTTGCATGTGTATATACAATTTTCTCTCGCTTTATACAAAACAGAAACATAAATTATACACTTCTGTGTATAAAGCGAGAGAGGCGAGAATGGGAGAGTGGCGAGCGAGACTTCTGGGAGAGAGACGCCTGGCAAATTTTTGCCAACGTTTGCTATGGAGCACAATTAAATCAAACCCTAGCTATTCCATTTAATTTAGGTTATTAGTTTGCTATTATATATAATTTTCCCTAGTTATTATAGCCCCATATTTATTGTTCCTTTTTTTTTCTTAAAATTAAAAAGTATTTTTATCTTTTAAATAGATATCCAAATTTGAATATTTCATATTTTAAATAAATATTTTAAATCAATATAATAATAATTCAATTTTATGGTAAATCTCATATTAAAGAAAAGGGAAAGGGTCAAATTACCCCTCAACTTTGTTTTATTGGTTGACTTTACCCCTGCAGATTTTTACCTCTGCCGTCAATAAACTTAACAAATATACCCCTTATTTGATGGAAAACTCCAAATTAATTAAAATTATTTGTTTTTACATAAATTATCTAATTTTAACTCGACCCGACCCACTTAATAATATAACCCTTTTTTTTACCCAAATCAAGTTTGTTTTCTCCACCATCACCACAAAATCACCACCCTCTCCGAAATCTCCTTCATCACTACGATTAAAGTTCAATTGTGGATCTATTTTACAATCATCATTTTGCTCATCTACACATAGTTTTTACTATTTAAATCTGTTTGGAATTCTTACCTCAAAAGTTCATTCAGCCTTGACCAAGGAAACTCAAATACTGGATTATAAATTTGCAAGTCTTAATCAAACTATTAGAGAAATTAGTCAAATTATGCTTATTAACCGGCGATTACTTATTAGAAAAATTAGATTATTATGCTAAATACATATCTCA
Source organism: Solanum pennellii (assembly GCF_001406875.1). Lineage (NCBI taxonomy): Eukaryota > Viridiplantae > Streptophyta > Magnoliopsida > Solanales > Solanaceae > Solanum > Solanum pennellii. Next base: position 37,618,687 of record NC_028644.1, read on the forward strand.
TAACGAAAGGAGAGACATGAAAAAAGTTATTAGCAAATGAATTAAAAAATGGATTATTGACATTGTAGCTAGGACCTATTTGTTCAGTGACATGGTGAAGTCATGTTTGGATTTTTGACTTTGCAGAGCTCTAATGCACTATTATTTTACCGTCGGATTTTCCATAGGTGTCAAACACTTCAGTATAGATGTGTATGAATTAGACGTAGCTTGCTAGCGTTTGGTTATATATTTTGAGTTTTTGAAGTTGTTATGAAAAAATACTTTTCGTAATTTAAATTTGTGTTTAAACATGTATTATCGCTGAAACAAATTTGAAATTTTGTGAATGAAAATGAAATTTTACCCAAAAAATAGTCCGGCCTAGAATTTGGATTTTTTTAAAAAAATATATCTATATGACCACAACTGGAGTTAATCAAAGTTTAATCGAAGAGGATTTACACCTTGAAGCATTTTTTATAGTTCGAAATAAACGATTTTTTTCTTTTTAAAAATGTATTAATTAAAATATTTGTTTCGTCGGTGATGGTGAAGGAGATCTTAGATAGAGTGGTGGCTTTGATGGTGATGGTGGTGGAGAAAATAAAATTGATTTGGGTAAAAACATGAGTTATATTATTAAGTGGGTCGAATTGGGTTAAAATTGGGTAATTTAAGTAAAAATGAGTAATTTTAATTGATTTGGTGTTTTCCATCCAAGGAGTATATTTGTTAAGTTTATTGACGGCGATGGTAAAAATAATTTGCTTTTAACGGCAGGGATAAAATTAACCAATAAAAGAAAGTTGAGGGTTAAGTTTGACCCTTTTCCCTAAAAAGAATTTACATGTAAATTTATTATTGTGAATTCGACACAATGATTGAATTACATTTCTCCTGAATCGAAAGATAATTCATAAGTCATGAATTCTGCTTAAATGAAAGAAAGTTCATAAGTTATAATTATGCTTAAATTAATTATCTTATTGCAAATTGCACTGTTACGATCACGAAGACGACAACACCAACAACGCATATCCAAATTTGAATAATTCATTTTTTAAATCAATATAATAAGATTCAATTTTATGATAAATCTCAAAATAAAATAAAAACTTACATGTAAATTTGGTATTGTGGATTTTTCCTAATATTTATAAAATATAATAATATATTAGTAAAAATAAAAATAAAATATGAGAATAATTGAATTATGTAAGGAAATAAAACTTGAAGATCTTGTGGAACGACTCAAGATTGAGGAAGATAACAAAACTGCCGAAAATAAGTCTTGTAAGAATTCGACAATAGTTTGGGTTCATATTTTTAAAGAAGCTCCTACCAAAGACAATAAGATAAAGAAGTCCAACGGACAGAAGTCAGAACGGGCCAAGAAGAAATTCAAGGGCAACTATTACAATTGTGGTAAGGCTGGTCATAAGTCTTCTTACTGTCGTTCTCCAAGAAATGACAAAGATAAAGGCAAAGAAAAAAGTCAAGCAAACACTGTGGAAGAGATAGAAGATGCAGATGACTTGTGTGTAATGATCTTAGAGTGCAACTTAGTTGGAAATCCGAAGGAGTGGTTTCTCAACTCAGGTGTCACTCGACATATTTGCTTTGCAAAAGAAGCCTTTTTAACGTACACTCATGCTGAGTTCGATGAAGATTTGTTCCTGAGAAACACAACAACAACAAGGACTGTAGGAACTGGGAAAGTAATGTTGAAAATGACATCAAGCAAGGTGTTGACTTTGAACAATGTTCAGTGTGTCCCTACAATTAGGGAGAATTATTTTCCGCTGCACTGCTCGTTAAGAATGGGTCTAAGTGTGTCCTAGTTAGTGAAAAGGTTGTAATAAGTAAGAATGAGATATTCTTAGGCAAGGGCTACCTCAATGAGGACCTATTCAGATTAAATGTAATGGTTGTTGACAATATTAATAAGATTCAGCTTTTCTTTCCGTATTGGAGTCAAATGATTTATGGAAATGCCTGTTAAGGACACTGTGCATTCAATAGGCTTGATCTTTTTTGTTTTGTCTTTTTCCTGATTCTGATATGTTTACTGATTTTAGTTGTTATGAATGAATTTCTGTTCTTTTTTATCTTACTGATTCATTAAACTTTGGTTACTTTGTATTTCTGCAAAGTTGTTCGAATAAGTAATTCAGTTTTTTCAACAATGATCGGCAACATATAATGTTATGAAAACTAAGTCAAGTCAGATATAAGTCAATAAACAGACCATGCTACAACAACGGGACTGGAGGGCTGCCTCACACCTTCCTCTTGGTCAACATAATTCCTTACCTAGACTTCTAGTTTGCAGACCAACAAAATAAAGAGTCAACTACCATTTGATTAGGGATGTAAATATGGTGACTTGCAACACCAAAATTCAATTCAAAGTGGAGAATCAAAAATAAAATAATCTTTTTTTGAAATGTCACTTTAGTTGGAAAAACACTATTTTTGAACCTCTTTGGGGGAAAAATAGGGGTGTGATAGATGACAATTCGGTTGGGGATACTAGAATTTGAGCTTGTAAATACTGACTTGTAGATGATTGTTATTAATTTTTATTGTGTTTGTTATCTTAATGTACTATTTGTGCGCTTATTTACGCTTTTATATTGTTTGAATTGCAATATAAACTGTCTTTCCACACGCACCCATCTGAATCTTCTGAGATACTCTATTCAAAGAAGAGATTATGCTCCTGAACAATGAGATACCAGAGATGTGGCAACGCTCCTGAGAAGGATTCTACAGTAAAATACGTCATAGGATTGGAAGGACCAACTGTCAGGTCGGAATACTACCAGTAAGTTGTACCTTCCTGACTCGAGTTGTCCACTCGTTTTATAGTCAGTCTAGACACCTATTCCATTAGGGTATTGAACTTAGTAAAATAGATTTTAGACATTTATTATACCTAATAGGATACGCCTTATTTGCATCATATGTATTTATAATTTAATGCCGTTCACCAATATATTCTTATCTTTGTGCTACTTGTTACATTATTTAAAAGACTTTATTTTATTATCTTCATTAATTATCTATTATTGTTCGGTCAATGTCAAATAGTCTAGTCGTTGCATATATACAAAAAGATATTTGAAATAAAATAAAGATTTTCAATAAGTTAAAAACGTTTAATAAAATCTTCGTAACTACATAAACCTGATTCTCACCCAATGAGATACGAAGACAACCCTTTTAGGGTTTGGTGATCTTTATTTAAAATTTCAAAAAAAAAAAACAAGGTTAAAAAAAGAAGGAAAAGTTTGTTTATTAATTCTAAAGTATAAGGGTTTTAGCCTTATTCAAAAATAAAATAAAACAAAATTTTTTACTTCATATATCAAAATTTTTAACTACGTTTGACCTGATTTTTGCTTTCACAAGATACGTAGGCAGCCTTATCTTGAGGTTCGGTCCAACTATGAAAAGAATCTGGAAGTCCTTGTCACATAAACTAGGCAGAAAAATGGAATTCTTTTTAGAATTTTTTTAACTGGGTTGGTACCAACATGCTTAGTATTGTGCATCAGAAAAAATAATAAAATGTTTAGCTATTTAGCAAGAGAGATCAACTTTGTTGTGACCAATAGACGTCGTTTGGTTTCTTTTAATATATTGATGTACTACTTGAGAAATTTTTTTGCTTAAAATTATGACTAAAATAAATTCACTTATGCTTCATGTGCACTGTGTGGTGAGATTTATAAATAAAATTCAATGACATGACTTTGCAGATTTAGAACTTGTCCCATATGTTGGTTGTGGTGAAATATTGAACAACATTTAAGTTGAGATAGGATTATAGGTTTTTTTGATCCGATTGTGCCTTCAAGCCTACCAAATGATATATTATCCATAAAATTTTTATTTTGATCCTAAATCCTTTTTATTTGAATAACATATTTAGCATGTATCATTTTGAGTGCAATAGTACATTGTACCTTGGTCCTACTTCCCTGAGCGCACTATCAATTATCTACACATCGCCAAAGACCTAAGTTGAGTAACAAAGCAAAAATGTCAAATATGTGAAAGTTAAAAAAATGACAAAGAAAAGATAGCATAAAAAATATTTAAAAAATCTCAAACAAAATGGAGAAAAAATGAGGAAAAAAGAAATAAATAAGAACAAGCTTTCAGAAAAACAAATGTTAAATGCAAAAATGAAAAATTGAAAGCATTGTGCAAATTTCAAGGAGAAAATAATCATTTTAGCCCAAATAAATATCCTATATTTCCCTAAGTCTTCAATACATGCCAATGACAAGTCCAATTTGATCTCATTTTTAGTGTTCTCATGCTAATGGATACTTACATGAGAGTCAAACATATGATATCTTAATTTAATGTGCTGAACATCTTTCTGAGTGTGAGTGACTTTCAAAAGTGCTCTATGATCTAAACAATTCTTTAATGTGTGAAAAAGGACATTATTTGTTGTAAGGATACTTGAAACATGAGGATATGAATAATTCTAGTCTCTTAGTTTATGCAATATGAAATGATCTTGTAAATACTTAAGTATGCTCGATATATCATTTAAAACTATAGGGAGTACTCAAAGTTAACCTCAAATTTTTCTGAAAATATTTGAAGGTGATTCATATATATTATACTAAGATTTGGTACCAACTAAAGTCAAAACAATCATAATCATGAATTAAATTTTTTTCTCCTATGGTATTCTTTATAAAAGAGGTCTTTTGTAAAATAAAAAAAATTAGAAAAAATACATGATAATTTTTTTTTCTATGAACTACGTCTGACTTGATTCTTGTTATATAAGATACGTAGGCTGTCTTACTATAGAGATAGGTCTCACCGAATAAAATTTTATATTCTTGAATGATCAAAATTGGATCATTTTTTTGAAAAAAAAATAAAAAAATGATAAATTATAAGTTCCAAAGTTCCTCAATTTAAAAATTTTATTTGTTAAAAGAAATCACTCTCATTTCAAGGGAATAAGAACTCTAGTTGCAGTTTAACCTTAGGGAACAAACACCCAATTATCTTTCATCTCTATGGAACAAACTCCCTAATTACATTATATTTTGCATTTTTCCTTTGTTTTTCTTTGGTACAAGTATTCCTCATTCATGATAACAGCGTAAATAATATTTTTCTGGTGCAAACTGGGGCCAAAAAAAATTGTGGTGATTCCATTTGATAATTTTGTTAAGCAAGATCCTCCTGCATAATGAGATTTAGTATAGCATGACCCTCCTACACAATGAGATTATAAAGACCCTCCTACATAATGGAATTTATATTAGCAAGACCCTCCTTATGATGGGATTACCAGGTTCCTCCTACACAATGCGATTACCAGGACCCTCTTACACAATGCGATTACCAGGACCCTCCTCATATTGGGACTAGAAGGACCCTCCTCATATTAGGATTTAGATTAGTAGGACCCTCTTCACTATGACATTAGTTTAGAAGGACCCTCCTTATAATGGGACAAGAACCTCCTCATAATGGGACTAGCAGGACCCTCTTCATAATGGGACATAGAATAGCAGGACCATCCTAATAATGCGATAAGCAAGACCCTCTTCATTATATGACTAGCAGGTCCTCCTCATAATGAGACTTACATTAGCAGAATCCTCCTGATAGTGTGATTAGCAGGACTCTCCTTATAATGAGACTTAGATTAGCAAGACTCTTCTCATAATGAAATTAGTTTAGAAGGAACCTCCTCATAATGGGGTTAGTAGGACCCTCCTCATAATAAGACTTAGATTAGAAAGACCCTTCAATATAATCGGATTACCAGGACCCTCATACATAATGAGATTGAGATTACCATGACCCTTCTCATAATATGAATAGATTAGTAGGACCCTCCTTATAATGGGACTAGTAGGACGCTCCAACATAATGAGATTACTAGGACCCTCCTACATAATGGAATTTAGACTAGCAAGACCCTCATACATAATGAGATTCAGTTACTTTCTCCTAGAATGAAGACTTCCTAGTCTGAGTTTATTTATTTATTATTTTTAAAATAACATTTGCTTATAACTCACAAAATTTTTCTTGTGAAAACTATGGCAAATTGTTTGTTTATTTCTTTTGTTGGTGATGGTTTCAGGTTTTTTCAAGCGAAACATGAATTTGAAATTAAAGAACAAAGTTTCAAATCTTTTCAGAATGATCAATCCTCATGATAGCTAGAGTCAACTTGTTAAATGCATACATCAGTCTGACTTCCTGACATTTGTTTCTATTCAACCACTTATCAAGAAGATATGCAGTCATTCATGAGAATTTTGAAATTGTCATTCTGAAGAATGTCAAAAGCTCACTTTATATCGCAAGTTAAGCCTCAATCCAATTCAATCAAGATACTCACCAAAAAATCAAGGCGATATCTAAAAATCAAGACTCAAAGTGAAGATTCAAGAGAAACTACATAGATAGGAGTTTGTACTTTTATTTTTCTTTTGACTACGAGTTTTCAATTTTTTATTTATGTAATTAAAGACAAGACCAGCGATCTGAAGCCTTTATAGAACCTCACTTAATTTTAAATTCATTACCTCATCTCATTGAACTACACGTGATCTAATTCCCTTAGATCCTGAGAAATGTAGGCTATCCAAAACAAGGACTGAGTTGAATATATTTCTTTCAAATAAGAGTCCAGTCAAAGCTTGTCACCTAATCTTAGTGTATTTCCAGTCAAAGAGCGGCAAACTATACACACATAATTTTTGACCGAACGTAAGATTTTATACTATTTGTTATTCCTTAAATGTTTCTTTTATGTCTAAGTTAGATATTTTAATTTTGTCTTATTTTAGTAGCTTTATTTTAAAAGATTTGAAAATAACAAAAAAGAATTTAGTTTGATAAATAAACAAGTATTTCTTAATTATTATTAACTAATCAATTTTTGTTAGTTTAAAATAACTAAATAATATTATATTATGTTATATTATTTTTTAAAAATAAAATAAAATAATTTACACCCTTCTACTAATTACATGGCCCCACTTCCTCCAATCCACTACCTGTTACGTCGTAACTTTACTATTAGAAAAATCACTTCTGAAATATTCTAAGTATAAAACATTTTAAGAAAAATAATTAGATTGAGACGCCACTTAACTTAAAAAAAAATTAAGAAAACTTAATTTAAAAAGACTCTAACAGATAAAATCTTTATACATCTAGAGAAAATAGGTAAGAGGTTTCTATTTACGCCTCAAGAAGGTTTTTCAGGCATTTGAAGTGTCCGTTTGTCACATCCGGGGAGCACCCCCTAACGTAACCGGTGTCGCCTTCCTTGAAGAAGACTAAGACTAGCCTCTTAGCTTCCATCATTACATTCACATGTTAAAAAGGCGAAAAATTTAAAACTTTTCTATATCAATCTTGAGGTTTACATAGACCTCTCTCATACACATAATATATATTCATATCCAGTATACATAGACCCTTCGTATAAGAAGATTACATAGTCTATTACTTCTATTTCACATACATCGTATAGGATCATAATATCATAAGAATTCTATAATATGTCTATAATTAAACTATCTAGAAGGAATTCAAAAATTGGTCTTAACCCGCTTTCATTACAACAAAGAGCCTCAGATAGGCTACACAACAATCGTCTTGAAATGAAAAGGAAAGAACAGAGAGTCTTATTCTAGAACAACATAAATCTCTTGATAATGACATTGTCCACAGAAAGTGAGGACCTACCAAACTCTTGCAAAATATCCAAGTAGTCTTCAAAGGCCTTCTATAAGCTCAATGGCAAGACCCTACATTTGTAGTAAACATAAAAATGGGATAGTACACACTTGTACTAAGTATGAGTATATGCACATAAAACAAGTGAAATCATGCTAAAGAGGGACATTTCATTAAAACATGCTACTTTTCATTTGGAAATCCTCATGCACATTCAAGAAGTAATACAAGTCATTAATTATTATTCATTAAGTCAATACCATGCATGTACTATACGAGACCAAACCACCATAAGTCAAATCAAGTCACATGCATATCAACATACTTAAACCCATAATCAAATACAACTCTATCATCAAGAGTTAATCACATCATAATCAAGCAAGACCACTACTCATGTCCCTCATTAAGTCCAATTGCGCAATAACAAAGCAAAACCCCATAACCTTACTTAATCAAGTAAACCTACCAAGAAACATAATCAATATCCAACTCCACAGAACATATCATTAAGAGTACATAATGTCATACTTTAGCAATAGAAACCAAATACATGTTCATAAGAGTAACCAACATCACACATTTTCATTTACATGTAAGATCATCACAGTATCATCATTTACATTTATAAGCATATACATACATAAGAACAACCCCTAAGAATACCTTCAAGGTTAATAGGTAGAGTCTCACCCTACCTAGACTAAGCTAAACCCTTTAGATCATCCTAGTTTGAGTTCATTCATTACTTCATTTTACCTTTTTGGGAACATTAGCTTTAACCGACATAGACCACAAGATCTAAGTGTGGAATCCGGTGTCATAAAACCTTACACCAATGTAAGGTTCTCTACCAGCCAAAGTAGAACCAAACATAAATGTAGCTTTCTAGGTTGATCCACTAGTTAGTCTTCATATGGGGGTAACATAGTTTAAGGAACTAAGAGATAGGTATGAACTCTGTACATTCCACTTGGAAATTGGAGCCTCATCATATGAGAATCGATAGGGTGAGTATCCCTCATAGGGAAGTCAACACCTCATGTGGAACTATAGGGTGAATATTCCTCTATGGAAAGTCAACACCTCCCATTGTCAAGTTCTCTCTGTGCTAATCTAACGTCACTTTTTAAATGTCTTTGATTCCTTTATTAATGATCATAGCTTAGTTTAGGTCTTAGACTCTATCCCTTATATGATCATCATCATCATAGCTCAATAAGAATTGCATGAGTATTTTCCTTTCATTACAATCCATACATGTGAGGTTAACACATTTACATTTGACATCATGATAAGGCACATTGATAGGTTATCACCATCCTTATAAAATATACATCGTAGTCAATACCTCACAAACCATAGTCAAGAAAATTCAATTCAACATCATACCAACCCTATCAATCATAATATAAGGTACACTTCAATACAACATCATCACTTAATCACAAGTAACCATAATTGAAGTAAAGAGTTGAGATCACAAGACTTACCAAGTCTCCTTCACAAGACAACATCAAGATCTTACCATCAAACCTCAAACTCAACCCAACCATGGGTGTAATATCATTACATAATAGCATTATCACTATCACAATTAACTTCAATACATAACCTAGGGTTAGGGGAATAGGGTTCATCACTAATTCTTCAAGAAATAGATCTAATACCAACAATCCTTTACCCTAGAAGTCCATGAATGAATTAGAATAGATAAAATAAGTCCAACAATCAATACATTCTTCAATTCCCATCAATTTCTAAGCAAGATCCAAGATTTCGGGAATTGGGGAAAAATAACATGATCTACAAGATATTGCATCAATTAACATAAATTACTCAACAATATACCCTTAATTAGTCATAAGAAATCACAATTAATCATCAATTTTAAGTTTAGAAGAAAATTCATTAGAATAGCAAAACCCTTGGAATTGGGTGTTTTAGAAATCAACTTTGAGAGGACCTCTAGGGGAAAGGAAACCCAAGAGTGAAGAAACCATACCTTAATAAAAATTAATCCACAAAATTCAAGTGAAATCCTAGAGAAATTGGCCTTCTTCTTCAAGCTTTCGTCTTCCTTCAATGGAGGATGAAATAGAGAGAAACTAGAGAGAGGTGAGAGCTTTTGAATTTTGATATGGGGATTTGATTTAAGTGAGTAAATATGAGGAAAAACTAATTGGAAATCAATATATAGACCCCCGATGGAATACCTAAAATATCCCTCACTTAAGTAGACCCTTTAATGAAGTCAAACTTCAAATCCAAATTTCAGATTTTCGTCGGGGAAGAAGTCCGCGACACGGAGCTATTCCCGCATGAATTACTAAATTTATTTTTGAGACAGTAGAGTCCTCTACCTGACCTCAAGGCAAACTTTATATTTGACTGAAAATCACCCAAGTTCGTGATGCGGACTTGTTACATCTATGTGTATTTTGGTTGTTGCTTTGGCAACTTGCAAAGTCAAGTTTTAGGTCATTTTGTGGACCCCAAGGGCGACCCTCGGGAGGTCAAGCCTGGAAGTTTTTACTATATATATATATATATATATATATATATATATTTACCTATTTACAGTCATTTTTTAAGTTTTAGACCTCATACACCACTCCTAAACCTTTCTGAAACCTAAGGACGTTTCACTAGTTCAATTAGACTTGCTTCCGGACGTCTTGGACGTTTCTTGTCGTTTTGATTCTTAAACTTCATAAATGACTTATATACATTATATGATATTAAAACAGTGTCCTCACCGTTAGACAATCATCTTAGGCTCTAGAGTAGATCTTACACTTTTGGAGAGTTACATTTTCCCTCCCTTAGGAACATTCGTCCCCGAATGACACTAAAATCTTTTGGAAGGAAAGGAATGACTCAAGACTAGCAGCCAAGCAAACAAAAATACATAATAACTTTAATTAAAACATGGAATTTACACATATCAAGACTCCCATTACTACACATAAAGCTCAAAATCACAATATGAGGAATTTTATTCTCGCAACAACAAGATCTCAACATACCATATATGAGTCAACTATGCCAAAACTTAACTTACAAACATGGTTAACACCATTTCATAAAGATTCACCATATCAAAATGCACAACATAACTCAAAACAAGAAGAATTGCAAATTTTCAAGCATAAAGACATATTTCTCTGTAATTTCACTGTAACATAAGCATTTTTGCAAAACTTCACCAATAATCAAAGCAACTTCAAATTATGTCATTATTTTAATTATAAGCAAGAACAACTAACCTTCATTAGTAAAGAGATGACGATAACGGGACTTCATGTTGGCCTCGGCCTCCCATGTTTCTCCCTCAACTAGGTGGTTTCCCAATAACACTTTTTACGGAGGCCACCTCTTTGTTTCTCAACCTCTTCACTTGATGATCAAGGATTTCCACCAGAACCTCCTTATAGGAGAGGTTCTCCTTTACATCAAGACCTTCAATAGGAAGAATGGACTCAGGATTACCAATGCACTTCATAAGCATGCGACGTGGAAACCTGATGAACTAAAGATATCTCACTAGGAAGTTTCAATTCATATGCCCCTTGCTAACCCTTTGAAATATTTCATAGGGACCCACATAACGAGGACTTAACTTCCCTTTTGCCAAATCTAACCACCCCTTTCATAGGCGAAATTTTCAAATACACCTTATCACCCTCTTCAAATTCGAGGTCTCTTCTCCTATGATCGGCAAAAGACTTTGTCGACTATAGGCTGTTTGCAAATGGTTCCTTATGATATGAATCAAGTCGGGACCAAGAAGTGGAGACTCGCCAACCTCAAACCATCCAATAGAAGATCTACACCTCCTACCATACAAGGCTTCATAAGGAGCCATATATATAGATGAATGAAAACTATTGTTATATGAGAACTCTACCAAAGGCAAGTGTTCATCCCAATTTCCCTTAAAGTCAATGATACAAGACCTAAGCATATCTTCAAAAGTTTGAATAGTCCGCTCCGCTTGACCATCCGTTTGAGGATGAAAAGTGGTGCTTAACTTCAGTTGAGTACCCTAACCACTTTGAAACGACCTCCAAAACCTAAATGTAAATTGAGCACCTCTATCCGATATGATGGACAAAAGAACCCCATGAAGACTCATTATCTTGTCAATATAGACCCTTGCATAATCTTCCGCCGAATAAGTAGATTTAACGGGAATAATGTGAGCGGATTTAGTCAATCTATCCACTACCACCCATATAGAGTCATATTGCTTTCGAGTTCGAGGAAAACCTACTACAAAATCCATATTAACATCTTCCCACTTCAAAGTAGGATTTGGATTTCTTGTAGTAAACCACTCGGCTTTTGGTGCTCGACCTTCACTTGTTTGAAATTGGGACACTTTGCGACAAACTGTGCAGCATCCCTTTTTAGGCCATCCAACCAAAACACTTCTGTAACAGTCTCCATGAGCTTCCTCAAGGATCCTACTCCTCAAATCATCCGCATAAGGCACACACAATCTTCCTTGATACCTAAAATACCATCCCCCCTTGGGAGAACGACTCATTCATCTTACCAAGAACCGATTCATTCAACTCCATTAGTAGTGGATCAAGGTGTTGCTTACACATCAGCTCAACCACCAAAGATGACTCGTAGTTATGATGTACCACCATACCACCATTTGGAGAATTTTCTATTCGAACCCCTAAACGAGCCAACCTATGAATATCTTTCACTAGGTTTCTCTTGGATTCTTCCACATGGGACACACTTCCCATGGACAATCGACTTAGAGCATCCGCTACTATAGTAGCCTTGCCGAAGTGATAGAGAACACTCATGTCATGGTCTTTCAACAATTAGAGTCATCTCCGCTGCCGGAGATTCAACTCCTTTTAAGTGAATACATATTGAAGACTTTTATGAAAAGCACATCAACATGACCCCATAAAGATAATGCCTCCATATTTTCAAGGCAAATACCAGGACCGCTAACTCAAGGTCATGAATTGGATACTTCTTCTCCTGAACTTTGATTTGCCTAGAAGCATAGGCCATGTTTCATAAAAACACACCCCAACCCGACTCGGGATGCATCACAATAGACCACAAAAACTTAGTACCCTCCGGTAGAGTCAATACCAGAGCGCAAGTAACCCTATCTTTCAATATTTAGAATCTCTCTTCACATGCCTCCGACCACTCAAATTTCACATTCTTTTGGGTCAAGGTTTTCAAGGGGAAGCAAGAACCGCAAACCCGTCGACAAACCTTCTATAATAATCGGCTAGGCCTAAGAAATATTTGTAGGAGCCAAAGGTCTAGGCCAATTTTTCACCGCTTCGGTCTTCCTTGGATCAACCTCTACACCTTCACTCGAGCTGACTTGACAAAGTAACACTACCGACCTCAACCACAACTCACATTTACTATACTTGGCAAACAATTGGTGTTCCTTAAGCAAATGCAATACTACCGTCAAATGATCCATGTGTTCTCCTTCATTTTTCGAATCTACTAAGATGTCGTCAATAAAGACAATGACAAATGAACCTAGGTAACTTCAAAAAACCCTATTCATTAGGTCCGTAAATTCCGCCAAACCATTAGTGAAACCAAAGGACATTACTAAGAACTCATAGTGACCATATCTAGTCAAAAATTCCGTCTTGGTAATATCTTCACCTCTCATCCTAAGTTGGTGATATCCCGTTCTCAAATCAATCTTGGAAAATTAACTCGCACCTTGGATTTGATCAAATAAATCATCAATCCGAGGGAGAGGATACTTATTCTTTATTGTGACTTTATTGTCTTGACGGTAATCAATACACATTCTAGGGGACTGTCACGTCCCAAAACCGGGGCCGCGACTGGCACCCACAATTTCCCTCCTATGTGAGCGAACCAACCAATCTAACCCTTATCATTTTAACATATATCAACAGAAAATAATGCGGAAGACTTAAACTCATTAAATAACACAAATCAACATCTATTAATTCCCCAAAATCTGGAAGTCATCATCACAAGAACATCTATCTCAAATT
>NC_028644.1:37639564-37654367 GCF_001406875.1 Solanum pennellii
GATTACAGAGAGTCGATTTTCAGTACCCAATTTCAGAATTCTAAGTATGCTGAAACGAGACATCTGTGACGGGCCGTCGTGCCTATGACGGTCCGTCGTGATGTCCGTAATCTTAGCCAGTTTTTCCAGAAATAAATCTGCTGCTCAAAACGACTAAACAGGTCGTTACAGGGACCCATCCTTCTTTTTCACAAATAATACCGGAGCACCCCATGGAGAAATACTAGGACGAATAAAGCCCTTGTCTAGTAAATCTTTGAGTTGAGCCTTCAACTCTTTTAATTCGGCTGGAGCTATTTGTTAAGAATGAATTGAAATGGGATTTTGTATCTGCTAGCATGTCGATACCAAAATCAATTTCCTGTTCGGGAGGAATACCGGGAAGATCATTAGGAAAGACCTCCGAAAATTCCCTCAGTACGGGGACCGACTTAATGGGAGGAATTTCGGATTCTAAATCTTGGACTCTTACTACATTGTATAAATACCCTTTAGAGATCATTCTACAAGCTTTCAAACACGAAATGATACAACCTCTAGGAATAGAATTTTCCCCCTCCACTCTAAGACGGGTTCATTTGGAAAGTTGAACGTCACCACCCTCGTTCTACAACAATGAAAGTGAAATAAACATGCAACCAATTCCATACCAAAAATCAAAATCAACCATATAGAGTTCTACTAACTCCACATGAGTGACTCTATTAGGCAACATTATAGGACAATTTCTATACACTCTCTTAGTAACAACCAGACCCACCTGGTTAGTCACCATAAAAGGTTCATTCAAGATATCGAGCAAAATGTCATACTTTTTAGCTACTAGAGGAGTAACAACTGACAAGGTAGCACCGGGATCAAGTAAAGCATATAGAACAACAGAAAAGACTTTCAACATACCGGTCACCACATCGGGAGAAGTCTCTTGCTCACCTCTATAGTGGAGAGCATAAAAACAGTTCTTCTTTGAGTTATTATTAGAACTACTTGCTTGATCTTGACCACTGCCCTTGTGTTGCCCTTTCAAATTTGGGCAATCTCAAACTTTGTGCCTATTTTTACAACAACTAAAACAATTGCCCGTTCAAAATAAACATTCTCCGAAGTGACCTTTACCACACTTGGTAAATGTAGGCTTCTCATTAGGTGAGTTACCACTGTTTCCTTTTTGAGACCTAGGTTTAGGCACCTTATCATCACGAGCCTTAGGGAACTTAGAAGGAACTTGATTAGAGATCCTCTTCTTGAACCTAGGCGAGGAAAGGATCAAACTAGTCCCTTTTCTTTAGGTTAAGGATCAAAGTGATCCTTGAGTTTTCACATGGATCACTAATAGTCCCTCATGTTTGCAATATTGGAGCACTTTTGGTCCTCCTTCAAAATTTTACCTATTTTTTTAGCATTGATTTTGTCCATAACCTATGTATTGGATGTTCAATCATCATTCTATCTATTTAGTAGAAATAACAACCCCATATGAAAAAATGGAGAAGAAAACATTTTGTTTTGTTTAGTAGAAATCGTATTGCAGGTAAAGTCGAGAGGTTTATCACGATAATTTTACGTGCAATAGTACAATTGTTTCTTTCCTGCAAATTCATATGTTAAGATATTTTTAGTTTAGATGCATAATATTTTTTGTGAATAAAACAAGGTGTTTTTCTTATAACCTTCTCTCAGATAGAGTTACTATTTCTATGATATATATATAAAGAGACGATTGGACATTCCTTATAAAAAAATTTGGATAGAATTAATGTTAAAACATAGGCAAAAATTTACGGGAGGATCAAAAGTGCACCACTATTGCAAACATGAGGGACTGTTAGTGCTCCATGTGAAAACTCAAGAATCACTTTGAGCGTTAACCCAAAGGTGAGGGACTATTTTGAGCCTTTCCTCAACCTAGGGTTGTCTTGGATATCAAGCCTAACCTTTGAAGAACCACCATCAAAAGAGTTTGCCCTTTGAGAATCTCTACTCTTTCTCTTGGTCCTTGTCTCTTCAACTTGTTGAGCATGAACCATGAGAAAAGAAATATTCATATGATCATGTAACATAGCCGAAAGACATTCTTTTTTCAAGTCATCCGACACTCCTGTCACAAAGTGGCTCTTTTGATCTCTAGGATCGGAAACCAAGGAAGGAGCATACTTTGACTATTTAGTAAATTTCAAAGAGTAGTCAAGTACACTCATACCTCCTTGATGAAGGTTGATAAATTCTTCCAGTTTGGTTTCCCTGTGTTCTATAGGAAAGACCCGATAAATAAAATCCTTCTTGAAGATCTCCCATGTCACCGGTCCACCCCTTAAAGGCCTATTATCCCTCCATTGGACATACCAAGTTTGGGCCGCATTTTTGAGTTGATAAGTGCCTAACTCGTCTTTCTCACTAGTAGTCAACCTCATTGCATAGAGAATCTTGTAGAATTCATCAATGAATTCTTGGGGGTCTTCCTCAACTTTGGACCCATAGAAAGTAGGGGGATTCATCCTAGTGAAATCCCTCAAACGGGAGGCCATGGTGCTAACTTGTTGGTTTCCTTGGGGTACCACCTCTCGATTAGCTTGGGACGTCATAGCTTGTGCTTGAGTAGTGACGGCTTGTTCTTGTGTATTAATGGCTTGGGCCATTTTGAGAAAAGTTGCCCTTATATCCCTATCCGCCATAGGAGGAGGAGCAACCGGAACTTGATTTTTCATAGCAACTTTTTTAGGTTGAGGCACTTGGTTGTCTTGTGCTATCGCATTAGCGATGCCTTTCTCGGCCCTTCTTGCGGCTTCTCTTTGCGTATTCATACCTATAACCACCATACAAGGTTTAAGTGAAAGCACACATAAACTATACTCTAGAGGCACAACATAGGATTACAAGAAGATGAGAGTTTCTTAAGCATCACATAGTTCCTCATTCATAAGTATGGCGCGCTTCACAATTATGAATAAGAGTCTACATAAACATGGTTTAATGAGACAGTTCCTAAATATATTCATTCTCATACTCTTATACAAGGTTTGTCACATTAGGGGAGCACCCCCTAGATGTAACCGGCGTCATCATCCTCGAAGAGGACTAAGACTAGCCTCTTAGCTTACATCATTACATTTATAGGTTAAAAATGCGGAAAATTCAAAACTTTTCTATATCTATCTTGAGGTTCACATAGACCTTCCGTATACACATAATGTATATTCATATCGAGTATACATAGAACCTTCGTATAAGAAGACTACATAGTCTTCTACTTTTATTTCACATACATAGTATAGGATCATAATATATAAGAAGTCTATAATATATCTCATATCAAACCATCTAGAACGAATTCAATTATTGGGATGAACCCATATTCATTTAACAAAGAGCCTCATGTAGGCTATACAATAATCGTCTTTAAATGAAAAGGAAAGAACAAAGAGTCTTATACTAGAACAACATAAATCACTTGATAATGACATTGTCCTCGGAAAGTGAGGAACTACCGAAATCTTGGGAAATATCCAGGTAGTCTTCAAAGGCCTTCTACAAGCTCAACAGTCGGACCCTACATTTTTAGTAAACATAAAACATGGGTTAGTACACACTTGTACTAAGTATGAGTATACGCACATAAAACAAGTGAAATCATGCTAAAGAGGGACTTTACATTAAAGCATGCTACTTTTCATTTGGAAAGCCTTATGCACATTCAACAACTAATACAAGTCATTAATGCATATTCATCAAGTAAATACCATGCACTATACAAGACAAAACCACCTTAAGTCAAATCAAGTCACATGCATATCAACATACTTAAACCCATACTCAAATACAACTCTATCATCAAGACATAACATCACAAGCATGAATAAGATTTCATCACATTATTATCAAGCAAGACCACTACTCATGACCCTTACTAAGTCTAGTTGTGCAATAACTAAGCAAAGCCCCATAACCTTACTTAATCAAGTAAACCTAGCAAGAAACATAACCAATTTCCAACTCCATATAACATATCATTAAGAGTACATGTCATACCTTAGCAATAGATACCAAATACAAGTTCATAAGAGTTACCAACATCACACAAGTGTAATTTACATGAAAGATCATTATTTACATTTATATGCATAAACATACATAAGAACAACCTCCTAAGAATCCCTTCAAGGCTAACTAGTACAATGTGTAGGTAGAGTCTTATACCCCTACCTAGACTAAGCTAAACCCTTTAGATCATCCTAGTTTGAGTTCATTCATCACTTCCTTTTACCTTTTTTGGAACATTTGCCTTAACCGACATAGACTACAAGAGCTAAGTGTGGAATCTAGTGTTGTAAAACCTTACACCAATGGAAGGTGGCCTACAGGCCAATGTAGAACCAAACATAAACGTAGCTTTCTAGGTTGATCCACTAGCTAGTCTTCCTATAGGGGAAACATATTTTAAGGAAATAAGATATAGGTATGAACTCTCTATATTCCACTTGGATCCTCATCTCATTAGAATCCATCGGGTGAGTATCCCTCATAGGGGAGTCAACACCTCAAGTAGAACTATATGGTGAATCTTCCTCTATGGAAAGTCAACACCACCCATTGTCAAGTTCTTTTGGTGCTAAGCTAACGTACCTTTTGAAATGTCTTTGATGACTTTATCAATGATCATAACTTAGTTTAGGTCATAGCGTCTATCCCTTATATGATCATCATCATCATAGCTCAATAAGAATTGTATGAGTATTTTCCTTTCATTGTAATTCATACATGTGAGGTTAACACATTTACATTTGAAATCATGATAAGGCACATTGGTAGGTTATCTTCATCCTTATAACATTTACTTCTTAGTCAACACTTTAAATATTATAGTCAAGACATTTCAATTCAACATCATACCAACCCTATCAATCTTAATATAAGGTACACTTCAATACAACATCATCACTTAATCACAAGTAACCATGATTGAAGTAAAAAGTTGAGATCACAAGACTTACCAAGTATCCTTCACAAGCCAACATCAATGTCTTACCATCAACCCTCAAGCTCAACCCTACCATGGGTGTAATATCATCACACAATAGTAATTAACACAATAGTAAGATCAATTGCATCATCACTATCCCAATTAATTTCAATACGAATTCTTCAAGAAATAGATCTAATACCAACAATACATTACCCTAGGCATTCCATGAATGAATTAGAACAGATAAAATAAGCTCAACAATCGATACATTCTTCATTTTCCATCAATTCCTAAGCAAGATGCAAGATTTAGAGATTTGGGGAAAAAGAACATGATCTACATGAAATTGCATAAATTACTCAAAATATACACTTAATTAGTCTATGCAATCAGAAATAATCATCAATTTGAAGCTTAGAAGAAAACCCATTAGAATAGCAAAACCCTTGGAATTAGGTGTTTTAGAAATCAACTTTGAGAGGACCTCTTGGGGAAAGGAAATCCAAGAGTGAAGAACCCATACCATAATGAATATTAAATCCACAAAATTCAAGTGAAATCCTAGACAAATTGGTCTTCTTCTTCAAGCTTTCTTCTTCCTTCAATGGAGGATAAATAGAGAGAGAAACTAGAGAGAGGTGAGAGCTTTTGGTTTTTGATTTGGGGATTTGATTTGAGTGAGTAAATTTGAGGGAAAACTTATTGCAACTAAATATATATACCCCCATGAAATACCCAAAATACCCCTCACTTATGTTGACCCTTTAATGAAGTCAAACTTCAAATCCAAATTTAAGATTTTCGTCGGGGAAAAAGTCTGCGACACGGAGCTGTTCCCGCATGAATTTCTAAATTAATTTTTAATATAGTTGAGTCCGCAACCTGACCACGACGCGAACTTGATTTTGGTTGTTGCTTTGGCAGCTTGCCAAGTTTAGGGTCCTTTCGTGGACCCCTAGGGCAATCCTTGGAGAGACAGACCTAGACGTTTTTACTCTATATATATGACTTTACCTATTTAAAGTCATTTTACAAGTCTTCGACCTCATATACAACTCCTAAACCTTTCTGAAACCTAGGACGTTTCACTAGTTTAATTAGACTAGATTCCATACGTCTTGGACGTTTCTTGTCGTTTTGATTCATAAACTTCCTAAATGACATATATACAGACACTCATGTTAGGATCTATGTTAGGTCTTAGACTTTCAGAGTGTTACAACGCTAACACGCGGTTATCCTACAACTTGATTAAAATACTTTTTGACTATTCTTAGGAACATGATAAACCTTAAGAAAATACTCAAACAAAGAACAATTTTTTTTAATAAGAAAATGGCACCTTAAATAGAATTTTTGAAATTAATTATAATTTGATAGAATTTTAACAAAACAAGATTAGTTAACATTTTGTTGTAAAACTAAAGAACAAAAGAACAATATATGATCACCTTCTTTCTTTCAAGTGTATAAAATATGGACCCTTATGTCTCTATTGATAGTATAACATAGAGTCATATAAAATGTTTGTCATAAACATGACATTAACATGAATATGACGGAGGAGGTTATGGAGGTTATGGTTATCTACATAATAAAATAAAGTAATTGAGATACTGGGTGAGTGATTTCTTGGTGTAGTGGACATCCACAATATAATTTTTTTATAACACTTCCCCTTGGATGTCCATATATAATATGCCTCAATAAAACCTTACTAGAAAAAAAAATCCCCGTGGGAAAAAAATCCTAGTGAAGGAAAAAGAGTACATATATCTTTAATATACTTTGAATGTTATCTCGTTAAAACTTTACTAGAAAAACCCAATTGGGATAAAATCATGGTTAAGGAAAAGAGTACAACAAGCATTTTTTCTCCCCCTAATAAAGACATTACTTGATATCTCGAAAACAATGTATTTCAATCTTGTGTCCCAACTTCAAAAATATTGATGTTGGCAATCTTTAGTGAATAACTTTACAAGATTATCATTTGAATGCATCTTTGAACGTGTATCTCACCATTTTGTTGAAGATCATGTGTGAATGTTTTTTTGGGTGAAATATATTGTCTGATCTCCTTTGATTGTATCCTTCCTTCAATATATATATATATATATAGAGAGAGAGTATATGGTGGTGGAATATCCTTTGTCAAAGGAAAATCACATATTTTATGAATATGATAGACATGATTCCAACCAAACACACCTCTGACTTACTTCATAGATCAATATGATTTGAAGAAGTGGTTACCAATGTTTGTTGAATGCCAAGATATTATTATGCCTCTATATGTAAGCAAATAGTTCATTCGCGATCGAGTTTTATGTAGATCAAATAAATATTTTGCATCTACATAATCAAATCATTTTCGATTCATGTGAGATTGATAATTTTTATTGAAGCTCGTCTTTTCTTCTCAAAGAAAGTTACACATCTTCTAGCATTTGCATAACCAACAATTTGTAAGTGCACCAATTGCACTAATAAATGACATTTTAAATCATTTTCATGAGGATA
This sequence comes from Solanum pennellii, assembly GCF_001406875.1. NCBI lineage: Eukaryota > Viridiplantae > Streptophyta > Magnoliopsida > Solanales > Solanaceae > Solanum > Solanum pennellii. The sequence goes on from NC_028644.1 coordinate 37,647,048, forward strand.
AAAATATTATTTCTTTGTGTTAAGCAATCTCAAAATCATTTAGTCTCAATGGAATTTTTTTAAGACGTTTTAAATTCGTCAAGGATTTTCATATAACATTCATCGTCTTGTTAGACGTAATAATCATTCATTATGCATATTCAAGTATTTCATCTATTGTCATATTGAAACAATTCTAATTACATTCACCGTTGGAGAACATATCTCCATTTAATAATGTCAGGACTTCTGCGAAAATCCTTTACGCATCGAGGCATGATCCGCACTTTATATCTTACGATTATACTTTCGCACAATGATTCATTTGTACCCTCACTGACATATATTTTGGTGTATGAACTATATTTTCAAAAGCATCACTTTTCTAAGTGACACAAATATACTTGAATAGTGTCAATCACTTATCTGTCCACACTATATGACATATTCAAATTTAAGATCCTCGCAACCATTTATAGCATTGAGTGCTATATCATATCAAATATACCGTCGACGGTCACTTTGCTAAGGTTTTATGAAATGTTATGTCATAATGCTCTTTCAAATCACTTTCCTCATTAGCAATGAACATTTTGATAATTTGCTCCACTCCTTTATCAAGGAGTTTTACATTTGGAATGGAATGTTGTATCACACTTTTGGCATACCATAGACGATGTCCTTCAAGGACTATTTATTGGAGCAATAGCAGCTCAATTAAAATAACGGATCACCAAATACATCTAGAAAATTACTTGCAACACTTTAGAAATGAATTATCTCTTGAACTTCAAGTTCACATTTTTTTAACGAAGATCTAGATAATTCACTCCACACATAATTTTCAACTGCTATACATATCTCCCCCTAATGTTAGGAAATTTGACATTCACGCTTAACCTCATTTGGGGATCCATCTTGGTGCGTGGAGCAATAAAATCATATGTGCACACATCAAATTTTTAGATGGAAATTATTCGGGAGAACCTTGTTGGCTTGATAAATAGATGTTAAATAAACTTATCTCATACCAAATTTTATTTAAGAGATTGATTCTCATAGTCAATGGTCTAGCTATAATTGGAGGCATACTTTCTGTTAAATCAACCAGCATTATCAATATGACTTTATAGTTTGGAGATGTGCTCTTAATTTAATAATTTGAGCAAACAACCTTACAAAAACCTATTTCTAAGTTGATACAAATGCACAAGTGACCATACCATAGATGCATCTATTAAATCATAATAGTAAACGTTCCACATTGCAGGTGAACGGACCCATATTAACCTTTTTTTTATGTTCAAAATAATTTTAGGGGATACGATCCCAACCTTAGCTTGTCCAATGATTATTTTATCACGAGAATAAGTTACAAAAAAGAATTCTTTAAGTATCTTTTATTTCTTCAACATATAACCACGTGAATTCTCAATATCTTTTGCATCACATTTGAATCGAAATGACCAACTGATTGTGCCAACTGATATTTATTCAAGTAAACTTCTAGTTTACGTTTGCATGTGATTCAATCACCATGCCCATATTTGTATACAACAAACAACGGAAAAAAAAAATCTTATACGTAAATATTCATTACCCACTTTGATTGAAGTAATTTCAAGATATTAAATCTTACCATAATTTATCACAAATTTGAGACAACCCCAATATTATGAATAATTTCATTCCTCCAAATAGTAACAAATTAGCCCTTTCAGAGCTATCAATTAATCTTGTATATTACAATAATTTTCATTCAAGACTTATTTCTTGATAATCAATGATAAATTTGTGTTGCCACAAAAGAACATTTATTTTGGTCATGGCCACAACCTTTACAGAAAATATTTATTCCTTTCTTTTGTCCTCTATTAGTTCATTTTAAACACACCACGATATTTTTATGGTAATCAAAGTATATATATGACCAAAATGACCATTTATGTCAAAATATTTATTTCAATCTCTCAAACCTCCCCTAGAGGTGAGATGTGACATTCATCCAAAAATACATGAACATGTTGTTATCCATATAAACACAAGTCAAATTTCCTTCAAGTAATGGGGCATAACCATTTGTACATGTTCCATAAGTTTTTATTAGAAACTCATTGTCATGTTTTGAAATTATGTGAGTCACCTCAACATCACTTTAAGATGTCAAATGTACCAAATGTACTACCACTTTGTATTCCTTTATTTTGATGGAGGATTTAAAAAACTTTTTAAATTGGGTTGCACCTACAACAATGTGTCCAACTTCTCATACCACTTTGATGGATGAAAATTACCTTTAACAATTACCTTCACATTTGAAGGATCATGTTAATAAACAATGTGTCCAATAACTTTTTATACAATTTTAATGGACAAAATTACCTTCACATTTGAAGGAACATCTTAAGAACCCCTAATGTTCTTCCTTTTAATTACCACAATGATGATCATTAACATTTTACCATACCCATGTTCATACATTCAACCACGTGTCATTTTTCAGACAATTTAATACACTACTACCACATTCACATAAGAGAATGGAGCAAATTAATTGGGTAAATTTCATGACTTTCAGTCATAAGTATAAAACTTTATGTTAGTCATTATCATATTATCACTATAGTGCATTAGGACTTAAATCCAAAGTCTTACCCATATAAAGACACCTTTATCCATAAATCAATGGGACTTGTACCCAACTTCTTATTATCAAGGTGCACCAAGACATTAACTCGATGTCTTACCCACTAGGTGCGATGAAACCTGAATTCACCGTATTACCCTCAACCAATGCCTTAATAAACCAACTGCATTACCAAAATTTTTTTTATCAAAAATCATAAATATAATCTGAACTTGACTTAATATACAAGAAAAATGAACAAAATCAATTAATTAAAACAACATGTTAGAATCATATAAAGTCCCAAGTTAAAATAAATTCAAATTCTCAACACTGTTATGAAGATTATTATAATTTACTAATCATTTTAGAATAACTACAAAGTAAGCTTTGTTAGTACAAATAATATATAGGATATGAAGTATACCATGCAACGAAAAAATTAGTAGGATAATTCATAAAAATCACCTACCATTGATTCTTGACAGAGAATGAGCAACCCGGTGCTGATAACATGTTGTAAAGCTAAAGAACAACAGAACAATATAAGATCACTTTCTTTCTTTCAAGTGTTCACCAAATCTTCAAGTGTATACAATATGGACCCTTATGTCTCTATTTATAGTGTAACATAGAGGCATACAAAAGGTTAGTTATAAACATGACATTAACATGAATATAATGGAGAATGTTATGAAAGTGAAAAGTTACAAGAATAATGGTTATATAGTTGAAGGTTATGGAGGTTATGGTTATCTTCATAATGGAAGAAAGTAATGGAGATAATGGTTGAGTAATTTCTTGGTGTAGTGGACATCCACAATATAATATTTCTAACACATTTACATATTTTTTTGAATCGTTTTAAAAGTTAAAATTTAAATCAATTTGATCAATTAAAGTATGAAAAGTTTTTTTAAATGAATTAAAGATTGAGTAAGAAGTTTTGACTAAATATATTGGATAAAAGTATTAGAGTTGATGAAAAAATAAAATAAATTAGCATAAAGAATATAGTTCATCTTTTAGGAAATTAAATTAGTTAAACCAAATAAGATAAAAAGGATTAGAATTAATATAAATAATAATAAGAGTAAAGTGAGAAAGTTAGAATGTGGTCCTTTCGCCCAAATTTCCAAATTTGGTGGGCCTTTTGGCCCATTTTAACCCCTGATCATTGTATATATAACCGATGTATGCTTTTATATACGGGTCGGACTGTATACCAAGTGTATACAATCCCCTCAACCCCTGCAACCTGTATTTTATTTTTAGCCTTATATACGCTACACCTTGACTTGTATACAATTATTCGCCATGTATACTAGTGTATACTGATATATAGGACAGGTATACAACCCATTTCTTGGGCTTATAAACTCCAACAGTATGTTGGAATTCTGGAACCTGCAACAACTTTCGAATATATAGGTGGACTTGCTCGAGAAATAGGAAAAGTGAAGACTGAGCCTTTATGGTTCAACTCGGAAAAATTACGGTAGATAAGTCTACCATCGACTCGAAAGAGATTCACATTCACGCATAGAAAAAGAAAAGAATTAAAAAATTAGCATTTTGAATAAGGAAACAAATGAACGTAATTGAATTCAAATAAAATCTACTTAATTATTTTAAGATTAAAAATAAAACCAAAAGCTATCGTTAGGCCCATATGACAGAAGATTTCAAGAATGTGCAAATGAGCTAACTATATCTCAACAGCCAAACAGTTAATCTTTGTACCAAAGAACTCCTAAGAGTGTAAACTAAATACGAAATTTTAAACATTTAATGACAAAGACACATTCTAAAGAGTTTGTGAAGAACGAAAATCAAAGCCACGTGATTTTAAAATGTCCAAATTTAGCAAAGCATTGCAGACAAGAACATATACTACATATGCACATACTTAAAGGAAATCAAACCTTTTGACAACACCAAAATTCAAAGGTAGAGATTAAAGAAATATAAGTAGGCAACAATTCTGAATGCACAAACAAGGGCCAGAACAAGCTCAAGGAAACAAAAAAAAAAAGAGCAAAGCCGTCCTAAAATATACAGCTATGCAGGCCAGAAGAAAGGAAGCGGTTGCGTACTCAAATCAACGAAACCAGCCTCGGCATGATCCAAACCAAGTTTATTTATGATTTGAGATAGAATTCATTCTAAAGAGAAGAATGAGAACTCACGACCATGGCTCAAACGGGATTTGGCTAGACTCAAACACAAAGAAGCAAGTTCACTACATTCACATACATATTCAAAATGAAGGGTAATGAGACAAATGTGAATATAGAAAACAAAGAAGTGACAAGCTTAATCATACAATAACCCCTTTTAATCAGCATTACGACTAGATCAAAGTGTCTATCGCATATGAGCTCACAAAAATTCCATCACGAGTAATGACATCCAAATAGGAAAAGTGATTTCCTAATCTTATAAATGTTGTACCGAAATAGAAGAGGTGAAAGTATTACTTTTCTTGGAGCAACAATGAAAGGAAAAATAAAATTATATGTATATTAAGTTAGTATAAATTGTATAGTACTTTTTCCTTTCTGTGAAAACACATGTCACTACCACTACTAAGCACGTGTACTAAGAAAATGCACAAAAGATAGCTCCATCCCCCCTCTGCTTCACAAATCACGATTGTGCAACACCAAAGTGTAATTCCTCTCCAACCCTCAAAGACTTTGTCGAGTCACCGGAGGTTTCATCAAAGCGGTGAAAATCGGTCCACTCTGTCTCCTTCCAAAAAAATTGGTGAAGACATTATAAAGAAAACTGTAAAGAATCGGGAGGATTTTCAGGTCATCATGCGAAATCATCTATTTTATATGACTTTTTATTTCTCCCCTTTTATCCCTCGTGGTTGAAATTAACGGCAGAAGACGACAGTGACGAATTAAGAGATTCCGATGAGTTCATTTACCTTATACACAATTCTCTTTTGTTATATTTATTATCCATCTTCCCATGGACTTGAACTTCTGGACAACTAACACTACAATTAATTAGTATTTAGGGAGTTTCTTTGGTCCTCCTCTTTACTACTTTCTGTTAAGTTTGAAATTTAGTTATTTATGTTCAATGTCAGATCCATATGTGTTGTTGCATGTATTAAATTCTGTAATAATTAAAGAAATCAATCCTTAGGTTTAAAATCGTGGCTTTTTAGAGTCGAACTAATCTCCAAAATGCAGACAGTTTTATTTGGAGTTCAAAGGCAACAAGTGGAGTAGAACTACAATGAAGCTGCTTGATGTTGAGGAATTGACAAGTTGTATTGCAGTACATTGAAGAATTTACTACAATTTGTTATTAGTTAGTTATATAACAGATTAGTTTGTTAGTTTCTTTGTTAGTTAGTTTTAACAATAAGTAGTTAGTTAAGTTGGTTAATTACAATTAGTGGTTAGTATAAATAAGTCAATTCACATTCTTTGTACATTATCAAAACATATGAATGTTGAAAGGATCACGTTTTCTCTCTGAATATTCTTCTTCTTCTTCTTCTTCTTCTTAACACAATTTTAGTTGTTTTTCCTGCATATTTCCATGGTGAATTCTCAATTCTAACATGGTATCAGAGCATTAATCAAGTGGATCTAGGGATTTCCTTCACGGATTGATTGGAAATCGAGAGATTCCTTTGTTTACTGTTTTTTTTTCTCTCTGCAAATTTGTTCTTGTTTTCGATGGAGACTAATGAAGCTGTCATCGATACTCACACCAGTGCTACTGTCATTGATTCTAAGTGATCTAAGGATCAGTTTGGTATTGATTACCATCATCCTCTGTATCTTCATGCTTCTGATGCTCCCAGCTCAATGTCAATTGGTCTACCGCTTGTTGGAATGGAGAACTACTCAATCTGGCGTGATGCTATGCAACTTTCATTGTTGACTCATAACAAGCTTGGTTTTATGGATTGATCTATTAACAGAGGTACTTATGGACCTGCTCATGAATTGCAATGGGATCGTGTAATGCAATTGTAAAATCATGGATTATGCACAATGTGAGTCGAGATCTGATTAATGGAGTTCTATTTCGATCTAGTGCTCATATGATGTCACGACCCAAAACGAGCCGCGAGTGGGACCCACACTTATCTTATTAGGTGAGCGAACCAACAATCTAAACCCCAACATTTACCAGTATATAAATTTTGAATAGTGAATAAATTGCGGAAGATCCAAAACTCATTAACAAAATCAATTAAATAAACCTCTAAAATATAATACTTATCATCCCCAAAATCTAGAAGTCATCACATCAAGAACATCTATCCTCAAATTACTAAGTCTAAGAGTATTTAAGAACTAAAATAAGTAGAAAGATGGTCCATGTCCGAACTTCAAAGACATCAAGACGTGAAAAAGAGAATCCAGTCCGAGCTAGGAACAATAGCTCACCCTGAAATCTGATGTGCTGAAGACTGGCTAGAGTTGCGGACGAGTCGAAGTCAACGGTGCACTTGCTGCACTCCACAAAACAACAAGAAGGAAATAAAAGTAGGGGTCAGTACAAGGGACAACTACTGAGTAGGTATCATCGGCCAACTCAAAATAGAAAGCAATATATACTGAATAATAATATAAAATCAACCACAATACTCAACAGGTGACAATCAACAAGTACAAGAAACATTGGCAACAACACCAAGCACACCTATGACGACTCAAGCCTCCACACCATACTCATTT
>NC_028644.1:37655095-37661920 GCF_001406875.1 Solanum pennellii
GTGTCGGAACGTGACACTCCGATCCATTATTACTACCGTGTCGGAACGTGACACTCCGATCCATTATTCTCATTATTTCGGTTCATCAAGATTTCTTTATGTCAAGCGTCATCTTAATAGAGAGGAATTAAGATTAAAGGTTCAACAATCTCATCATTCTAACCACCACAATTATACGATCACAACATACAAACAAACAATAAAGTATATAGAAGACTTTACAATACCACCCAATACATATCAATCGCTATTTAGAGTTTATCTATCTCATAGACATAAACCATAACCTACCTTCACCGAAGAATCGTGATCGAGCAAGCTATCTCCCCAATGCCTTTTGCTTTCCTCTGTGTTCTCTCTCTCTCGCTCGTCTCCCTCTCTGCTTTTTTTTATTTTTCTTCTCCAGATTCTTTTTATTTTACCCTAATTATCATATAATTCATTATGATAAAAGTAACCCATTATTTATTTCAAGGTTATCTCCTTTAACCCCCATGTAAATAAATTATTAAACTTACCCCACTAATTTCATAAAGTTTGTCATGAATAGTCCAAAACACCCCTTTAAAACCTTTAGCAGAAATCCGACCCAGTTGGGGTTACGCAACCTGTGACGGTCCGTCGTGCCTACGACGGTCCGTCCTGCAGTTCCGTCGTGCCTACGACGGTCCGTCCTGCAGTTCCGTCGTGACGTTCAGAGAGTCGATCTCAGTACCCAGATTTCAGAGTTGAAGTGTTTTGGAACGAAGACCCTCGACGGTCCGTCGTGACCATGATGGTCCGTCGCGTGATCCGTCGACCCAGTCAGTTATTTTCAGAATAATTTTACTGCTCGAACCTACTAAACAAGTTGTTACAATTGATACCAATTTACCCATCGTTCGTCCCCGAACGATCACAGGAAGAAAAGCAAGGGCGAGAAAGAGTACCTGAATCTGTAAAAAGATGGGGATATCTTTCTTGCATATCCGCCTCATTCTCCCAAGTAGACTCTTCAACTGGCCGATTCTTCCACTGAACCTTGATAGATGCAATCTCCTTTGATCTCAACTTGCGGACTTCTCTAGCTAGAATAGCAACCGGCTCCTCCTCATAAGACAAATTCTCATCAAGAAGAACTGAATCCCAACGAATAATGTAGTTTCCATCCCCATGGTACTTTTTCAGCATAGACACATGAAATACCGGGTGCACTCCTGAGAGTCCTGGAGGCAATGCAAATTCATAAGCCACCTCCCCCACGCGCTTCAAAACTTCAAATGGCCCAATATACCTCGGACTAAGTTTACCTCGCTTACCAAACCGCATCACCCCTTTCATGGGTGAAACCTTCAGCAAGACTTGTTCACCCTCCATAAAATTCAAGTCCCTAACCTTTCGATCTGCATATTCCTTCTGCCTGCTCTGAGCTGCTAGAAGCTTATCCTGAATGAATTTTACCTTATCTAACGATTCCCTCAAAAGATCGGTACCCCAAGGTCTTACCTCAAATGCATCAAACCAACCAATGGGAGACCTACATCTCCTCCCATACAGTGCCTCAAATGGAGCCATATCAATACTTGAGTGATAGCTATTGTTGTATGAAAACTCTGCTAAGGGTAAGAATTTATCCCAATGACCACCAAATTCTATCACACATGCACGAAGCATATCCTCCAACACCTGAATCGTTCGCTCAGACTGTCCATCGGTCTGAGGGTGAAATGCAGTACTAAGATCCAGCCTAGTACCTAATTCAGCATGTAATGTTCTCCAAAACTTAGAAGTAAACTGCGTACCTCTATCTGATATGATGGAGAGTGGAACTCCATGCAATCGAACAATTTCTGAGATATAGAGTTTGGCTAACTTCTCTGCATTGTAAGTCATCTTGACCGGAATGAAGTGAGCAGACTTAGTTAACCTGTCAACAATTACCCAAATAGAATCAAACTTACCCAATGTCTTGGGAAGACCAACCACGAAATCCATTGCAATCCTTTCCCACTTCCATTCAGGAATGGGCATTCTCTGAAGTGTTCCTCCAGGCCTCTGGTGTTCATACTTTACTTGCTGACAATTCGGGCATTTGGCAACAAAATCAACAATGTCGCGCTTCATTCTACTCCACCAAAAATGTTGCTTTAGATCGCGATACATTTTGGTTGCACCAGGATGTATAGAGTACCTTGAACTATGAGCCTCTGTAAGAATAGTGTGAATCAAATCATCAACACGGGGCACACATACCCTTCCCTTAATCCTCAAAACGCCTTCCTCATCAATTATTGCCTCTTTAGCCTCTCCTCGCAATACCATATCTCGAATTCGGCTCAGCTTCTCATCAGTAAACTGCTTCTCCTTAATCTTGTCAAGAAAAGAGGATCTTGCCTCCACACAGGCCAAAAGTCCTCCTTTCTCTAGTATTTCCAGCCTCATAAGGTCATTAGCCAAAGTCTGAACCTCTCTAGCCAATGGGCGCCTAGAAACCTGTAAGTGGGCTAAACTACCCATGCTCCCTGCTTTTCTACTTAAAGCATCTGCCACAGCATTAGCTTTTCCTGGGTGATACAAAATAGTGATATCATAGTCCTTCAGTAGTTCCATCCACCTCCTCTGCCTCAAATTCAAATCTTTCTGAGTAAAGACATACTGTAAACTACGATGATCTGTATAGACTTCACACTTGACCCCATATAGGTAATGTCTCCATTGCTTTAATGCAAATACTACTGCAGCCAACTCCAAATCATGAGTCGGATAGTTACGTTCATGCACTTTTAATTGTCTCGAAGCATAAGCAATTACACTTCTTTCCTGCATTAGCACTGCACCCAAACCAGAATAAGATGCATCACAATAGACGATGAAATTCTTACCTTCCACTGGCAGGGTAAGAATTGGTGCAGTAGTCAACAAAGTCTTGAGTTTCTGAAAACTTTCTTCACATTCATCCGACCATACAAAGGGAACATTCTGCTTAGTCAAATTTGTTAGCTGCGAAGCAATAGAAGAAAATCCCTTGACAAATCGACGGTAGTAGCTAGCTAAACCAACAAAGCTTCTTACATCTGTAACATTAGTAGGTCTTACCCAACTCTTCACTGCTTCAATCTTAGAAGGATCCACCATCACTCCATCCTTAGAAACCACGTGCCCCAAGAAGGACACTGAATCTAGCCAAAACTCACACTTGGAGAATTTGGCATAAAGCCTTTTCTCCCTCAACAACTCCAATACAATTCTCAAATGCTCCTCATGTTCTTTCCTGCTCTTTGAGTATATCAGTATATCATCAATGAATACAATAACAAAGAGATCCAGATATGGCTTAAAAATCCCGTTCATCAGGCTCATGAAAGCAGCAGGGGCATTCGTAAGCCCAAATGACATTACTAAGAATTCATAATGCCCATACCTGGTTCGAAAAGCAGTCTTTGGCACATCTGCTGCCCGTATTTTCAATTGATGATAACCGGATCTCAGATCAATTTTAGAGAAGACACAAGCACCTTGTAACTGATCGAACAAATCATCAATTCGAGGAATAGGATACTTGTTCTTAATAGTTACCTTATTCAGCTGCCTGTAGTCTATGCACATCCGAAGGCTTCCATCCTTCTTTTTCACAAATAAAACAGGAGCACCCCAAGGGGATGCACTTGGTCTAATAAAACCTTTACCTAACAACTCCTGAAGTTGGGCCTTTAACTCCCTTAACTCAGCTGGAGCCATTCTATAAGGGGGGATGGAAATGGGGCGAGTACCCGGCTCCAGATCAATACAAAAATCAATATCCCTATCCGGTGGCATACCAGGAAGGTCTGCAGGAAACACATCCAGAAACTCACAGACTATCGAAACAGACTCAATCGAAGGTACTTTGGAAGTATCATCCCTGAGATGTGCCAAGAAGGCTAAACAACCTTTACTAACCATCCTCTTAGCGCGAAGAAAAGAGATAATACGGACTGGGGTGGAAATGTAGTCACCCTCCCACACTAGCGGATCTGTCCCAGGCTTGGCCAATGTCACAGTTTTAGCATTACAATCTAAGATTGCAAAATTTGGGGAAAGCCAAGTCATACCCAGAATTACATCAAAATCAACCATTTCTAGGATAATCAAATCTACATAGGTATTGCTCCCTACAAAAGTCACAAGGCAAGACCTATACACCTTCACAACTATCACAGACTCACCCACAGGAGTAGAGACACTAATAGGCATGTCAAGCAATTCGCAATGTAAATCAAGACCAGTAGCAAATGAGGAAGATACATATGAAAATGTGGATCCAGGATCAAATAATACAGAAGCCATGCAATCACAGACCAAAAGATTACCTGTGATAACAGCATCAGATGTCTCTGCTTCAGACCTCCCGGGGAAAGCATAACAATGGGCCCTATCACCTGTCTGTCCATTGCCCCTATCATGTTGCGCCGCAGCAGTTCCAGCTTGCCCGCCACCCCGACTGATTGGGTGACCACCATTACCTTGGCCACCACGTCCTCCAGAATGGCGGCCTCTCCCATGACCACCTCTACCTCTAACTATTGGGGGTCTGTAACTCTGTTTTGGACAATACTTCCTAATATGTCCAGTCTCTCCACATCCATAACAATTCCTGGAGTCAAGCATAGGTCTTTGTGAAAGTGACGAAGTCTGGGGATAACCTCCAAACTCAGAAAAAGGCTGACTGGGCTGCGATGGGCCCCCAGCTAAAGCCTGCAGGGAAGACTGAATAGGGCGGTTTTGGTAACCTCCTGAACTCTGCCCTCTGGAGTAAGAACCGCTAAACTCACCTCCCTTACGGAACTTCTTAGATGTCGACGCCATGGTGAAGTCGTCTGGCTTCACCCCCTCCACTTCTATCACAAAATCAACCACTTCCTGAAAGGATTTGGCTGCAGCAGCTACCTGTAAGGCTGGGATCCGCAAATCTGACCTCAATCCCTTCACGAAACGGCGAATCCGCTCTTGTGGACTGAAACAAAGCTGAGTGGCATACCTAGATAGTGCACGAAATTTAGCCTCATAAGCAGCAACAGACATCCTTCCTTGCTCTAGGCTCAGGAATTCATCTCTCCTCCTATCCCTCAAAGTCCGGGGTATATACTTCTCCATTAATAAGCTAGAGAATGATGCCCAAGTCATAGGTGGTGCCTGTGCTGGTTGACACTCAACATACGACCGCCACCACCTTTTGGCATCCCCCTGAAACTGATAGGTCACAAACTCCACACCGAATCGTTCTACTATGTCCATCTTATGTAGCAACTCATGACAATCAACCAGAAAATCATAGGCATCTTCAGATTCAGCACCCTTGAATACTGGAGGTTTTAACTTTAAGAATTTAGTGAAAAGTTCGTGCTGATCACTTGTCATTATGGACCCTGTAGTCAATCGAGGAAACGTGCCTACTTCCAATGAGGCATCCATGCGGGGAGCCACAGCGGCTGCATGGTGTACCCCCTGAACCTGAGGTGCTGGTGCAGAAAACACTGGAGGTGTCTGGCCCTGATCAGATAACCCGCTAAGATAGGTAAGAACCTGGTTAATCATCTCTGGGGTAGGCTGGGGTGGTAATTCCTCATCTTGAACCTGCTCATTTTCCCCTTCTTCACCCTCTCTCACTACCTCATCAGTCGGTGGAGGAGTCACTGCCCTATTACTAGCTGGACCAGGTGTTTGTCCTCTACCTCTAGAGGGCGTCCTCCTGCGACCTCTACCACGGCCTCTTGCCACTGCTCCTCCTCGAGCTACAGTCCCAATGGTTGGCTCAGACGCACCCTGTCCTGCCGGTGCTGGTGTTGACACAGTTGTTGCTCTAGTTCTAACCATCTGCGAGATAGAGTGAGGATGTCAGATACCAATTTGTATCACCTAGATACCAATTGGACCCAAGTAATAGCACGAAACAAAAAAAAAGAATGGAGTTTTCCTGAAGTCCTATAGCCTCTCAAAGAAAAGTAAGGGCGTCCCCCTACCGTTCCTCAAGACTCTACTAGACTCGTTCTTGTGTGATGAGACCAACGAACCTAAAGCTCTGATACCAAGTTTGTCACGACCCAAAACGAGCTGCGAGTGGCACCTACACTTATCTTATTAGGTGAGAGAACCAACAATCTAAACCCCAACGTTTACCAGTATATAAATTTTGAATAGTGAATAAATTGCGGAAGATCCAAAACTCATTAACAAAATCAATTAAATAAACCTCTAAAATATAATACTTATCATCCCCAAAATCTGGAAGTCATCACATCAAGAACATCTATCCTCAAATTACTAAGTCTAAGAGTATTTAAGAACTAAAATAAGTAGAAAGATGGTCCATGTCCGAACTTCAAAGACATCAAGACGTGAAGAAGAGAATCCAGCCCGAGCTAGGAATAATAGCTCACCCTGAAATCTGACGTGCTGAAGACTGGCTAGAGTTGAGGACGAGTCGAAGTCAATGGTGCACTTGCTGCACTCCACAAAACAACAAGAAGGAAATAAAAGTAGGGGTCAGTACAAGGAACACGTACTGAGTAGGTATCATCGGCCAACTCAAAATAGAAAGCAATATATACTGAATAATAATATAAAATCAACCACAATACTCAACAGGTGTCAACAAGTACAAGAAACATTGGCAACAACACCAAGCACACCTATGACGACTCAAGCCTCCACACCATACTCATTTAGGAAATAGTTTCTTCGAAATTGAGTGTATTAACATAATTCAAGATTACTTCTCTTTATTGTTATCGTGTCGGAACGTGACACTCCGATCCCCTATTCCTACCGTGTCGGAACGTGACACTCCGATCCCCTAATGCTACGTGT
>NC_028644.1:37662009-37672671 GCF_001406875.1 Solanum pennellii
TCTATGTGTCGGAACGTGACACTCCAATCCATTATTACTACCGTGTCGGAACGTGACACTCCGATCCCCTAATGCTACGTGTCGGAACGTGACACTCCGATCCATTATTACTACCGTGTCGGAATGTGACACTCCGATCCCCTAATTCTACGTGTCGGAACGTGACACTCCAATCCATTATTACTACCGTGTCGGAACGTGACACTCCGATCCCCTAATGCTATGTGTGGGAACGTGACACTCCGATCCATTATTCTCATTATTTCGGTTCATCAAGATTTCTTTATGTCAAGCGTCATCTTAATAGAGAGGATTTAAGATTAAAGGTTCAACAATCTCATCATTCTAACCACCACAATTATACGATCACAACATACAAACACACAATCAAGTATATAGAAGACTTTACAATACCACCCAATACATATCAAGCGCTATTTAGAGTTTCTCTATCACATAGACATAAACCATAACCTACCTTCACCTAAGAATCGTGATCGAGCACGCTATCTCCCCAATGCCTTTTGCTTTCCTCTTCGTTCTCTCTCTCTCGCTCGTTCTCCCTCTCTGCTTCTTTTTATTTTTCTTCTCCAGATTCTTTTTCTTTTACCCTAATTATCATATAACTCATTATGATAAAAGTAACCCATTATTTATTTCAAGGTTATCTCCTTTAACCCCCAAGTAAATAAATTATTAAACTTACCCCACTAATTTCATAAAGTTTGTCATGAATAGTCCAAAACACCTCTTTAAAACCTTTAGAAAATATCCGACCCAGTTGGGGTTACGCAACCTGTGACGGTCCGTCGTGCCTACGACGGTCCGTCCTGCAGTTCCGTCGTGAAGTTCAGAGAGTCGATCTCAGTACCCAGATTTTAGAGTTGAAGTGTTTTGGAACGAAGACCCTCGACGGTCCGTCGTGACCATGACGGTCCGTCGCGTGATCCGTCGACCCAGTCAGTTATTTTCAGAATAATTTTACTGCTCGAACCTACTAAACAGGTTGTTACATATGATCTGGGAGGATTTACGTGAACGTTTTGATAAAGTTACTGCATCACGAATGTTTTCATTGCACAAATCCATTTTCTCTTTAGCACAGGGCACTTTATCTGTTTCTACTTACTACTCTAAATTGAAGGATCTTTGGGATGAGTATGATTCATTGATGCCTCCACCTTGTTGTGAGTGCACTAAGTCCAAGGATTATGCAACACATCTTCAATACCAAAGGTTGCTGCAGTTCCTTATGGGACTTAATGATGGATATGCTAATGCTAGAAGTCAGATATTGATGAAATCTCATGTTCCGAATGTTAACCAAGCTCATGCAATGGTTTTACAAGATAAAAATCAAAAAATTACAGCAGGTAGTGGAGGTATGGATCCTACTGCTTTATTCACTGCTAGAGGTTCAAATACTAAGCCTAAGAAATATGGACTGGAATGTGATTTTTTCCATGTCCAAGGACACACTAGGGATAAGTGTTTCAAACTAATGAAATGTAGCCATTGTCAACTCACTGGTCATTTCAAGGAGAAATGTTATAAGCTGATAGGTTATCCACCTGATTTTAAATCAAGAAGAAAGGATCTACATGCTGGTAGTAATTTAGTGCAGACTGAAGGGAATGCACCAACTACCATACCAGCTACATCTATTACAACTCCTATGTTCACTCATGAACAATATACACGACTTTTGGGATTGCTAAACACTGAAGGAGGACAGAATGCTAGTGCATACATGGCAGGTATCTCTTCTCATACATCTAAAGTTAATCCTAATTGGATTATTGACACAGGTGCTACCAATCATATGGTTGGTAACTCACATCTGTTAATTGCTGGAACTGAAGTAGGAAACACAGGAAAAGTGCAATTACCTATGGGGAGTCTATTGATATCACACATGTTGGTAACAGTCATCTAGCAGGAGGTGATTTTCTTAAAGATGTGCTATATGTGACAACATTTAAGTTCAATCTAATGTCTGTTTCTAAAGCTACTAAACAGTTGAACTGTTGCATCTCTTTCTATCCAGATTTTTGTGCATTTCAGGATCTCTCCAATGGGAGGGTGAAGATGATTGGTAGAGAACAACATGGACTTTACTTGTTGAAAGAACATAATGTCAAAAACAATTCAATTACCAGTCATTCTTTAGTTGAACAGAAGCTGCAAAACTCAGATCTCTGGCATAGAAGAATGGGTCATGTACCATTGCCAGTCTTGAAGAAACTTCCCAGTATTTCTAATTCATGTAGTAGTACATTAGGACAATGTGATATATGTCCTATGGCCAGGCAGACTAGAATTCCTTTCAAACACAGTCTTACTACATCTGCTACTTGTTTTGAATTGATCCACATGGATGTTTGGGGACCTTACAAAATCACTACCTATAATGGCATGAACTATTTTCTTACTCTAGTGGATGATTACTCAAGATGGACTTGGGTTTTTTTGCTCAGAGTCAAGTCTGATGTATCTAGTATACTCAAAACTTTTCTTGCTATGATTTTGAATCAGTTTGAGAAACATGTGAAAATTTTCAGAACTGATAATGGTTCAGAGTTTTTTAACAGTGCTTGTGGTGAATTATTCAAAACTCATGGTATTCTGCACCAAAGTTCATGTCCATATACTCCACAACAAAATGGAGTGGTTGAAAGGAGGCATAGACATCTCTTGGAGACAGCCAGAGCCATCAAATTTCAAGGCAATTTACCATCCAAATTCTGGGGTTGTTGTGTTGAGGCAGCTGCATATATACTTAATAGAGTACCATCTACTGTTTTGAAAGATAAATCACCATTTGAAATGCTTTATGGTCGAGTACCCTCTTTGTCACACTTGAAGGATATTGGCTGTCTATGTTATGTAACCGTCATGCCTAAGCAAGACAAATTTAGTGCAAGAGCTATTAAATGTGTCTTATTGGGATATGGTTTATATCAAAAGGGTTACAAGGTGTATGATTTGAATAGGAAACAGGTCTTTATCAGTAGAGATTTTGTGTTCCATGAATCTTGTTTTCCATTTTTATCTAACGATTCCACAGAGCTTCATTCCAAAACATCAGATCATGATTCTTTCCTTTATTTTGATTCTTCTGATCATATTCCTACACCTACACCATTAATTCCTGTTCTTCCTGAACTTCCTAATCCTTCTAGTTCCTCTTCTGCTGAACCATCTTCTACTAGTGTTGAAATTCAGCCTACTGCTGACTTTCAATCAACATCCACACTTTCTTCTTCTGAAGTTATTTCTTTTCCTACATCTAGAAAATCTACAAGATCCACCAAACCTCCAATCTGGTTGAAAGATTTTGTTGTACCTCACAAAACTCCTAATTCTACTTGCTTGTATTCTCTTAGTGATGTTATGAACTATGGTTCATTATCTCCTACTTATCAGAGTTTTATTGCTAAATTTTCTGCTGATATAGAGCCTAAGTCTTATGCTCAGGCTGCCAAGGATCCTAGATGGGTTGAGGCAATGGAGTTAGAAATTAAGGCTTTGGAAGATAATCACACATGGGAGATTGTGACTTTACCTACTGATAAAAGAGCAATTGGTTGTAAATGGGTATTCAAGATAAAGTATAAAGCTGATGGCACAGTTGACAGATTCACAGCAAGATTGGTAGCTAAGGGTTATAGCCAACTTGAAGGTCTTGATTATCAAGACACATTTTCCCCTGTGGTTAAAATGGTTACTGTAAGGGTTGTGATTTCCTTGGCTGCTACCAGAAAATGGTCCATCCATCAAATGGATGTATACAATGCCTTCTTGCAAGGTGATTTGGAAGAGGAAGTTTATATGACTATGCCACCAGGTTTTTTTGACAAATACAAAGCTACACATGCTTGCAAACTAGTCAAATCTCTCTATGGTCTGAAGCAGGCTTCCAGGCAATGGAATGTGAAATTAACCACAACTTTACTCTCTTTTGGTTTTACTCAAAGCCCTTTGGATTATTCTTTATTCATTAAACAGTCTGCAGGAAAGATTGTTATCATTCTTGTCTATGTTGATGATTTGTTAATCACTGGTGATGATCTGGATATGATTCAAGATACTAAAAACAGTTTACACTCCCATTTTAAAATCAAAGATCTTGGAGAGCTTAGATATTTTCTTGGGATTGAATTTGCTAGAAGTGCAGCAGGTATAGTCATGCACCAGAGGAAATATGCTCTTGATCTTATTTCTGACTTGGGATTATCTGGAGCCAAGCCAGCAAATTCACCACTTGAGCTACATGAGAAACTTACATCTACTGATCTTGATTGTCTTATTGGTACTAAGGATGATCCTTTACTTACTGATATCAGCTCCTATCAAAGACTTGTTGGTCGATTGTTGTATCTCACTCACACAAGACCTGATATCTCGTTTGCTGTCCAGACATTGAGTCAATTCATGCATTCTCCAAGGTTATCTCATATGGTTGCTGCTACTAGAGTTGTTCGATATCTTAAAAGATCTCCTGGTCTAGGGATTTTTCTTTCCTCAGATTGTGATTCCACTTTAACTGCATTTTGTGATGCTGATTGGGCTTCATGTCCTAATACTCGACGATCAGTTACAGGTTATTTGATCAAATTTGGTTCTTCACCTGTTTCATGGAAGTCAAAAAAACAATCCACTATTTCTCGTAGCTCAGCTGAAGCTGAATATCGCAGCCTTGCATCCACTGTAGCAGAAATTGTCTGGCTTGTAGGCTTATTTACTGCACTGAATGTCAAGGTTCCTCTTCCTGTACCATTACATTGTGATAGCAAATCTGCTATTCAGATAGCTTCTAATCCTGTCTTTCATGAGCGTACAAAGCACATCGATATTGACCGTCATTTCATTCGCGAAAGGATACACACTGGATTGATATCACTTCATCATCTCTGCACTTCAGAGCAACAGGCTGACATTCTCACTAAAGGCTTAGTTTTTTTGTCAACATTCTTTTCTTCTTTCCAAGCTAGGAATGAAAAATATTTTCATAGCTCCTAGCTTGAGGGGGGGTGTTGAGGAATTGACAAGTTGTATTGCAGTACATTGAAGAATTTACTACAATTTGTTATTAGTTAGTTATATAACAGATTAGTTTGTTAGTTTCTTTGTTAGTTAGATTTAACAATAAGTAGTTAGTTAAGTTGGTTAATTACAATTAGTGGTTAGTATAAATAAGTCAATTCACATTCTTTGTACATTATCAGAACATATGAATGTTGAAAGGATCACGTTTTCTCTCTGAATATTCTTCTTCTTCTTCTTCTTCTTCTTCTTCTTCTTCTTCTTCTTCTTCTTCTTCTTCTTCTTCTTCTTCTTCTTCTTCTTCTTCTTCTTCTTCTTCTTCTTCTTCTTCTTCTTCTTCTTAACACAATTTTAGTTGTTTTTCCTGCATATTTCCATGGTGAATTCTCAATTCTAACAGATAGAGTTATAGATGATTCATTTAGCGAGATAATGAATTGAATTTTCACTTTATGAGAAAAAGTATAGGTTTTTGGGACAATTTTTATCTTTCATATCGATGGCCATGATATTTCATTAATTAGGCTATTAATTTTGGTCTAATTCTTCTTATTCTCTATGTTGTCTGTTATAAGATCATAGTTTGTTTAAACAATAGGTGATGAACGAATCTCCAAATTTTTTTCATTTTTACAATTTGTTAGGTACATTATATGTATAATACAACTATGGCGCAAGGTTTGATGACTTTTGATTGTTGAAATATTGATCTCATTTTCTATATTCATGATTTTTAAATTCTTTTGCAGGTTTATGACACTTTTTACGAGCAATAAATGTCATTGGATTGTAAGTAGTTATACATTTCCTTCTCCTTTAATGATATTGGATTGTAAGTAGCTATACATTTCCTTCTCCATTAATATTTGATTTCACTGGCTTATTGTGGAGATGGTTTGGATGGGTTGTTTGAGCTTAAGCTCCTCTTTTATTGGTTCCTTTTTCTCTGTGTCTTAGTTCTTCTATGTGCTTCTGAGTTTGGGTGCATGTATTTTTTTTAATAGCAACTGCAATTTTGATTTGTTTTTTTTTTGCAGTTTATAATTATATATTGTGTTAAAAACAGTCTCTCTACCTTATCAAGTTATTGGGAAGGTTGTGTGCACCACCTTTCCTATACCTCACTTGTGGAAGACCTAGCAAAGTACAAAGTATGAATGAAGCACAAGATCAGTAGGTAACTCCAATGGTTAGGTTTAATGTTTATTTTGTTTTTGCTACAGTTATAGCAAGTATGTTGTTTGCATGTAGTCCTTTTAGTTCATTACTTATTTGTATTTCGGATGGAAATATTAAAAATCTTTGTAATAGAGTACCTTAATAATCTATGAATATTGGAATGAAACTGCTCCAAATGGAACAGAATGTATATTTAGTGTTCGTATATCCCACCTCAATTGACTTAGGTTTGAAGCATAACTTTCTAAATTTGTTGATCGCAGTTTTCTGTACATAAAAACTTCTTTTTCTTGAGCAAAGGAGGACCATATTTTTATTATAATTGCTTAGATTCATCATGTCCATAACAACTTATTTTCTTTTGCAAGATTGGATCATTTTGAACTTCGCTCATCAATACTTCTGAAATATAGTTTATATGCATTTTATAAGTTGTATATGTATATTGTTACCAAAATATAGATGTAAGATTAGAGAGAATGAACACGACTATCATTAGTTGTACAAATAGTATTTAAAACTGTAGTATAAAACAGAGGGTCGTTTGGTAGATCTTTTGTGTCTGTGGATCTATTATTTTGTTATTGACACTACTAAAAAAATAGTAAATACTGACCTCCAGAGGTTGGTATTCCTAAAATACCGATAAAAAATCGATTTCTCAGCTTAAACCGGAAAAAGCTTGATCCCTATTCAATTTCGACCTCTGGAGGTCGGTATTTACTGATCTCTCGAGGTCAGTTTTAATTTAAATTGGTAAAATTCATTATCTTATTTTTTGACTTTCGAGGTCCCTTTTATATATTTTTGTTTATTTTTTATTTTTATTATTTTCGTCCTTCGGAGATAAGAATATTTAATTCTCATATTTTGAAATATCGACCTGCGAAGGTTGGTATTTTTATTTTTAATTTTTGATATTGCGACCTCCAAAATACGGCATTTTATTTCTTATTTTTTAGATTCCGACCTTCGGATGTCGATATTTTTATTTCTTATTTTTGAGATTGCGACCTCCGAAGGTCGGTATTCTTATTTCTTATTTTTGAGATTTCAACATCCAGAAGATGGTATTTTTATTTCTTATTTTTAAGAATCCGACATCTTGAGGTCGTATTTGTATTTCGTATTTTTGAGATTCCAACTTCTGGAGGTCGATATTTTTATTTCTTATTTTTGAGATTTCGACCTCCGAATGTCGGTATATTTATTTCTTATTTTTGAGATTCCGGCCTTTGAACGTCGGTATTTTTAATTCTTATTTTTGAGATTTCGACCTCTGGAGGTTGATCTTTTATTTCTTACTTTTTAGATTCTGACCTCCGGAGGTCGATATTTCTGCTACAAAACTGACAGCATTTAGCTGCAATTTTTACTCTCCCACCTGCATATATATATCAAAACAAACCAAAGAGTTCCAAATAAGATATTTCAAAATAAACTTTTATCCAACCCAAAGAATTCAAGTTTAGCTATTTTAAAATAAACTTCATCCAACAAAGACAACACCAATATTTTTAATATATCCGTTAAACTATTTCAAAATAAACTTCATCCAACTTTAAAATAAACTAAAATGCGATCAAACAATTTCAAAAATATATTAGTCAAAAATGTCAAATTGATACAACTACTTCACATCACCTTCACTCTCTTCATCAGACTTGTCATTCTCATCACCCTCCTGATCAGATCCATCACTGCTTGCCGGACATGGAGAAAGAATATTTCCTGATTCAAAAAGAAAAGTTAGTTGAACCTCAAGAGCTGCATAGTATAACATCCTCCTTATAATATAAGTTAAAACATACAAGACTCTAGATCGACAACCTCCTGATAATATAATATACACAACCTAAATCACAACAATCAATTTTGATCGAGGACAGTCCTAACTTAGACACCAATGTATTTGTTTTAAAATAAGAATCAGGAAATTTTACATTGGGATCAACTCATTCCTTCGTAAGATCTATCATAGAGTCCATTGCTCCTTGAGAAACATTATTGTCAGATTTGATACTCAACAATCTAATTAGATTACTTTTAAATTAATTCCAACACTATATTCACAAACTAAATCACATTACTTACTGAAGAACATAACAACTTTAAAAGTCTAATAAGTTTATTTTAACTTAATTCAAACATTATAGTCACCAACTTAAACACATTACATATATTAACTTATTTGAACAATTTAACAATTTTATAAGTCTAATTAGTTAAGTTTTAACTTAATACCCACACTTTATTCAACAACTAAATCATATTACATATTTTAACTTATTTGAAAAACTTAACAACAATATAAGTTTACTTTGTTTAGTTTTAACTTAATTTCAACACTATATTCACCAACTAAATTACGTTACATATTTTAATTTATTTGAATAACTTAACAACTTTCTATGTCTAATTAGATTACTTTTAACTTAATTCCAACACTATATTAAGAAACTAAATAACATCATATATTTTAACTTATTTGAAGAACTTAACAACTTTATAAGTCTAATTAGTTTAGTTTTAACTTAATTCCAACACTATATATAGTCACCAACTTAAACGCATTACATATCTTAACTTATTTGTACAACTTAACAACTTTACAAGTCTATTTGTTTAGTTTTAACCTTAAAACCAACACATTATTCAACAACTAGATCACATTATATATTTTAACTTATTTGACGAACTTAATAACTTTATAAATCTAATTTGTTTAGTTTTAACTTAATACCAACACTTTATTCACCAACTAAATCACATTGCATATCTTAACTTATTTGAATAACTTAACAACTTTATAAGTCTAATTTGTTTAGTTTTAACAAAATTTCAACATTATATTCACCAACTAAATCACGTTACATATTTTAACTTATTTGAAGAACTGAACAACTTTAGCCTAATTTGTTTAGTTTTAACTTAATTCCAACACTATATTCACCAACTTATCACATTACATATTTTAACTTCATTGAAGAACTTAACAACTTTAAAAGTCTAATTTGTTTAGTTTTGATTTAATAACAACACTATATTCACCAACTAAACCGCATTATATAATTTAACTTAATAAAACAACTTAAGAACTTTCTAAGTCTAATTAGTTTTTTTAACTTAATTCCAACACTATATTGAACAACTAAATCATATTACATATTTTTAACTTATTTGAAGAACTGAACAGCTTTATAAGTCTACTCTGTTTAGTTTTAACTTAATATATACACGTCAGTCACCAACTAAATCACATTACATATTTTAACTTATTTGAAACACTTAATAACTTTATAAGTCTAATTTGTTAGTTTTAACTTAATATCAACACTTGATTCACCAACTAAATCACATCGCATACTTTAACTTATTTGAAGAACTTAACAACTTTAGTATAATTTATTAAGTTTTAACTTAATACCAACATTTAATTCACCAACTAAATCACATTACACATTTTAACTTATTTGAAGAACTTAACAACTTAAGTCTAATTTGTTTAGCCTTAACTTAATTCCAACACTTTAATCACCAACTAGATCATATAAATATTCTAACTTATTTGAAGAACTTAACAACTAATAAATATTTTTTTTTAGTTTTAACTTAATAACAACATTATATTCACCAACTAAACCACATTATATAATTTAACTTATTAAAATAACTTAACAACTTTCTAAGTCTAATTAGTTTAATATTAACTTAATTTCAACATTATATTCACCAACTAAATCATATTACATATTTTAACTTATTTGAAGAACTTAACAACTTTATAAGTCTAATTTATTTAGTTTTAACTTAATATCAACACTTCATTCACCAACTATATCACATTACATATTTTAACTTATTTGAAAAACTTAACAACTTTAGAAGTCTAATATGTTAAGTTTTAACTTAATACCAACACTTTATTCACAAACTAAATCACATTACATACTTTAACTTATTTGAAGAACTTAACAACTTAAGTCTAATTAGTTTAGTTTTAGCTTAATACCAACATTTAATTCACCGACTAAATCACGTTACATATTTTAACTTATTTGAAATTTTTAACAACTTTAGCCTAATTTGTTTAGTTTTAACTTAATACCAACAATTTAATCACCAACTAAATAAAATTACATACTTTAACTTATTTGAAGAACATAACAACTTTTAAAGTATAATTTGTTTAGTTTCAACTTAGTAACAACACCATATTCACCAACTAAACCACATTAGTGTCACGACCCAAAACCGAGCCGCGACTGGCACCCACACTTACCCTCCTATGTGAGCGAACCAACCAATCTACACCCTAACATTTCAATATAATATCAACAGAAAGTAATGCGGAAGACTTAAACTCATTAATAAAAACCAATTCAATAACTTCTAAAATTCAACATCTATTATTCCCCAAAATCTGGAAGTCATCAC
>NC_028644.1:37688378-37704015 GCF_001406875.1 Solanum pennellii
CCCCTACTTTTATGATCTTCTTGTTGTTTTGTGGAGTGCATCAAGTGCACCAGTGACTTCGACTCGTCCGCAACTCTAGCCAGTCTTCAGCGCGTCAGATTTCAGGGTGAGCTATTGTTCCTAGCTCGGACTGGATTCTCTCATTTACGTCTTGATGTCCTTGAAGTTCGGACATGGACCACCTGTTTACTTATTTTAGTTTCTTAAATACTCTTAGACTTAGTAATTTGAGGATAGATGTTCTTGATGTGATGACTTCCAGATTTTGGGGATGATAAGGATTATATTTTAGAAATTATTTAATTGATTTCGTTAATGAGTTTGGATCTTCCGCATTTTATTTACTATTCAAGATTTATATACTGGTAAACGTTGAGGTTTAGATTGTTGGTTCGCTCATCTAGTATGATAAGTGTGGGTGCCACTCGCGGCTCGTTTTGGGTCGTGACAGTTTTAACCTAATATCAACACTTGATTCAGTAACTAAATCACAGTACATATTTTAACTTATTTGAAAAACTTAACAACTTTATAAGTTTAATCTGTTTAGTTTTAAATTAAACCAACATTTATTCACCAATTAAATCACATTACATACTTTAATTTATTTGAAGAACTTTACTACTTTAGTCTAATTTGTTTAGTTTTAATTTAATACCAACACTTTATTCACCAGCTAAATCACATTACATATTTTAACTTATTTGAAGAACTTAAAAATTTTAGTCTAATTTGTCTAGTTTTAACTTAATACCAACACTTTAACTACCAACTAAATCAAACTACATATTTTAAGTTATTTGAAGAACTTAACAACTTTTAAATTCTAATTTATTTAGTTTTAACTTAATAACAACACTATATTCACCAACTAAACTACATTATATAATTTAACTTATTAAAACAACTTAACAACTTTCTAAGTCTCATAAGTTTAGTTTTAACTTAATTCCAACACTATACTCACCAACTAAATCACATTACATATTTTAACTTATTTGAAGAACTTAACAACTTTTAAAGTCTAACTTGTTTAGTTTTAACTTAATACCAACACTTTAATCACCAACTAAATCACATTACATATTTTAACATATTTGAAGAACTTCAAAAATTTGAAAGTCTAATTGGTTTATTTTTAACTTAATAACAACATTATATTCACTAACTAAACAATATTACACAATTTAACTTATTAAAATAACTTAATAACTTTCTAAGTCTAATTAGTTTAGTTTAACTTAATTTCAACACTATATTCACCAACTAAATCACATTAAATATAATAACTTTTAAAGTCTAATTTGTTTAGTTTTAACTTAATACCAACACTTAAATAACCAACTAAGTCACATTACATAATTTAACTTATTTGAAGAACTTAACAACTTTTAAAGCCTAAATTTTTAAAATTTAACTGAATAACAATGCTATATTCACCAACTAAACCACATTATATAATTCAACTTATAACAACATTTCATGACCAATTTCCCAATTTAACTTATTTGAATAACTTAACAACTTTTAAAGCCTAATTTATTTAATTTTAACTGAATAACAACAATATATTCACCAACTAAACCACATTATATAATTCAACTTATAACAACATCTCATGACCAATTTCCCAATGCATTATATGCCATAATTAAGTTAGAGAACAATTTATTCTAATTTCAGAAGATGTACAATCAATTAAGTAGAGAAAAATGCAAAGATTTAATGGACAAATGAATTTAAATTAAGATCAACCATCAATCAATCTCAGAAAGATTATCAAGCTATTACAGGTTCAAGTTCAATTAGAAATCCATCCCAAAATATATATATATTTTTGCATACATAATCAACGAATTTCTATAATTTAAGGCAATCATAAGAATATATATATATATATATATATAAAATCAAAATAATTACAATATAAGGCGAATAGATGAAGTAATAGTTGATGGAAAGAAAATACCGGAGATAGCTCCGTCTTCGACCGATCCAAAATTTTGGACTTTGCCGGAGCTGTTTTAAGCAGTTGTTGCTGCTGTTGATATTGCGCTCAGCGGTGTTCCTGCTAGAAATATAAGTATATTTATATTCTAATTCATATCAACATAGTGTCTTACTCTAAATATGAATTATAAATATTTTCTTATTTATTAAAGGAAGTCTAACTTGTTATTTATAAAAGTTTACAAAATTTTTATACTTTTTGAACAATTAATTGTTAGTTTCAAATAATTTTAGTATTATTCTAAATAGCAAAAATTATGATTAGTAAAAATATTTTAAACAAACCAACCTCTAGATGTCGCTTTTATATATAAGTAATTAGCTATAGTAAAAAAAAAATACAGACGTCATGTTAAATTTTAAGATAAATAATAAATAATCATGTTAATTAAATAATATTGACGTCGAGAGGTATATGTGTATGTGTGTGTGTGTATATATACATACATACATACATATATATATCTATATATATATATATATAATTTTAATATTTTATAAATTTAATTTATTGATCAAGTTAATTTTATAAATTTAAATTACACACTTCCTAATTATATAAAGTTAATTTTACCGATCAATGAAAGTTTATTAATATCAATCTGATATATAATTCTCTTTAAACTGACCATCGCTATTTATTTAATTGATAATGTATGTCATATATAATTAATGAACATATTTTATACTCAAATGAAGTATCCTTTACATGTCCTCATAATTAGGAAGTGATCACTACACTTGACATACATTCAAGATCGAAAATATATAATAATACTATCTCGAATTTCATAATCGAATAGATTATAAGTTACCTCTTCACCTCTACATCATAACATGAGATATTAAGTTCATGATTAGACGACGGACTTATAGTTTTGTACATTACTCTATAAATATAAGTATAAATATATCATAATTCATATCAACGTAGTTTCATACTATAAATATGGATTACAAATATTTTTTTTATTCAACAAAGTCTAACTTTTTTTTTTTATAAAAGTACACAAAATTATTACACTTTTTGAACAATTATTTCAAGTTTCAAATGAAATTTTAGTATTATGCTAAATAGCAAAAATTATGATTAGTAGAAGTATTTTAAACAATTCGACCTCCGGATGCCGCTTTTAATATAATAAAAAAGTACCGACCTCATGAGGTCGGTATCACATTAAATATTAAGATAAATATAAGCAATTATATTTATGAAATAATATTGACATCGAGAGGTCAGTATTTTATATTAAATTATTTTTTAACTTATATAAAACCGTCATTTAGAGGACGATTTATTTAAAGTTAATTGAAAATATTTTTTTTGAAAGACACGATATAAATATTTAAATTAAAACTAATTAAATTGCATAATATTTAATTTTACCGACTTCCAGAAGTTGGTATTATAATATTTTTTATTTTTTAATTTAAGCAAAATCGCTCTCATGCGATCGGTATCTAACTAAAATAACATTACTGATTTCATGAGGTTGGTATTTGGATTAAGAAAAAATATCGACCTCATGCAGTTGGTATTTGGATGAAATAAAAATACCAACTTCATGATGTCAGTATTTGGATGAAGTAAAAATACCGACCGCATGATGTCAATATTTGGATGAAGTAAAAATACCAACCGCATGATGTCAATATTTGGATTTGGATGAAATAATAATACAGACTCCATGAGGTCGGTATTTGGATGAAATAAAAAATACAGACTTCATGATGTCAGTATTTGGATGAAATAAAAATACTAACCTCATGATGTCAGTATGTGGATAAAAGATAAATACCTAACTCATGATGTCGGTAGTTTATATTAATTTATTTTTTAATTTATATAAAACCGTCATTTGGAAGACGTTTTATTTAAAGTTTATTAAAAATATTTATTTATTAATTTTATGAAAGTCATTATATAAATATTTTAATAAAATTAATATACTTATATTCTATTTAATTTTACCGACGTCCGGATGTCGGTATTATAATAATTTTTGTTTTTTATTTTATATAAAACCGTCCTCCGGAAGTCTATTTAAATAATATTAAATCAAAATATTTCCAATTTTATTTTTATATTAAATTTGGAAAAAATAAATTATGGTTATTAATTTATTTTATTTAATACCGATATCAAGAGGTTGATTTTTATTGTAATTCTTTTTTTCCGCAAAAAATACCGACTTTCTGAGGTCGGGATTTTTTCCCTCTTTATTTTTCATAAAATCGACTAGTTTTATTCTTTTTAACAATACTGACCTCCGGAGGTTGGAAATTACCGACCTCCATTTGAGGTCGATAATTTTTATGTCGGTATTCACTGTTTCTTTAGTAGTCTGAACACGTATAACATACTGTCATTCGTGTCAAAAAAAATAAATTCCTCAAATGAATAGAGAAACGGAGACTAGAATGTTCCATTCCCATTTTCTTTGTTGTGATTCTCAATTTACCCATTTTCTCAGTTTTTTTTCTCTTTCTTCATTTGGATCTTTTAGTATTAGTTTATTTATTAAATCAACTTTTACAGTTTTACATAATATTCGAGATATATTTGATGCTTGCATTGGGAGGTAATTAACTCTCTTCTAACAATTATGTTCTCTAATATTTAATGTATTTGGTGTTAACTTTTATATTTGATGGAATTTTCTCCTTTCACATTGTTTTTTATAGATTTTTGTTTCATGAAAATGGAAATATGATGGAACATGGACATTATGAGTGCTACAAAATAAGATGAAGAAATTCTATGAGGTTGCTTATGTCATTTGGTCGATGTCCATATTTTACACTGTGAGTGTATCTTAGCATAGTTTTTGTTGAGAATATAGTGTACAGTAAAAGTTTGTTATAGTGTATAGTGAAGTAAGTTAACAGAGTAGAGTTAGTTAACAGTGTGAAGTTAGTTAGTCAGTTTAGTTAGTTTGTTTAGATAGATGCTTCTAGATTTCATCAATTAGATCTTATATATAAGTATCACAATGTAACACTTATAAGAAATATTTTTCAATGAAGTCTTCTTCTCTCTCTCTCTCGATCCAATCTCTCTGTGCATAAGCTTGACCTCCATTAATGGAGGAACAGAGCAAATTAGTAGATGAATGTTGCTGATTTTATCATGGTATTAGAGCACGG
The DNA here is from genome assembly GCF_001406875.1 of Solanum pennellii. NCBI lineage: Eukaryota > Viridiplantae > Streptophyta > Magnoliopsida > Solanales > Solanaceae > Solanum > Solanum pennellii. Next base: position 37,693,536 of record NC_028644.1, read on the forward strand.
TTGATTGGTTGTGTTTTTCCTCCATTTTTTATTTACTTTGTGAGTTTCTTTTTCCGCTATAATTGTGAATCTCTGTTGATGTTGAATTTCACAATTTTTAACTAAATCATCTTTGTTGTTGAGTTTTTTGGTTTATTGCGCAAATTGAATTCTTAATCTGTGATTGAATCACTTTGCAAACAAATCAAACATCCAACATCATGGTGGATATCCAAGATAATTTTGCTTATAGTTCGTCCACAGTTCGAATGGATTTTTCCAGTCCTTTTTACTTGCATCCTTCAGAGAATGCATGTTCCTCTTATTTAACTGCGGTTTTCGATGGCACTGGGTATAGATCTTGGAGAAGAGCTATTCTTAGATCCCTTTCAGTCAAGAGTAAAACAGGGTTCATTAATGGAACAATCGTGCGACCTAATCACACTGATCCTAATTTCATGAATTGGAGAGGTGTGATGACATGGTCACCTCTTGGATTTTGAATTCCTTGTCTGCAGAATTGCTTGATAGCTTGCAGTATGTGAACAATGCCAAGGAACTTTGGGCAGAATTGAAAGAAAGATATGATCAGACAAATGGTTGTAAGATGTATCAGTTGCAAAAAGAGATCAATGATCTTGTCCAAGGCACTTTGGACATTACTGGATATTACACAAAGATGAAGAATTTGTGGGAGGAAATGAGCAACATCGATGTTATTTCTCAATGCACTTGTGTGTGTGTTTGTGGTGGTAAGACCAAAATGCACAAAGCTGATTAAGACAGAAGACTCATACATTTTTAATGAGGTTAAATGAGATGTACACAACTATTAGAGGCAATATTCTCATGATGAACATACTTTCTAGCATGGCTCAAGCTTTTGCCATCTTGTCCCAAGAGGAAAAACAAAGAGAGGCGAGACCTCACAATCATACAACCTTAGATTCTACCTCACTCAATGCCTATGGCAAGACCAATAGTAATGCAGAATGTAAAGGGTTCATAACTGACTACAATTCATTTAGAGATAGTGGAACAAGTTCTGTAAATACAAACACAAATGTTATGATTAGGGGTAATGCCAGTACTGACAGGTCATCCTTGTTTTGTGATTATTGCAAGAGATCAGGGCACACAAAGGATAGATGTTACAAGCTTCATGGGTATCCATCCAATCTAAGGTTTCAAAAGGGAAAAGGCACAAGTTCTGCAGCACATGTATGTGCATCTGATATGAATGGGCATCAATCTGAGGAGGGACCTGAGTTCAAGAAGCAAATGCCACTGAATTTGTCCAAAGATTAATATGAACAATTGCTTAACCTTTTAGCGACTCTGCAGGTAAAAAATGGAGCTTCTGACGTAGACAACTCAGACATTATGTTGATGGAGCTGTGAATCTGGTTGGTATACTTGCTTGCTACTCCTCTATTATTGATGTTTGTGATCTTTCTTGTAAATGTGTACAAATAAATGCTGACTCTTGGATCATAGACTTAGGAGCATCACACCACATGACCTATAATAAAACCAACCTCACAAACATTAGATCACTTCTTATCCACTCTTAATTTCATTACCTAATGGTTATAAGGTCAATGTGATTGAAATTGGTGATTTTTTCTTAAGTCCAACATTGACTCTAAACAAAGTATTGTTTGTTCCTTGTTTCAAGTTTAATCTGATTTCTGTTAATTGTTTAGCACTACAACTCAATGGCATAGTCAGTTTTCACAAATATTCTTGCTCATTTCAGGGCCCTTCTCTGAAGAGCCCTCTGGAACTTGGTAGAGCCAAGAATGGTCTATACTTCCTGTATCACAAGTGTCACAACTACTCTACATCTTATATTCATAAAACTTCACATGTTACTTGTCATCTTGTTCCTTCTGTAACCAATGTTGACTTGAAGAAAATACTAATGTGTGCACCACATCTTTTGTAAAAAGTTCTTCTATTAATAAATAAGTTTATAATACTGTTTCGTTTGATAATACTTCCAACCATATTCATGGTAATGAACTATTGTGGCATGCTAGATTAGGACATGTTCCTCTTGTAAAAATCAAAAACATCTCAATAATACCTATAAATTTTTCAAATAAACAACCTTTTACCTGCACCATATGTCCTATGGCTAGGCAAACTAGGATGCCATTTACAGAGAGTACCACTACTACCACTAAAGTGTTTGAGTTACTACACATTGACTTATGGGGCCATATCATATTCCTACTCATGATGGTTACCATTATTTTCTCACTAGGTAGATGATCACAGCAGATCCACTTGGACACAATTACTAAGATGTACAAGTAATGCTTTTCAAACCATCAAAGCCTTCATATCCCTCATAGAAACTCAGTTCCAAGCCAAGTTAAAAACCATAAGAATGATAATGGTCTGGAGTTCACTTCAGCTGAAGCCACTTGTTTTTTTGATTCCAAAGGCATCATACACCAGAAAACTTGTCCTTATACACCTCAAAAAAATGGGGTAGTGGAAAGGAAACATTTACCTTCTTGAAACATCAAGAGCCCTATTGTTCCAATCAAAGCTACCCATGAGGTACTGGGGGGGATTGTGCGTTGATTGCCACATACCTCATAAATGGATTACCTTCTCAACTCCTTCATAAAAAATCTCCATATGAACTATTATACTACAAATAACCCACATATTCCCATCTTAAGAGTTTTGGTTGTCTTTGTTTTCCCACTACATTAAAGACTCATAAGGACAAATTTGAACCAAGAACCACACCTCATGTTTTTATTGGCTATCCTTTCAATACAAAAGGTTACAAGGTTCTGAATTTAGAAACAAAAAAGGTTCATATATCTGAAGATGTCATCTTTTATGAAAATTTATTTCCATTTGTCATTGCTCCTGTTGTCTCTAGTTTTAACTCTATCTTACAAATGCTGATTCATCTTACTGAGTTAACTTGCATGCATGGGAAAACAAATATTTTTGTTAATGATGATTCGCTGGATAATTTCACACCACAAGATATTATTAATGACCAGGTACCTATCAATACCAACTTAACCACAACACCACCCGAAGGCACACAAGAACCTACAACACAACACACCTTACCTGATCCTAATACCTCTACAAAAACTAATACTTTGCCAGCACTTAGAAGAACCACTAGGACAACTCATACTCCTCATTAGCTCAAAGATCACAAGTATACCTTGCCTGGCCTGCACTCCCTTACATATTTTATGTCCCACCAAGATCATGTTTGTTTCAGTAGTTTCTGTTCTGATAGTCAGCAATTGGTGAAAACCATTTCACATGAATGTGAACCTAATTCATTTGAGAAGGCAATCTTGTATCCTGCTTGGCAATAGGACATGACACAAGAGTTTGAAGCTTCGTATGCAAATGACACTTGGGAAATGGTCACATTACCAGAAGGAAAGAAAGCTATTGGTTGCAAGTGGGTGTACAAAATCAAACAAAAAGTTGATGGTTGTGTGGAGAGGTCTAAGGCTAGATTGGTAGTCAAAGGTTACACACAACAGGATGGAATTGATTACACTGAGACATTTTAACCTGTGGTTAAAATGACCACTGTTAGAGTCTTGATTTCATTGGCTGTAAAGAAAGGTCGGGACTTATACCAATTAGATGTCAACAGTGCATTCTTGCATGGTGATTTAAATGAGGAAGTGTACATGGCAGCTCCACAAGGTCTTGTTGTGGGTTGTGGCAACATGGTATGCAAATTTTAAAAAATCCTTGTATGGATTGAAGCAGTCCAGCCGTCAGTGGTATGATAAGATGGCACACAGTCTTTGTTCTAAAGGATATCATCACTCAACTAGTGACTACTCACTATTCTATAAAAGGAAAGGATGGTCCTTGGTTTTTGTTGCTATATATGTGGATAACATTATTATGACTGGGACTGATATTGATGAGATCAATTCTTTAAAGGCCTTCCTCAATGATCAGTTCAAGATAAATGATTTGGGTAAACTACACTACTTTCTGGGACTGGAAATCTTATACAGGCATGATGGTGTCCTTATTTCACAAAGAAAATTTACTCCTGATCTTTTGAAAGATTTTGATGTGTTGAACTACAAGGCCACCACATCACCACTTTATTTTACTGAGAAATTGAAAGCTACTTATGGAAAGCTTTTATATAATCCTACTCACTATAGACAGTTTGTTGGGAAACTAAATTTTCTTACATACACCAGAATGGACATAGCCTACATTGTACAACACTTGAGTCAATTTATGCAAACACCTAGGGAGCCACATTTGAAAGCAGCTTATCATGTATTGAGATACTTAAAGCAGGACCCTACAATGGGAATTTTCATTTCAAACAAACATGATCTCACTATTAGTGCCTTTTGTGATACAAATTGGGCTGCATGCCCTGATTCAAGGAAGTCTGTAAGTGGTTATTTAGTGCTTATGGTTGATAGCCCTATCAGTTGGAAGTGTAAGAAACAAGCACCAATATCCTTGTCTTCTGCTGATGTTGAATACAGAGTTGTAAGAAAAGTTGTGGGAGAACTAGTGTGGCTTGAAAGACTGCTTCATGAATTGACTGTTAAATGCTCCTTAACAATACATGTCCATTGTGATAGCCAAGCAGCTGTCCATATTGCCAAGAATCCAGTTTTCCATGAGAGAACAAAGCACATAGAAATCGACTTTCACTTTGTTAGAACTAAAAATCCAGCAAGGTTGATCACACTCCATCACAAACCCACTGATTCACAGTTGGTAGATATCTTTACGAAGGCTTTAACTGGGGTTCAACATGCTACACTACGATGCAAGTTTTTCTGTAATTACCTCACCTCCAACTTGAGGGGCGGTGTTGAGAATATAGTGTATAGTAAAAGTTTATTATAATGTATAGTGAAGTTAGTTAACAGAGTAGAGTTAGTTAACAGTGTGAAATTAGTTAGTAGATTTAGTTAGTTTGTTTAGATAGATGCTTCTAGATTTCATCAATTAGATCTTATATATAAGTATCACAATGTAACACTTATAAGAAAGATTTTTCAATGAAGTCTTCTTCTCTCTCTCTCGATCCAATCTCTCTGTGCATAAGCTTGACCTCCATTAATGGAGGAACAGAGCAAATTAGTAGATGAATATTGCTGATATGATTTTATCAGTTTTGAGCATTGATGACCTCTATGAATTTAATCACTCTATTTCATATCTCATTTCTTCGGTGAGAAGTGTCAAATTGGAAATAAAGATGTGAGTTTGGAGATCTTGATGTGAGAATTTGTGATATAATAGCCCTCCTCAATTGTTCCTGCACATGTTCTGTCACCATTTACAATCAATTTTGAGCGGTTTGTTGTAGTTTGAGGGTAATCGTCGTAAAGATTTTGACATCTTTTTGGGTTCAAAACAATGTTCCAATCTCACACCAACGTGTAACTTTAATCTTTTTAATAAATGTTCTAACATGGACAAGTTATTGCCCAAGCTGATATCAAAATCTATTTAACAGAATGAGGTATTTATACAAGAACTACTCTTTCAATCCAATATTTTTAAGTCTTAGTGACCTATTTTATAATTATCATAGTTGTAAATAACAACAACATACCCAATCAAATTCCACAAATGGAATATGGGAAGGATAAAGTGTAAGAAGAGCTTACCTCTACCTCAAGGAAGTAGACAAGTTGTTTCTGAGATCTTCATAGATGTCAAATTGTGGTATAATCATATAAGAAGTCTCTTGTAGAAGTAATTGAAGGATTTGCAGCATGAAAAAATAATGTTCACACAAAAGCAGAAGCTTTAAAATTATTTTGTCGAAGAAAAAACTGAAGCAACTAGCATTATACGCCTAATGAAGATATTGAATTTTAAGATCATGGAAGAGATCCCCTTGAATGGTAGAAAAGGGAAGCGAGTTCAGTACATATTATAATTGATCAATTAAGTTTCAGGCTGCTTCTGAACTCTTCACCTAACTAAAAATATAAATAATTAATAGTGACATTGTTGATGTTAATAATCACTTGGCTGCTGTGGAAATGTTGATGATATTCATAATTTTTATAAGCTCACAAGGGTATATTGAATATCATGTGTCTCTGTTTTTGAAGTTGGTAACTTCAATATTCAGTTAAAGAACACTAATACTTTCGTGATTTTATTGTGAATTATATAGAATTCATGATATTTTGATGATTTGACTGATTTGAGATGAGCATCGATCATGTAATCGTATGAATTCTCAACCACAGATCAACATTAGGATCAAACAATTCTTGTGGATTGACTACAAAAGGTTAGTTTAAGGCTTGAAATCCTATTACCTCACCATTTAATATATTGGATTGTTTCATGTTGAGGAAGTTGTCCTTAAAAGGAATCTTCAGTTACTTTGCATCAGCTCAACGTTTATTGCCTACAAATATGAAGAGATTTGGGCTTCATGGTTTAATATGACACATGTTTAAAATGCGGCAGTCTGTTCGGTTGAAATTTGTCATGAACTCTGAGTCTCTGTTATACTTGCCTCTATAGGTGGATGATCTTCCTAACAATAACACATAATGCTAATGGAGTAACCAAATTGAAAAATCTAGAGTGATATTTAATTGTTAATTTTGAATCAATTAATTTTTTACGGGTATAGATGAAAACTTTGCTCTTAAATCTTGTTTTGTCTTATTCTTTTTTTTTTTTGGAATATTACAAATTTACCTTAGAAGAAGAGCAACCAACATCCATGAAAAAAAAACTGCTTGAGAAAATGAAAATGAAAGTGACATTTTTGCTCACGTATGCAAGATCAAGAAAAATTCTTTAGGAAATATGTTAATATTCTTGACATTGGTAATACTATAATTCTCTACTAAAATTGTGTTAAGTTGAAATTTACGTCCGAAGCTCATGAAGACATATTGATCACTTTTAGCTACTTTTCAAAATTATAATTGTAAATGATATTTCCCCATGTAGTTATTTGGTGCATCAAGTATAGCTTTTTGATGGTGCTAATACATTAATAACTTGATGCGCTTATACAATTTGTAATGACGAAAAATATTATGGTGAAAAGTATCTCTTGGTAATTTTTTAAAATAATGTCTGTCATATTTAAACACATTACAAATCAAATTGTTGGGCTTGAATCTCGCGCATTGCACGGGCATTGCTTTCTCGTATATATATATATATATATATATATACACACACACACACATATGATACGCTCAAACTTACTTCTCAAATAAGAAGTAAAGCGGTCGTGTCAAGTAAATAGCCCAACTAGTGAGGTTGGGATCGTTCCCACGAGGAAAATAGTCTAGACTTAACTTCAACCTGTTATTACTATTGTTTGGTCAATGACTTCCTTGGAAAGTAAAAACAATAAAGGGGGGTTTCTATTTCTAAATGAGTAAAATTAATTAACAAACTTGACAGAGACACTTAACAACTTTGAATGTTGGATTTTAATCAATTAATCAAAGTAACTAGGGTTTACGTGTTCCCCACAGGTTCATAACTTGATAACTCTAACTATAACAATTCTTTCCTAGTATCTTGCATGCAAAGTAATAAGTTATGTATTTCAAAATCCTTGGTCCGGCATCTAGAAAATCTCACTCTACACCTTGGTCCGGCTACGTGTGTTGCTATCCTAACCCTTATCCTTACCTCATATTAAGCATCGTATTCGATATTTGACTAAGTTATTACCTCGTACCAATCAATACTAGCCTATTAGATAGTATACACTAAATCTATGTTAATAATTCTTTTCCTATTATCTACCTCCTTGGTCCGGCAAGTAGCATTAAGGCGAGTTCTAACGTTGGCCATCCGTTAAAAAGACTTCTAAGCGAAAGAATTATTAATACATGCAAGACACTATTCTAGAATTGTTATTTTAGTTAGGGTTTATCTCATTATTTGCCTATGGTTCCCACAACCCTAGTTATGGAGTTTAGTTACTCATGGCCATAAACACAATATTCAAATATATTAAATAAGAGTTCATGTACTTACTTCAATGAGAAAGAGTAAAATCCAAAAGTTTGCTTGATTAATCACCAATATTCACTTGCAAGAATCTCAAAGTAATCAATAATCTAACAAAAAGTCTAATGATTATCAAGAATCTCACAATACAATGTTTACCAATAAGGAATTTTACAATCTAAGAGTCTAAAAATCTAAGAGTCTAACCTAACAGAGTCTCACAATCTCCGAGTCTACCCTCAAAAACGAGGTTTTTCGAACTATTTATAAAAAATAAAAACCTAATTTAACAAGGACTCTATTTGCTGGAAATCTGTCAAAACGCGGCTGGGTCGACAGACCTCGCGACGGATCGTCGTGGTCACGACGGACCGTCAAGGACTCCGTCGTCCCATACTTATGCAATTTCTTCTGCTTCTCTCTTCACCACCCTCGACGGCAAGTATGACGGACCGTCATAGGCACAACGGTACGTCGAGGGTCTTCGTTCCAAAACACTTCAACTCTTGGAATCTGGGTACTGGGACCACTTCTCTGAACTTCATGACGAACCTGCAGGACGGACCGTCATAGCCACGACGGACCGTCACAAGCTTCGTAACCCTACACTTGGTCAGACTTCCCCATCTTCCTTCAGCAGCTTTACTACGCTGCCACCTACGGACCATCACAAGCACGACGGACCGTCATGAGCTCCGTAGGTGGTCTCTTCTGCATTTCTTTCGCTCAAAATCTCCGCATTCAGCTTCGGACAGATTTCCTGCAAAATAAAAAGAAACTTATATAATAATTAGCACAAAAAGGCTTTTGGACACACTAAACTTAAGGAAAAAGTATTAATAATACCGTGAAACCACGGTATATCAACATACATTTTGGGCTACTATAACACTTATCATGAGCAAAATTTTGAAATCATAATAATCACAAACAACTGAACTTTAACTTCTCAAAACTTAATTTAGGATTAGTGAGTTTAGAGAGTAAACATTTTTAACTTTTTGGAACTAGAGATTTAAATAAAAGTATACACATGACAAGAGAGGAAATTGCTATGCTAAAGTATTCCTTAGGATATGTATAGGGATAGCGAGATCATGATAAAATATTAGAACATTTTAAGCAAAATTGAATCCGAAGCGGGGCGACATTTGAGTAAAAATGAAAATGGCATGACCAAACAATTAATATTCCTCGTTCAAGTATAATCCTTCCAAAGACATAAAGATTAAGCACTTGCAAGGGAAACAACTATTGTTAAATCAAGGCTTATCCTCAACTACTCTCCTTATTAGAGATAAACCAAACACTAAACACGAAACATGGCAACGCAAATTCACTACTAAACTTCTGAATCATTTTGAAAAACGAGAGGCAATAAAGATGAACTACATGGACGACATAGATTAGGCAAATAACAGATGCAAAAAATGGTCCAAGCTAAACCCAAAATCTTATCCCTTGAACTTGAACACACACCAGATGTTTATAGTCCATTAAACAATCAACCAAGCATGTTGGTGAAACAAAATCTAATTTGTCAAATACTTAACAGAGAGCTAGTACATCATTTCAGAAATGAATAGGAAAATGACATATCAAGGTTAGAAAAGCAGCCGACATAATCAAATTGAAAACTTCAAATGATAAAAATACGAGATGAAGAGGGAACTTGATAAAGGGAAAGAAATTAAATTTTTGGGGGCAACGAGAGTAGGATAAACGAGCTGAGAACAATGGCTTTTCTACTATGAATTCTATATATGAAGAGCACTCTTAGAAACTCCGAGCGTCGATCTTCTCGGAACTTAGAAGAAGAAAGCTAGAAATAAAATTCTTAAGTCTAAATTATCTATCGCTAAAAAACCCAAGCTCAAAAACCGTGTCCCGAATCCAAATTCAAAATCTTTACCCCTCATCACCGAGTGTAGAAGGGCATTTATAGGGAAATATTTAGGGGGAATCCGTTGGAAATTTTCAAGAGAAAAATTGAATTTATTTTCCTTTTTTTCCAATAGCATCAATGAAAGATGGGAAAAATCGGCGACTTCCGCGAAAGGGGAAAAAGGGGACGACGATTAGACGGGTCAGTACCGTTGGCACGTTTGGAGCTGGAGTTGGCTAAGTTTGAGGAAAAAGAAGAAGAGGGTGTATAGGGGTACTGTCACGACCCAAAACGGGTTGCGAGTGGCACCCACACTTATCCTACTATGTGAGCGAACCAACCAATCTAAACCCCAACATTTCAACCATAATAAAACAGAATATAATGCGGAAGGCTTAAAACTCATTAACGGAATCAATTAATAACTTCTAAAATTTAATACTTATCATCCCCAAAATATGGAAGTCATCAACACAAGAACATCTATCCTCAAATTACTAAATCTAAGAATATCTAGGAAGCTAAAATAAATAAACAGCTAGTCCATGCCGGAACTTCAAGGCATCAAGACATGAAGAAGAAGATCCAGTCCAAGCTAGAAGCATTAGCTCA
>NC_028644.1:37705592-37705805 GCF_001406875.1 Solanum pennellii
ATATCATTCGCTATTAAGAGTTTACTATGAAATAGCATAAACCATAACCTACCTCCACCGAAGAATCGTTATCAGGCAATCTACTTCCCAAGCCTTTTTGTTTTCCTCTTCGTTCTCCCTTCTCTCGTTCGTTTCTCCCTCTCTCTCTGTTCTTTCTATTTTTCTTATTCAAACCCTTTTTCTTTTACCCTAATTGTCATATAATTAAGTATA
>NC_028644.1:37706049-37706654 GCF_001406875.1 Solanum pennellii
CGTCGTGAAGTTCAGAGAGTCGATCTCAGTACCCAAATTTTCAGAATCTAAAGTGTTTTGGAACGAGACTCCTCTCGACGGTCCGTCGTGCCCATGACGGTCCGTCGTGGGATCCGTCAACCCAGATAGTTATTACCAGAAATACACTCTACTGCTCAAAACGACTAAACAGGTCGTTACAATAGATACCAATTTACCCATCGTTCGTTCTCGAACGATCACAAGAAGAAAAACAAGGGTGAAAAGGAGTACCTGAATCTGTAAACAAGTGTGGGTATCTTTCTCGCATATCAGCCTTCTTCTCCCAAGTGGACTCTTCAACTGGTCGATTCTTCCATTGAACTTTGATGGATGCAATCTCCCTTGATCTCAACTTGCGGATTTCTCTATCTAGAATGGCAACAGGCTCCTCCTCATAAGACAAATTCTCATCAAGAAGAACCGAATCCCAACGTATAATGTGGTTTCCATCCCCATGGTATCTTTTCAGCATAGACACATGGAATACCGGGTGCACCCCTGACAGTCCTGGAGGTAAGGCTAATTCATAAGCTACCTCCCCTACTCGCTTAAGTACTTCAAATGGTCCAATATACCTTGGGCTT
>NC_028644.1:37709649-37709888 GCF_001406875.1 Solanum pennellii
ACCAAGTCTACATGAGTATTGCTCCCCACAAAAGTCACCAGAAAAAACCTATACACCTTTTCAACTTTCACAGACTCACCCACCGGAGTAGAAACACGAATAGGCATGTCAAGCAATTCACAATGTAAATTAAGATCGTTAGCAAATGAGGAAGATACATACGAAAATGTGGATCCATGATCAAATAATACAGAAGCCATGCAATCACAAACCAAAAGATTACCTGTGATGACAGCATC
>NC_028644.1:37712974-37730506 GCF_001406875.1 Solanum pennellii
GCAATCTACTTCCCAAGCCTTTTTGTTTTCCTCTCAGTTCTCCCTTCTCTCGTTCGTTTCTCCCTCTCTCTCTGTTCTTTCTATTTTTCTTATTCAAACCCTTTTTCTTTTACCCTAATTGTCATATAATTAAGGATTAAAGATGATAAAAATAACCCACTATTTATTTCAAGGTTATCTCCTTTAACCCCCAAGTAATTGAATTATTAACATTAACCCACTAACTTTATAATTATAAGCATGAATAGCCCAAAACGCCCCTTTAAAAACTTTAGTAGAATTCCGACCCAGTCAGGGTTACGCAGCCTGTGACGGTCCGTCATGACTGTGACGGTCCGTCCTGCAGGTCCGTCACAAAGTTCAGAGAGTTAATTCTGTGGAAAGATTTGTGACGGTCCGTCGTGCCAACGACGGTCCGTCCTGCCATTCCGTCGTGAAGTTCAGAGAGTCGATCTCAGTACCCAAATTTTCAGAGTCTAAAGTGTTTTGGAACGAGACCCCCCTCGACGGTCCGTCGTGGGATCCGTCGACCCAGACAGTTATTACCAGAAATAAACTCTACTGCTCAAAACGACTAAACAGGTCGTTACAGGTACTGTTAGACATGACTTCTCGCTGGATTTCGGGGCGAAAAAGACATGGTAGGGGTCGGCGGGTATGGCTGTTGTACATTGTCTATTTTGCTGCTGTTCGTGATTTCAGAGTTTTGCTTGCGCTGCTGTTCACGCGTTGTTGGGTCGAATTCTTGCGTGAAGAAGAAGAATGATGGGTCGGGTCGGTTTTGTTGTACGTATGATATTGTTGTTGGGTATTGACGCGTGTTGTGATTTTTGAGTAAATGACATATATATACAACTGTTATGAAAAATTTGCAATAAATAGCTCATAAATAAATAACATTTAATAGACCAAAAAGAAGAGCACTAATTAGCCCATATAAACCACTACATACTATTAGTGTTTTTTCCTTCTGAAACTAACCACCACATACTATTCAATTCAATTAGCATAAAAATTATATTATTTATGTATCCAATCATTTATAATAGGTAAATAATTAACTAAATCATCTTTTATCACATGATTGAACTTTTATCACGTCGAAGAACAATCATGTATACATATTTCTGTATTCATTCACGAAAAATGTAAACATTAAATCGAATAATCTTTTATCACTTGAATGAATTTTCTATCATTTGAATGAACAATCGTGTACAAAAATTCATGCATACATGTGTATTCATTCACTAAAAATCTGTATACATTTCAAATTCATCCTTTAATGTGTAAATGAGGATTACACTTGAAAATTAAAATATTCAATATTACGCAAGTCAAAAATATTCAAAGTTAGACAATTCATCACTTTCTATAATCCTTCCCCTTCTAGCAACCTCAACTGGAATAACTCTTTTCTATATATTTTTTATCAGCAGCAGAAACCGATTCACGGTGTTTACCTTTAAAATTATCCTTACTATTAACCAGATACTGCGAAGAACTTGCATGACTAAAATTTGATGTTTTTTGTTGAGATTCAACAAAATCAGAATCAAAATCTTTTTTTTAAGAATAATTTTTGAAATATTTTTCTTAACCATGACAATTGATATCCACAAATAGTTACTTTCTCCTTAATTTTCGCCCATATATAAAAACTTTCAACTTGAAAAAATGAAGAAAAACCAAGAAAAAAGTTAACAACAATATAAAAAAGTGAAAACATACAAATATTCTAGAGAAGATATAACATTAATTTTCAACACTTCTATTTAAAAGGATTGAAGAAGAATGATCTAAATGTTTACATTATCAATAAATATTCATCAATCAAAGAAAAAATGTATATGAAAAAAGAAGAGAAAAAAAGACAACAAAGTCCCACTTCCCTTTAAAACTACAACGTGTTGTCACTAATTTTAGAAAATACTAATAAATTTAAAATCAAATTACTTCTCATATAACTGGGCCATAAGGGACAAAATATGCCAAATTTAATTTTTAATAATCTTTTTTTGTTATAAAAATAAAAAGAGGATAAATGTTTCCAATTAATTAAAAGAGAGTACATGATGTGCCATTTTTTTGTTACTTTTTGGGCTACATGAAGTGGGCTGGATTTCTTCGTTGAAGAATTGAAATTGGGTCGGCTTTGAGAATTGAACAGTGGACTGGGAATATGGGAAAACAGAACCGGTGGCCTGTAAGAATTGGGAATGGGTCCATTAAATTGTTAATGTAGCCAATTATTTAGCAACCTCGACCAACAAATGAGTAAGACGAATTAATATAAATTAGCCAACAAGCCTCCTAATCTTAATGAGATAAACTAGTTAACTCAAATATAAATTAAATAATTCAAAAGATAAACTATATTATAACTAAACTAGTTAATCAAATATTTAACAAAATCTTTTTGAGACGGTTTCAAATAATCATAAAATATACTAATTATATACATAATTATGTAAAACATATATATTATCTAAATAATATAAAAATTAACACAACTATTTAAAATAACTCGCAAACTATATTTATTTATTAAAACTAATTATTTTAAATCATTTGAAATTGAAGAAGCTCGATAATGAATTTATATGTGAAGGATCAAAATTGAGTGTCAACACTAATCACTATCCATTTTCTACCCCTCAAACTCCACTTCCATCCTCCATTTCCTCACATACATACACACATAATATACATCCCACGTCTACATATAACACTACAAAACAACCATCAAAAGAGGGAAAGAGAAAAATAGACAACAACACCAAAAACCATACCAATATTTACAGTCCCAAAGAGAATCAACTTACACGAAATTAAAAAAAAACACATACACAACACAAACAAACCAACAAAAATGGCACAACAACAAAACCATTCAAAAGAAAAAGAGTTGAGTTTGAGGTTTTTGTTTGTGGTATCAATTGTGGTCTTTTCCTTGTGAATTAATTTTCACAAGAGGTAACACTTAATCTTTTTATATATATTTTAATTTCATGATTATACGAGCATTAGTTGCAATATATTAAAAATTATTAAATTTTGTATGTGTTTAATTCATTAATATTCATTGATCTTATAATATTTGGTTTGTTCAAATCTTTCATACCAACTTTATATTTACATAATTTATATCATTAGACAAATTGTGAAATTGTTATAACAAACCTTAGTTTATTTTATGATTAAATAACCCATGATTTATTTCATATTTAAATAAAACTATTGTCTACGTCTACTCTTATTTTTTTACTTTGATTCTCCTATGATGATACATGTATTTATGGTTAAACAAACTTAAATGATGAGAACAATTAAAAAGAAATATTTATTATGTAAAATATTGATTTTAATTAGTAGGTTCTTTTCATTTTAATGACTAAAATAAGGAAAAAGATTTTGATGCCTATAATTGCTAACATATTTATAGTAATGCAACATGTGTAAAACTTGTATGGAAAGGTGCAATATTTTAATTTATTTTTACTTTATATTCTTATTGGGGAAAATGCATAAGTACCCCCTCAATCAATGGCCGAAATCTCAGAGACACACTTATACTTCACTAAGGTCCTATTACCCCCCTTAACTTATTTTATAAATAATTTTCTACCCCTTTTCGGCCTACCTGGCACTAGCTTGAAAAAAATGTCAACACGCGTTGGGCCCACAAGATAGTGCCACGTAGGCCAAAGAGCGCTAGAAAATTATTTATAAAATAAGTTCGGGGGTAATAGGACCTTAGTATAATGTAAGTATGTCTTTGAGATTTCGGACATACGTTGAGGGGGTGCTTCTGCATTTTCCCTTCTTATTAATGTAGTGTTGATTCTTGTTTTAGAAAAACATAAAATAAAACAAGATAACATGTAATTTAGGCTTATAATAATAATAATAATATTAAGATCTAAAGAACATTAAACTACTATTAGTCTTGAAATACAAACTTATAAACAAGTGCGGCGAGGTTGGAAAACAGTGATACCAATAAACCACAAACTAAAAAAATAAGACAATTTGAAATAAATCAAAGAAAGCGGGACATAAGTAATCGTTAGGCTAACAAACATAATGTATCCAAAACTAAGCTAAGTTAGATACAAGTCAATAAAGCAACCGTGCTAGAACCATGAGACACGAGGGGTGCCTCAAACTTTCCTCTCGGTGAACAAAATTCCTTACCTAGACTTCTATTTTGAAGAACAGCAAAATAAAGAGTCAACTTTACTAAGGCTGAAAGAGGCACCTATTTACTAAACTCAACTCTTAAGTCTTAAAACAAGGTTAAAACACTGCTAAAGACTCTTGAAAACTTTTAAGAACTTTGCTTTGACTTTCTTCTTAACTTCTAGACTTGACTATTAATATCTTTGACTTTGATCTTAACTTTTCTTTAATTGGATTATGGATTCAAGGTTCATGATCTCGTGTTTATGGATAATTTCATGATGTTTAGATGTACCTTAGAGTGTTGGAATCAACTAAAAAATATCGCTACATCAATTAGGAACACTAGTACGAAAATGTGGGGAATGAATGAGGAGAATTGGCGTCCCTGGCGCTCTGAGAGGCGCGGGGCGCCAACCCTTTAAGTTCAGAGAAATTTCTGTGGTGCTCTGAATAGCGTGACGCGCCCGATGCCAAAGTTCATAAGAACTTTTGTGGCGCTCTGGCAGGCGCGGCGCCCCTAGCCCTTACCCATAAAATCTCAGACTTTTCTCCTTCATTTTTTTTTATCTCTAAACCCTATAAACTTCCATGGTTCTTTCCCCAAAAAACTTAAGATCATTATATACGATTGATTCTAGCCGAAATTACACGCGGAAACATGAATCTAATCTCAAGAAAGTTCAACTAAACAACTCACAAGAGTTCAAACGAATTACATCAAGAACTCAAAAGATTTTTTTTCAAAACAAACATTATTTCGCTGAATTGAAGAATTATTGACCCGTGGGTGAACTAACCCAACGCTATCTGATCTCGCATACTTTTTTAGGGATCACCCACGACGAATTCCACGCACAGAACTTGAGCTTTCTTGGCAATTCTTGATTCTCTCCTCCTTTCTCTCTTCTCCAAGCCCTAGCGTCTTTTCTAAACAAAACAAAGGTCTAGTTTTACCCCAATTAAATCCTAAAAATGACTTAATTTAATTAGGTAAGGAACAAACAACTTTGTCCTTCCCAATTCCAGATTGGTCTTTCCTTAATCCAACAACCAAACATCTGAAAGACATAACTCACTCATCCGAACTCGAAATTGCGCAAACTCAACAACATTGGAAATATTATTCTAAGGGCTTTCCAACCATATCTGTAACTATATATAGATCATCCTAATCTAGGATTTATGTTTGTTTTAAGTTTACCAAAAACTCAACTTTTAACTTAAAATTTCCATATTTTATTATTCTTTCCAAAAATAAGTATTGTCAGATTTTAAACCCTTTTCTAGTCCCTTATAGCTGCAAGATGTTACACCTAATAATGAATTTTATTACATAAGTAGATAGCGAAGACATTAAGGACCCATACGACTTTACGAAATCAAATTCGGATGAGTAGAACTTCTGAAATTGACCTTAGCGTGAACAAGTAGTTTCTGAGTGTCATGAGATGAAGGTGTGTTGTGAAATGGGGTTTGAAACTCTTGATTCGACTCATTGTTTCTATGCAAGCCTCAAGGGCAGGATTATTTCCACCAGGGGCCTCCATAGTGGGACAGTCACGACTTAAGTAAAAAATAAACCTCATTCCTTGACTAAAAGGACCATTAAAACAATTAGGCTAAGTTTGGACCCATTCCTCGTTGGATCAACCCTTAACTCTATTATGTTCTTTATTTTAACAATGACCACTTATAATTGTTTATTGGAGGTATGATTTTACGTATCATCAATGTAGTACAAAGCTAATAGAATCTTGTACTAATCGCAACCAAAAGATGGGTGTTAGAGCATATAATATGAAATAAATAAGCAAAAGTGTATGTGGTTAATATTCAAAACATATTGAATATGGGATATTCATACACAATTCATGATAACATGACAAGTCTGTAAAACATTATAATGCATTGACCAAGTAAACATAACATAAAAGTGGATGCTCCTATTCTAAACCATGTCATGCATTAGTATGAAAATCATCACATACGTAGGATATATCGTTAACCGACATAAGTCATGTAAGCTACGACACGGAGTACAATATACTACTCCCACAACAAAATGAAAACTGTCCTACTTACCAAGGTAAGGATCATGAGTTTGAGGTCATATTAATACACTAGCTAATGTCTTTCTAAGACAAATTCCTATGAGAGCACGTAATTTTAGGACAAAGGGATTTCATCTAAGGGTGTCTTGCCTCTACTAATAGGTGAGCCTCCATCCTAGGTCTTCTCGGCTCTAAGTAACTCCCTACAAAAACATGTATAATCATAGAAATAGTGAAAATCTGATAATACTAAATCATTCATAAGAGGTGATCTGAAGCTTGAGAATATTGATCTTCGTTTGGAATAGAAACAAGGAAGAGAAGAAATTTATTTTTAGATGATGAGAGGGAATTGAGAGGTTACGGTAATTAAGAATGAGTATTAGTTTGCAATGTTAGTCCAAAATGACATAGCTTTGGGATTAATAGAGTAAAAGAAGGACCCAATTAACCTTTACTTAGGAGTTCTTGGATACACCTTTCATGGAAGCCGCCAAAGACCATACAACTCTTTATTGCTCGTGAAGGTGCTTATGGGCTGAATGGAAACTGGGCTCCTTAAGGTCGACTTATACGGATCCATCCATGGTATATGCAATATTTTACACACCTTACATGTGTCTGTAAAGGACAATATGTCCTGAATACGAAAGGATGGTTTCAGGTATGGATGTACGGACCATTTAACCTTTCACAGGCTATGATCACACCCATAAAACTTTTCTTCTACAATCCATTTGATAGCTATGTTACAATATCAGGTCCACGGTTTGTGAACCTTCTACGGATCCTAATAACTTCTATTAATCTTGAGTTAAAATCAAACTTTTGAAGTTCACTTCAAGGATCCCTTCATGGCTGGTGGTTCCTTTCAAGTTCCTTCAATGGATCCGTATAAGTGAACTTCTGCAACATTCAGCTTCTTTTCCGCATTTTAAAACTTTATATTAGAGTTGGGCAATTGAGAGGTCTTATACTATCCATATATAAAGGATGATTGTGTAGTATTTCACCAAATCGAAGATCATTTATCTGTAAATATGATATTTTTTATCATATACATGTACTTCATGGAAAGAAGGCTCCATAGTTTTTTCATAAATAAAAATTGGTAACAAACAAAAAAGAATCCAGAGTACATCGCGTTAGTTTCATATATCTTAACATTTCCTACATTTGTACATATTAACCCCCAAAAGATAATCAAGGTTCTAGAAATATATCCTCTTACAATTGTATATTTTACTCCGTTAGAATTGTGGTATCTCAAGTTTCACTAACATTCATACTCACTCAACAATAATGAAGAAGGAACGTAGAAAATTAATAAGTCTTCTGGTTGAAAAATCATTAGAAATCCTTCTATTTATAGCCAACAAAAGGTAGAACAACTATGTACTTATTATGACTTATCCGAAAAGTCATGACCCTTCAGAAAAGTAGCAATGCTTTGGAAAAGTCACAACTTGACAGTGAAGTCAATCCTTTGTAAAATTCACAACTTATCGGGAAAGACACAACCTTCTAGAAAAGTCACAACTCATCAGAAAAGTCTAATCTAAACTCAAAAAAGTTGCAGCCATTTTAACAACTCAAAAGAAAGGTCATAACCTTTCAAGGAACATGTTATTCAAATAGATGTAGATTGTTGTTTTATGTAGAGGTATTATAGTAATTTGTCATTCAATTTAGGGATTCATGCCTTAAGGTAGTATGTAAAGATGGATAAATAAAAAGTTCATTAATAAAACCTACATAGTTTGTTGATTTTAGTCCTCAATATTTTACCTTTTTAGTATTGATAAAATCATTGACCCAAATTAATGAAAAAATAATTCACCCGATATGTAGATTAATGAACCAGATTTACGTACAAGAGGGTATTAGAGAATACCGTTAGAAGTGGATTGTTAATTTCTCATTAGGGAATAAAAAACAAATATCGTATGATAAAGAAGAAATATTATGTAATATATTAAAACTATTATTTGATATATATACTTGTAGAGGAAAATTCTCTACGGGTGTTAGCAATTTGTTAAGCTACCAACAATATGTAATATAGTAAGTAAACCAATGTATAGAAGAATAATGTTATAAATTTTTATCCACTCCAATATTTGATGGCTTATCTCAAAAAGGGGGGGAATTTTAGGTGTGGTACATCTTCTAAATTGTTTCTCTTTTATTACGTATTCCTAATTATTTCCCTCTGTCTCTTTTTTGGAAGAAGAAGAGCAAAATTTAGGCAGAGGAAGAAGAGGAGGCCGGGGAGATGGGGAAGTACGTTGAGATGTTGGATGCGGGTGCCAAAATTGCCAATAGGATTCGGGCGCATTATCCCCAAACCTCCGGCTTATACTATCATCCCCCTACCAACGGACATGATCCTTCTAATAAAATTGTCATGTCAAATAATGCAACATCTCCCGTGGACTCTTTCTCTTCCAAGGCTGACATGGACACCAAGGATCTCATTCTTTTCATCGCAATTGGATGAATAATATGGAATCAACTTTTTTATTTCTTTCTTTTTATCATATTCTTCTGTATTCATGACTGAAAATGCCTTGTTCAATAACTTTTATCAAGTTTGACTTAATATTTTACCATGCTTTTTATTAAACTTTTATTTAATTAGTCTCTGTGTTTCATGTGAATTATTATAGATTTGTTAGAAAAATTAAAATTTTATGCAAATCATGTGAAGTTGGTATTTAATGTGCATCAAGAAACACCAAATGAGGGGCACATTGTAACTCTTAAAATCAATTCCGTTGAAACTACCATCGGTAAATCAATTCCGTTGAAGCTATTCTCGGTATATTTTTAACTTTTTCTTATAGTTAAGGGATAATGCCCAAGTACCCCCTCAACCTATGCCCAAAATCCCAGAGACACACTTATACTATACTAAGGTCCTATTAACCCCCTGAACTTATTTTATAAGTAGTTTTCTACCCCCTTTCAGCGTACGTGACACTAGTTTGAAAAAAAAGTCAACCACCATTGGACCCACAAGATAGTGCCACGTAGGCCGAAAAGGGGAAGAAAATTATTTAAAAAATAAGTTCAGGGGGGGTAATAGGACCTTATTATACTATAAGTGTGTCTCTGAGATTTCAAGCATAGGTTGAGGGGTTACTTGTGCATTATCCCTATAGTTAACACACTTTCAATAAAGTCAGATGACTAATTTGAGCCAAATATCAATACAAACTTATATGATGATAAAAAGAATTCTAAAAATTAGTTTGTTGAAGTATAATAGAGAAAAAAACACAAAAAATAGAAGAAAAATACAACATACACATCATTTGCAAGACTTTATTCATAAATATTATAGATAGAAAATAAATATAAAATCATTAAGTTATCCATATTCGAAATTTGGAAGCTACAAGTTTAAAGAGCATAAAAGGCATACACCATGAGAGAGAAGTAATTGCAATGACAAATCCTATAATTTGAAAATTATGAATAACGAAGTATGCATCATATTTATCTCCATAATAAAATATACTTATTTCTGGCAAAAGTAGAGACAAAATTTACCAATGGAGTTTATGCATGGGCAGATCTAAATGGATCGAACCCCCTTCGTTGAAAAAATTACACGATATATATATAAGATCAATTTTTTGATTTATATGTATATACTAAAGTATGAACCCCCTGAATATAAGCCAAGGGCTTGGTACAGTGGTAAAAGTATTCAAGAATTTTCTATTGAAGTGGAAGGTCGCGGGTTTGATTCCATATAACAATATTTTCCCCCCTATTTTCAACTGATTTTCGTTTTTATTTCTATATAAATGAAAATTTGTTTTGTTTGAAGATCAATTGGGATTTATAATAGTTTCAACTGATTTTTGTTTTTATTTCTAAATAAATGAAAAAAATATTTGTTTGAAAATCAATTGGGATTTATAATATTTAATTAGATATTGATAATAAGTTTCTTTTATATTTTATAAAATTAAGTAAAACTTACCATGTTTTTAAGTTTTCGTAATTAAATTTAAAAAAATACATTCTCTTATACTTATTTTAAGTCAAACATTTAATTTATATTTGATTAATAAATAATATAATTATAAGTAAGGATAAATAAGAGTAATTATTTGAAATTTATAAATAAATACGATTGTCGCGATATTTTTCAATCTTGATAATTATTTTCTCGACACAAATTCTATTGGTACAATATGATCGGATTCAAAAGTATTCCTTAGTTTCAAAAATTGAATAACGTTTATTTACAACAATGACACTAATGAGAACATAATTATAGGTTAAAAAATACATTATTTCGTACTTATTTTAATGTTATGTCAAACATATACTTACTTGATTTTATTATTTGGATTGAGGAGTTGAACTTTTTAAGTTACTTATATCTGATTTGACCCATTTATATTTGACCCGCCCCGCTTATATGGATACTATTATCGTGCGTACTTATCTTTTTGAACCCCTCGATGAAAATTCTGCCTCTGCCACTGAGAGAGAGAGAGAGAGAGAGAGAGAGAGAGAGAGACCATGCGTTGCTTATATATTTTTCAGCTTTTATTATAAAATTTGTGTAAAAAAATAATAAATAAAAAATATATTTTAAAAGCTATGTCAACTTTTATCATATTCATTGCTTCATACGCCATATATCCGGATATATATATATATATATATATATATATATATATATATACATATATATATATATATATATAATTTTTGTTGTTATGATACAAAGACCCCATTTAAAATTTAAAGTTGTATTGTATTTACTGTAATTCATTACTTTAGTTATTTATTTGCTAAATAGAACTAAACTCGATAAAGCGAACAAACACAATTACCATCTAGCAATAAATACATGAAGAGAATCAATATTATATAGCCCCATGATGGTATATAGAAATATGCCAATTAAATTCATGCTCTAGATTACTGTAAATCCATGTAAATACCTCTAATTCTACATACAAAAATTAACTAAGACAATTGATATTTAAATAAAACATAAATCCTAAAAATCATCAATAACTTATCAAACAAGATTAAAAAACATATTTCTGGACAAAACTTGCTAACAAAGCAAAATAGATGCACCTTTATCTATTCAGCCTAAACGTTAATATGTACTGTCTGATCTTATAGCTATTTCATTTGTAATAATAACAAATCTCATGAAATTCTAGGGAGTGTAGGGTGCACACATACCTTACCTGAATTCAGAAGACCATCAACTTGAGTCGAGTATAGCAAATCATAGTGAATATGAAAGAAAAAGTCAGTGAAGAGAGTATAATATAATATAACAACTATTAATGAAACAATAAAATAACAAACAAAACTAATGCAATAATCAAAACACCATACAAACAATTTTTAACCCTAAGTGAACCGCTGACATATCTTACAACTCAGTGAAAGACTTTAAGCATTAATAAGAGAATGCAAATGCAATTTAAACTTACCTGTCTCAAACTAAACTTAGAATGTTTAGAAACAAATATTCAACTTAGCCAAAGTGAACTCAAGTCTTAAAATAAACAATTGAAAATGGAAACACTAAAGAACAAATAACTAACTGTGTATGAAGCCGCTAAATTATTAGGGATGTCGAGACAAGACCCCTGATCATCTGAAAAGCAAGGAGGTTCACCAACTGATCTGAGTGCTCGAATCGATCAATGAGGCGCTGGATGCTGATCCTTAATACCTGTATCTGCATCATAAAATAATATAGGTCAAATGACATAAATAATTTAAATGTACAAGCATCCGATGGGAAAAATAAACATGACATAAGCTTGAACTCTATTCTGAAGAAACACTCACACAACTTTATTTCAACTCATGGGTACTAAATTCAATGAATAAATAAACAACAGTAAAGATGCAGTTTATATAAAGAATTTAAAAAAGTAGCTAGCAACTCAATGTATTGAAAAATACAATACCAACTCAATGTGTTTGTGGTGTATATATATATATATATACACACACACATAATAATAATAATAATAATAATAATAATAATAATAATAATAATAATAATAATAATAATAATAATAATAATAGTAATAATAATAATAAAGTAATATACTTATGTGGAAGTTTTTCTAACCGACAACTATCACTATGAGCTATGTGATAGTATAACGTCTCTCCCACACTGACAAAACTTTCATATAACTTTCCAAGATATAGAACCCTCAACTAAGTAATTCCACTAGTCTATGCTAAAAAGAATTAAGAAATCATCTACAAAGTATGACCCTTTCTACCTATGATGACGACATGGCTAATGGAGACTTGAGTTATTATGAACTCGTCTATGTATCGGTGCTTAATGCTACTCCTAGAATATACTCAGCTCATATGTTTAAAAACATAACTCTTTCTCTATGGTTTGAGATTATTACTAAAATAGCTTATCTCTTTAAAGAGATGGAACTCAAAACTACTCATGAAAACTCATTCGGAAATCAATGTTTTCTCTCTTGTCTAGATGCGAAAACATTTTCACTCTTGGGAATACTTAGTTCACATATAAATCTTTTTTTGAATTAACTTCACTTTTATTATTACTCAATTCAATGTTCATGTCTTTAAAACTAGTTTAAAATGATTGTGAAAGACATTTGAAGGACTCTAAGAACTCTCTTAACTTGACTCTTCACTCTACCTTGAATTTAAGTAATGAATTCAAGGTTATGATTTGTGATAGGAATGATATCGTGATGTTTAGGAGTGTTTTTAGATAGTTAAACATGAGAAACGGTCAAGAAATCACTATCTGGGAGCAAGTCTATGACGCGAAAAATGCATTTTAATATTTGGTCTAAGTAATTTTTGAGGCAGAGGGGTCCACGACTTCTCCGCAACGCGGTGAGAAAAAGTATCACTTTTAAGGAACAAATCTGCGACGTAGACCGTGTATTAAGATTTTACCGAATTTTTTTTTCTTCATTTTTTCACCTCAATTCTCCTAAATTTGATTTTTTTTCTCTATTTGTCTTTTGCATTCAAATAACCAATACATGTACACCAAAATCTATCCATAGACGAACCTAAAATCGACACGATTTCCTCAAGAACATAACAATATAACCTTATCTCAAGAACTAAAGCCAATTTCAAGAACACAACTCAAGATTATCAATATTTCAACTTTCTAAAATGAATCTTACTGAAATAAGCATCACTGAT
Source organism: Solanum pennellii (assembly GCF_001406875.1). Lineage (NCBI taxonomy): Eukaryota > Viridiplantae > Streptophyta > Magnoliopsida > Solanales > Solanaceae > Solanum > Solanum pennellii. The sequence goes on from NC_028644.1 coordinate 37,726,429, forward strand.
GCGTGGGTAAATGAACCCAACGATATGAAAGTCTCACATATCTCATGGGGATTAACCCTTGGTGAACTCCGCAAAAAAAAATGTAAGAACTTGACGAATCATGACTTTTCTTCTCCTTTCTCCTATTGATTTCTTTCTCTAAGAACCCTAGCATGAATTTTGAGTGCGTAAATCGAACAAATTCAGTGTAGTCCCCAAATATACTACTAAAATGGATATAATCAATTAGGTCATGAAAAGACAAAATACCCTTCAAAAATTAGTGTGACTTTCCTTATCCAGACAACCTGACTTCAAACAACATATCTCCATCATACGAACAGGAAAATGATCAAACTTTGTGGCGTTGGAAAGATAGTTCAAAGGCATTTCGGATAGTATCTTTTATCCCACCTAAATAATCTTGGTCTAGGCTTTATGGTTGTTTTAAGTTGATCCAAAACTTATACTTATCTTAACTTGTCAAATTTCCAAAAACGCTAATTATAGTTCTTTCAAATAACGGGGTGTTACCATTTCTCACCCTTGGGTACATTCTTCCTTGAATGAGATTCCTCTTAGTAACCTAACGGTGTAACATCTAACATCCAGCTCAAACACCCAACAAGAAAAATGTAAACACAACAAGTCAACTAAAATTAAATGTCAAGAAAAGGATTAGTACCTTAATTTTGAATTTCTCAAGACTCAAATAGATGTGGGTATCTCTTCTTAATTTCCTCAGCTTCGCATGTAGCTTCATCAAACAATTTATTTCTCCACAGAACCTTGACTGATGCTACTTTCTTGGTCCATAGCTTTCGAACTTGACGATCTAGAATCTGAACAAGAATCTGTTCATAAGATAAGCTATCCTTAATACCAATATCTTAGGTAGGTCTGATAAGTGAAGTATTGCCCATGCACTTTTTCAACATGGAAATATCAAATACTGGATGAACCGCCTCGAACTCTTGGGGTAGCTCTAAGTTATAAGCTACATTGCCTTTCATATTCAATAAGGGCCAACTAGAGACTAAGCTTTCCCTTCTTACCAAATTTCATAATACCCTTAATGGCTGAAAACTTCAACTAATCCCAATTATCTACTTCAAATGCTAAATCTTTACTCCTAACATTTGTATAGTATATATACCGACTCTGCGCTGTTTTCAACCTCTCTTGAGCAAATTTTACTTTTTCCATAGCTTGATGAACTGAATCGGGTCCTATCAACACAACTTCATCATCTTCAAACCATCCTATAGGAGATCTACATCTTATCCTATTAAGAGCCTCATACAAAGCCATTTGGATGCTCGAATTGTAACTATTGTTGTAGGCAAACTTTATAAGAGGTAAGTGATCATACCATTTACCCTTGAAATCAATCACACAAGCCCTCAACATATCTTCTAAAGTCTAAATTATGGACTATGCTTGTTCATCTGTCTGAGGATTAAAAATAGTACTCATGTTCACCTTTGAACCTAAACCTTTCTGGAATGACTTCCAAAACTGTGCAGTGAATTATGCACCTCTCTCTGAAATAATTGACATTGTTACATCATGAAGTCTAACTACCTCTTAAAGATATACCTAATCATAATCTTATGTTGAATGGGTAGTCTTTACCGGCAAAAAGTGGGTTGATTTAGTCATTCGATCTACAATAACCTAAATGGAATCATGTTGCCAGCGAGATTGCGACAAATCAGTTTTGAAGTACATATTGATCATCTCCCCCTTGTTCAAAAGTCATTACTTTTTGGTTATGAACATTTGCCTTCAATTCAAGCAAAATAGGATCTTGGTCTTGTTTTTCTTTAACTCTAGACACTAACGATGGTTCAGCCTCATTCATCACAACTACTCTTCCTTCGTTGGAATCCATTAGATGAACTCCTAATCGTGCAAGTCTATGCACATATTTTTCTAGCTCTTTCTTGTCGTCCTCAAAATGGACGGTAATACCCATAGACAATCTGCCAAGGAATTAACAAAATCATTAGCTTTACCTAGGTGATAGAGAATACTCATGTCATAATCCTTGAGTAATTTCAACTACCTCGTGTGTCTGAGATTAAGCTCCTTCCGACTAGAAACATATTGAAGGCTCTTATGATCGGCGAATACATCTACGTCAACACCATGAAGATAGTGACTCCATATCTTCAAAAAAATACTACGATAGCCAACTCAAGATCATGGGCTGGGTAGTTCTCCTCGTGAATCTTAAGTTGTCTTGACACATAATCTATAACATTTCCATTTTACATTCAGACACAACTCAATCCAACTCTGGACGCATCACAATGCACTACAAAACCTTGTGCACTTTCTGTTAAGATCAATATTAGGGGAATAGTAAACCTGTTCTTCAATTTCTGAAAGTTTTTCTCACAAGCTTTCGACTATTGAAACTTAACAATTTTTACGTACTCAACTTAGACAAAGAAGATGAATAGATGATAATCCCTTGACAAACCTTCTATAATAGCCACATAATCCCACGAAACTCCTAATATCAGTTAGAGACGTGATTCTAGGCCAGTTCTGCACTTCCTCTATATTTTAGGTATAAACTATAATTCCATCACTGGAAACAATATTTCCTAAGAATACCACAGACTTAAGCCAAAATTGACACTTAGAAAACTTATAGCTGCACTTCTTGTTCTTTTTTCCCTTCGATTCTTTAACGCTTCTTTCAGGTCTCGCTACCCCTGACCATAAGAAGAATGTTATACTATAAGAGCGAGGTGCAAGTGCTGCATAAAGTTCTGTTATCCGTTGTTCAAGCCTTTCTTTGAGCAGAGCGCTTTCTTTCCGGTCATTGGCAAGCAATTAACTCATTATCCTTGAGAGTTTGGAGGACTATTCATCGGCGACTAGTACGATCTTTCTCACTCCTCGAATAGAGTAGAATGTCATACTATAACAAATATATCTAAATAAGGCTTGAATGCTTTTTTCATAAAGTCTATGAATGTTGCAGCAGCATTGGTCAAACCCAAAGACAAAACTAGGAACTCATAAGATCATCAATTTTTGAAAGAGGATACTTATTCTTGATAGTAACCTTGTTCAACTGACCCTAATCTATAGACATTCTAAGAGAATTATCCTTCTTTGTAACAAACAATAGCAGAGGACCGCAAGGTGAGACACTTGGTCGAATAAAACATTTCTCAAGAAGATCTTTCAACTGGTCTTCTAACTCGTTCAACTTTGTTAGAGCCATTCTATATTTCGAAATAGAGATAGGGCGAGTGTTGGGAAGAATATCTCTGTCGAAGTCTAATTCTCTCCTAAGAGGGATAATGGGAAGATCGTTTGGAAAGACTTCTGGAAACTAGCTGATGAAGGAACACTAGCTCATGAAGGTGCTGGGGCTTAAGATTTGTGCTGAGACTAAGAGCGATTCAACAACCCATTTTTTTCTTGAGAATACTCACAACTCCCAATCATACAATTCTTGTTATCCTTAGCCTGTCCCCTAAGATTATCTCCTCAACATGCTGAGTATGTCTCATGAGCCTAGAGATGTTCATAATTTCGAGCAATATATTATTTCTGCACTCTATTTTCAATAAGTTCGACACTTCATACAAAATCTTGTTCATTTGAGCCCTTGAATCGGCAACCATGTGAGGATCATAACTGAAGAGATGGATGAATTTGAGTCCGTACTCTTGGAATTTCATGCTACCTTGCTTCCAATTCGTGAAAACTTGAGCTTTTGCCTACCTCAACTCTCTTGAGAAGAACTTGTCTAGAAAAGTCACACTAAAACACTCCCTAGTGATAAGAGCCACATTTGTTCTGTTGCTTTCCTTCCATTAAGTAAACCAAATGTGAGCCTGTCACGACCCAAAACCGAGCCGCGACTAGCACCCACATTTACCCTCCTATGTGAGCGAACCAACCAATCTAAACCTTAACATTTCAATTTAATATCAACATAAAGCAATGCGGAAGACTTAAACTCATTAATAAAAGACAATTCAATAACTTCTAAAATTCAACATCTATTATTTCCCCAAAATCTGGAAGTCATCACCACAAGAACATCTATGATCAAATTACTAAACTAAGA
>NC_028644.1:37737818-37742632 GCF_001406875.1 Solanum pennellii
CAAATTTCAGAAGTCTAAGTCTTTTGGAACGAGACCCCCTCGACGGCCCGTCGTGCCCATGACGGTCCGTCGTGGGTTCCGTCGACTCACACAGTTTTTCCAGAAATAAAATCTGCTGCTCAAAACGACTAAACAGGTCGTTACAGAGCCACATCCTTAAGCTGGTAATATGCCAACTCAAACCTATCATAGACAGTCACTTGCATCACTCCAATGATCTTCTTGACCTCATCTATGAAGTTTTGGGGATCTTTTCCAACTTGCGACCCTAAAATCTCAGGCGGATTCATCCTAACAAAATCCTAGACTCTAGATGTAGCTAACCCAACATTAGCATTAGTAGGAATTTTTACCTACTGATTGTTCTAGTTGGTCACACTCCGAGATAACAGTTAAATGGCGTTTTAAAACTCTACATACAAAGCTTCTTGATCTAGGAATGGATGATATGGTTAGCATTTTGAGCATTTGCATTCCTGGTGTTATCTCTACGATGAGTCATGATCCAAAACACATAAATTCGAGTAAGAAACGAGGAATTAGATCATACGTTACGCACGATAAAAGTAACAAGAAAATGAACTTTTTTCTGAAACACTTTGTATCCTCCCTCTCATTAGATTTGGTGCACTTCTCACCTATGAAGATGATTCTACATAGTGCGGTTTTTTCATACATCCTAGGACTCCTGAACCTAATGCTCTGATATAAAGTTTTTCACACCCCGAGCTACCCTCGAGACATGGACACAGGACATAGGATCACAAGTGACCCAAAGTCAACCCTGTTGGCATATCATAAGCATACTAAATAAATTTAAGTAAAGAAATACTGTGCGGAATCTAAATCATAAAATGAACTAAAATTAAATGATGGTGAATATTCGTACATTATGAATATATATGAAAACTGAGAGTTTAACAATAACTGAAAAGTCAAACTTTAATGCTAAAGCTGAAACTAAGGGCTCGTTTGGCCATGCGATATTGTATCATGATATGGAATCATGAGATGAAATTGAAGTTTTGTTTGGACATGCGATATGAAATTTTGATGTTGTATATTTTCTCATAAACACAAAAATCTCATAAGTTGTAAAACTATTAAAATATCCCCAATTATTTATTCAATCTTATCAAATAAACAAAAATATATAAAATCACATAATAAATTATTACAAAGCTATTTTTTCTCCACTTAAGTAATTGCTTCATCTTACTTTAATTTAATTAGAAAAATTAAGCATAAATTGTAGTTTACTAGTCTTTAATTTAATATAATTCTCACATAGTAATAGAGACAATTTCCTCACGTTAAACATAAATTGTATTGTGACTAAATGCTAATAACTTACACATAAAATATAAAAGTTCACTTAAGGACATAAAATAAACTAATTAATCTGTTTGAAATTTTACCTTAAACCAAGATCGAGTATTTTGTCAAATTTTGGAATGTACACTTTTTTTTATTTGTATAAATGTTGGTAACATCTTGCCAATTGCCCTGACAACTATTTTGACATGCCGGTTAATTGTTTATTTCACTTGCCGAGTGTTGAAATAAATACAAAATGGTAGAAGTAATAAATACAAAACAGTTGGAGTAAAAAAATTTATTACACAACAATATGTTGTTATGAGTTAAAGTGACTATATGTTGGTGAGAATAATAAATTTTATATCGATTAAAGTAATAAATTTAAAACGTAATGATGTGATTATAAAATTTATTTACATATGAAATAAATGACCAGTAGACATATATATGGGGTTGTTTTCAACAATATATAAACTTGTGGATTAATTTTGTATTAAAATATCTCAAATCATGATATGAAATTCTCATATAATTCCATATCACATTTTTTGGAGAATATGATATCACATCTCATGATATGGAATCATGAGATATAATCAGCGCAAAATCGCATGTCCGAACGCTGATTCCATCATGATACCATATCATGATACGATATCGCTTGACCAAACGCCTATTTACTATGTCTGATTGAAAGCATCTATCTGACTAGAAATCCTGGGACATGCCTCTGCTAGATCTATGAAATACTGAAAATTAATGACTAGAAGCAAAGGGAAATAAACATATCAATCGTCCTCGAAGGATGAGGACTCACTACAAATGCTGTTGAGCTGAGATCAGGAATCGATCTATGCGTGACATGGAAGCTGGGAACCTGAACCTACATCAAGAGATGATGAAGTGTAGAATATGTGTTAGTACTTGAAAGGTACTGAACATGAAGGATAGAGTAAAACTGAACAATAATCATAACTGAACTAAAGCACATATCGGAGCAATGATAAGATAAGCATGGTGTTGAAATGGAAATAATGAACATGAACTATCTGAATGCAATGACCATGTTAATAACATGTTGAAACTGAAATTTGACTGTATTCGATAACAAGGTCAATACATAGAATCTAACTAAAAAGGGGCTACTAATAACAAACATAAAATCAGATGACCTAAATGTGGAGTCCAATGTATACACCCCATTGAGAGGATCCAATATACCAGAGATATAGAGGCATGACTGGCGTGATTATTGAAATGATGCCCACATAGGGGACCTAAAACCTATGCGACACATAATTCTTCGACTATGAGGGTGACACATCCTAGTCCAACTTGGTATTAAGCTTCTCCCACTTGATTATCTAATTCACAGTTTATGACTGGATTTTTATAAATATTGGATATTAAAAAAAACTAACATGCTAACTGAAAATGCAACATTAATGTATTGATAATGAAACATTCAAATTTGAGGCATGTATATTTGAAATATCTAACCTAGCATGTGCAAGTCATTATCTAAAAGAAATACATAACTAGGGTTCTTAATTTATGAAAGAATCTACATAAAGACATACTAAAATCATGATAATTTGATTAGCAACATTAAAGAAACTATTCATATTGATCCGCTGAAATTCTAGAAATTCTACATCTATATAATATTAAGGGAATCAAGAATCTAACTGAATTCTAGGGACCTACTGGGTGAAGGGAACCGACAAGTGAAATCCCACATACTAGGTGTCAAATTCCACGAAGAAATCTTTTGATTTTGGGGTTGGAACTGATGGAAACTTATTGTGTTCTTAGAGAGGGGGTAGGGCAACTCTTTCTCCTTCTTCGTTTTAAATATTCTAAATTTTGGGAATGATTTGCTTAGGGTAGATTACAATTAAGTTACTCGGATTGAAATGAGCAAAATTGCGTAGTTTAGGGGCCAGACAATGTAATTTACGGGTCCAACGCATAGGGAAAACACCAAATGAGCCCTGAGTTAACTACTGTTCGGGGTCACCCACGGATCGAATCGACAGACCGTGGGTAGAATGACGGTCCGTGTTGGTCGACGGTCATTCGCGACTGGGACTAGAGTCTGAAGGGTCGGTTCCATGGACTAGGACCATGGCCAAATTTTACCAGTACATTGACAGTACGAGCATACGAGGGGAAAACTAAACATGACATAAGCTTGAACTGAATTTTGAAGAAACACTTACCTCAACCTTACTCAACTCATGGATACTTAACTCAATGCATAAATAAAAATAATAAAGATCCAGTTTATATAAACCATTAAAACAGTAGGTAGAAACTCCAAATACAATAACAACTCAACGTGTGTGTGTGTGTGTATATATATATATATGTATATATATATATATATATATGTATAAATATAATAATAATAATAATAATAAAGTAATATACTTTTGTGGGAGTTTCTCTAACCAACAAACCATCACTATGAGCTATGTTACGGTACAAGGTCTCGTTCACACTGCCAAAACTGTCCTATAACTTGTCAGGATATAGAACGCCTCAACTAAGTGGATCCACTAGTATATTCTAAAAAGCATTATTGAATCATCTAAATTGTATGACCATTTCTATCCACGATGACTATATTTTATGGAGACTTGAGTTATTATGAACTCATCCTCTACTCCAAAAATTTACTCAACTCATATGTTTACAAACATAACTCTTTCTCTGTGGTTTGAGATTACTACTCAAACAACCTATCTCTTAAAAGATATGGAACTCAAAACTTCTCATGGAAGCTCATTTGGAAATTGGTGTTCGTTTTCTAAATGTGAAAACATTTTAACTGTTGGGAATAGTTCCCATATAAATCTTTTGAAGAAATTAACTTCACTCTTACTCTTAATCAACTCAGTTCTAAAGTCTTTAAAACAAGTTTAAAACGATTATGAAAGACTTTTGAAGGATTCTAAGAACTCTTGACTCGACTCTTAACTCTACCTTGAATTTGAATTATGAATTTAAGGTGATGATTTGTGCAAGGAATTATATCGTGATGTTTATGAGTGTTTTTAGAGAGTTAACTGATACGCTCAAACTTACTTCTCAAATAAAAAGTAAAGCGGTCGTTTCAAGTAAATAACCCAACTAGTGAGGTTGGGATCGTTCCCACGAGGAAAATAGTCTAGACTTAACTTTAATGTATTATTACTTTCGTTTAGTCAATGAAATCCTTGGAAAGTAAAAACAATAAAAGGGGGGTTTCTATTTCTAAATGAATGATAATAACTACCTAAATTGAAAGAGACACTGAACAACTTTGAATGTTGGATTTTAATCAATTAATCAAAGTAACTAGGGTTTACGTGTTCCCCACAGGTTCATAATTTGATAATTCTAACGATAACAATTCTTTCCTACTATCTTGCATGCAAAGTGATAAGTTATTATTTCTAAATCCTTGGTCCGGCATCTAGAAAATCTCACTCCGCACCTTGGTCCGGCTA
>NC_028644.1:37744245-37752824 GCF_001406875.1 Solanum pennellii
GAAAAAGTAATCAGTCTTTTGGGGAAAAAGAACACAGGCAAGAAAACCCCAAAAGAGGATAGTGAATTGGGCTACTCAGACTTCACCCTAACACTCACTTTCCATTTACCCCACCCCCAACAAAAAAAACATGCAATTGTCCCCAATGCATAAAAATTTAAATACTAGAGTGGTAGGTGAAGCAAACCTGTGGCGCAAAGCGCCGTCGATCAGCAAGCTGGTGGGCCCGGTTCCCCGGAACCCACGTCCTCTGCAATCTGGACACCCTCAGTGGTGTCCTCAACAACAACCGCACTATCAGCAGTGCTCCCGCTATCTCCACAGTTCGGGACCTAGACGCCCCACCGCTAACTCTCCTGCTCTCATCTGGTGCACCGCCTCCTCAGCAAGTGAGCCTCTCCTCGCAGCCTCCATCTCACGGCGCTCCTTCTTTCGTGCTCGCGCCTCGTCCTCTGCTAGACTCTTACGCCTCTTGGCATGCTCTCGAGGGGGAGGTGGTGGAATCTCTTAGGTGGCGAATAGGGCCGCCAACACTGTGTCTTCAGCAGGCTCGACAGAAAGGGCCACAGACTCCATCACCCTAGCTTCTAAGATCATGTCGATATCTGTGCGAAGACTGTCGACCGCAGCCTGAAGAGTCGACACATCAACCGGAGGGGCTGGCCGGGCTAGCACCAGCTACTCAAAAGCGTCCATGTGCTGGTGAACCTCAGCGATCTTCCGCTCTGTATACTGGACCATTTTCCACTCCAGGCGCTCTTCTGTCTCGGTAATGGACCTATGCATCCACTGCTGGATATGATGCAGAAGTGTAGCCATTTGCGCCTCTAACTTTTGGACCCTAGCAAGCGGGACCAACGCGGGTAGAGGGGCTGTGCGAGTGGAGCTCGGGGCAGTGCTACTTCCTGGGATAGACTCGACCGGGGTAGTGTCAGTGGACGCCGCCTGCGTAGCCGTGCGGGCCTGGGCTGCCGTATCAGCAAGATTGTAAGCAAGTGGGGGCAGCTCTGGACGGGGACCTCTGCGTGGAGCCAACTCATTGGCCTCAACAGTGCCCTGCGGGGTCTTGAGCTGATCTACGTGCCATATAGGCACACCTGCGGACCTGTAGAGAGAAAAGATCATGCACGGGAAAGGGTAAGTAGTTGTGACCTTGAAAGCCCTCTCGTGCATGACAGCCTGTAGAAGCCACGCGAAATCCACCTCGAACCCGGCTTTCATCGCCGCCATCAACACTGCTCGATCCCATGTAACGATATTATCAGCGGCTGTGGGGGAAAGGCAATGGCGGACAATCAGCCACAAGAACTTCGCCGTTAAAGTTAGGTTGGCCTTCTTGAGGGCCCCCTTTGGCTCGGTCACCTAGTCGGCACCCTCTCCATCAACTGACAGGTGCAGGGCCATCCACCTCTTGGTGGTGTCTCTCAGCGATGGCTCGCGCAGGAACTGGCCATCTTTAACAAGCTGCCAACGGTAGTCAAACTCGGCAGTGAGAGGGGTCCGAGAAGCATCAACACCCTCGCCGTATCGAAACCGGCGGATGGAAGGCAGGGAAATGTCGACCTGAACGCCCCGTACTCGGACCTGCTCCAGTGGGGCCTATTTGGCGGGGGCAGCCCGCCTATCAATTTGTGATCGGAGAGTCGCTACGTAGGATGCGTAGAACTCTCGGACCATTTCTTCACTGTAACGTCCCAACGGACGTGCTGTCCACTCCAGGCGATGCCTGGTGAAGAGATTGTGGATCTCAGGCATCGTCGGGAGACTCCCTGTAAGGAGCCGCCTCTCCAAGGTGAGTGTTCGAGTCATAACTCCTTTGTCAGTCAGGAACTTGGCGTCTAAGTAGACTTGAAATTGCCTGTCGACACACCACCGGTTGGGCTGGTCAGTGGTTGGGGTGAGGGCTTGAGCTGGTGAACCTGATGTGGATTCCGAACTCTCAACCTCATAAGACGAGGCCGACGCTGCAGCGGTGGCGGGTGCGGGAACCTAGCCGGAGGCTTCCTCCGACCACGATACTCCTAAGGAGCCAGACACTCCTTCTTCATTTGTGGCTAACCCAGAGGGTGTGCCTGTCAGTGTGCGCTCCTCATCAGACTGGGAGGCAGTATTTACGCCGGACGCCACCTTTTTGGGTGTGGCTCTGGGAGCACGTGCAACACGGGAAGGGGTGGAAGTGGCTGGGGGCACATACTCGGGGTCACGCTCATCATCAGAGCCAATGACCATGCGGGCAAACGGGGCGACAGACTTTGATCGCGCACGTGCATAGATTCGATCTTGCTTGGGTGCCATAGTAGATAGTACCTGTAAAGGATCAATATTAGTACGAGTAGTGGCAAACAAGACAAGCAAAACCGCACAAAAAAATTAAAATAATATGATATTTCTATAGTAACAGTGAAACACGACGGGCCAAGTGACGGCTCGTCGTGGCGATGACGGACCGTCATGGGGTTCGTCGTGTCTCACTTAGACTATGTATATGTGGAAAACCCTGAAGGAGAGTCTCTGACTAGTATGACGGTATGTGCAGGACGGACCGTCACACGTACGACGGTCCGTCGTAGGTGTCCGTCAGAGGACACTTGGAAAAAAATATGGAGACCCTTAGGAGACGGGTCTCTGACCGTCATAACAGTCATGCAGGACAGACCGTGTGGGTATGACGGTCCGTCGTAATCGTCCGTTTGAGGACACTTAGAAAAATGGAGAGAGGCCCTTAGAAACAGGGTCTCTGACAACCAGAACGGTTGTGCAGGACGGACCGTCACACGTACGACGGTCCGTCGTAGGGGTCCGTCAGAGGACACTTGGAAAAAATATGGAGACCCTTAGGAGACGGGTCTCTGACCGTCATAACAGTCATGCAGGACAGACCGTGTGGGTATGACGGTCCGTCGTAATCGTCCGTTTGAGGACACTTAGAAAAATGGAGAGAGGCCCTTAGAAACAGGGTCTCTGACAACCAGAACGGTTGTGCAGGACGGACCGTCACACGTACGACGGTCCGTCGTAGGGGTCCGTCAGAGGACACTTGGAAAAAATATGGAGACCCTTAGGAGACGGGTCTCTGACCGTCATAACAGTCATGCAGGACAGACCGTGTGGGTATGACGGTCCGTCGTAATCGTCCGTTTGAGGACACTTAGAAAAATGGAGAGAGGCCCTTAGAAACAGGGTCTCTGACAACCAGAACGGTTGTGCAGGACGGACCGTCACACGTACGACGGTCCGTCGTAGGGGTCCGTCAGAGGACACTTGGAAAAAATATGGAGACCCTTAGGAGACGGGTCTCTGACCGTCATAACAGTCATGCAGGACAGACCGTGTGGGTATGACGGTCCGTCGTAATCGTCCGTTTGAGGACACTTAGAAAAATGGAGAGAGGCCCTTAGAAACAGGGTCTCTGACAACCAGAACGGTTGTGCAGGACGGACCGTCACACGTACGACGGTCCGTCGTAGGGGTCCGTCAGAGGACACTTGGAAAAAATATGGAGACCCTTAGGAGACGGGTCTCTGACCGTCATAACAGTCATGCAGGACAGACCGTGTGGGTATGACGGTCCGTCGTAATCGTCCGTTTGAGGACACTTAGAAAAATGGAGAGAGGCCCTTAGAAACAGGGTCTCTGACAACCAGAACGGTTGTGCAGGACGGACCGTCACACGTACGACGGTCCGTCGTAGGGGTCCGTCAGAGGACACTTGGAAAAAATATGGAGACCCTTAGGAGACGGGTCTCTGACCGTCATAACAGTCATGCAGGACAGACCGTGTGGGTATGACGGTCCGTCGTAATCGTCCGTTTGAGGACACTTAGAAAAATGGAGAGAGGCCCTTAGAAACAGGGTCTCTGACAACCAGAACGGTTGTGCAGGACGGACCGTCACACGTACGACGGTCCGTCGTAGGGGTCCGTCAGAGGACACTTGGAAAAAATATGGAGACCCTTAGGAGACGGGTCTCTGACCGTCATAACAGTCATGCAGGACAGACCGTGTGGGTATGACGGTCCGTCGTAATCGTCCGTTTGAGGACACTTAGAAAAATGGAGAGAGGCCCTTAGAAACAGGGTCTCTGACAACCAGAACGGTTGTGCAGGACGGACCGTCACACGTACGACGGTCCGTCGTAGGGGTCCGTCAGAGGACACTTGGAAAAAATATGGAGACCCTTAGGAGACGGGTCTCTGACCGTCATAACAGTCATGCAGGACAGACCGTGTGGGTATGACGGTCCGTCGTAATCGTCCGTTTGAGGACACTTAGAAAAATGGAGAGAGGCCCTTAGAAACAGGGTCTCTGACAACCAGAACGGTTGTGCAGGACGGACCGTCACACGTACGACGGTCCGTCGTAGGTGTCCGTCAGAGGACACTTGGAAAAAAATATGGAGACCCTTAGGAGACGGGTCTCTGACCGTCATAACAGTCATGCAGGACAGACCGTGTGGGTATGACGGTCCGTCGTAATCGTCCGTTTGAGGACACTTAGAAAAATGGAGAGAGGCCCTTAGAAACAGGGTCTCTGACAACCAGAACGGTTGTGCAGGACGGACCGTCATAATGACGACGGTCCGGCACATGGGTTTGTTGAAGGACACTTAGAAAAATGGAGAGAGACCCTTAGAAACAGGGTCTCTGACAACCAGAACGGTTGTGCAGGACGGACCGTCATAATGACGACGGTCCGGCACATGGGTTTGTTGAAGGACACTTAGAAAAAGGGAGAGAGCCCCTTAGAAACAGGGTCTCTGACAACCAGAACGGTTGTGCAGGACGGACCGTCATAATGACGACGGTCCGGCACATGGGTTTGTTGAAGGACACTTAGAAAAAGGGAGAGAGCCCCTTAGAAACAGGGTCTCTGACAACCAGAACGGTTGTGCAGGACGGACCGTCATAATGACGACGGTCCGGCACATGGGTTTGTTGAAGGACACTTAGAAAAAGGGAGAGAGCCCCTTAGAAACAGGGTCTCTGACAACCAGAACGGTTGTGCAGGACGGACCGTCATAATGACGACGGTCCGGCACATGGGTTTGTTGAAGGACACTTAGAAAAAGGGAGAGAGCCCCTTAGAAACAGGGTCTCTGACAACCAGAACGGTTGTGCAGGACGGACCGTCATAATGACGACGGTCCGGCACATGGGTTTGTTGAAGGACACTTAGAAAAAGGGAGAGAGCCCCTTAGAAACAGGGTCTCTGACAACCAGAACGGTTGTGCAGGACGGACCGTCATAATGACGACGGTCCGGCACATGGGTTTGTTGAAGGACACTTAGAAAAAGGGAGAGAGCCCCTTAGAAACAGGGTCTCTGACAACCAGAACGGTTGTGCAGGACGGACCGTCATAATGACGACGGTCCGGCACATGGGTTTGTTGAAGGACACTTAGAAAAAGGGAGAGAGCCCCTTAGAAACAGGGTCTCTGACAACCAGAACGGTTGTGCAGGACGGACCGTCATAATGACGACGGTCCGGCACATGGGTTTGTTGAAGGACACTTAGAAAAAGGGAGAGAGCCCCTTAGAAACAGGGTCTCTGACAACCAGAACGGTTGTGCAGGACGGACCGTCATAATGACGACGGTCCGGCACATGGGTTTGTTGAAGGACACTTAGAAAAAGGGAGAGAGCCCCTTAGAAACAGGGTCTCTGACAACCAGAACGGTTGTGCAGGACGGACCGTCATAATGACGACGGTCCGGCACATGGGTTTGTTGAAGGACACTTAGAAAAAGGGAGAGAGCCCCTTAGAAACAGGGTCTCTGACAACCAGAACGGTTGTGCAGGACGGACCGTCATAATGACGACGGTCCGGCACATGGGTTTGTTGAAGGACACTTAGAAAAAGGGAGAGAGCCCCTTAGAAACAGGGTCTCTGACAACCAGAACGGTTGTGCAGGACGGACCGTCATAATGACGACGGTCCGGCACATGGGTTTGTTGAAGGACACTTAGAAAAAGGGAGAGAGCCCCTTAGAAACAGGGTCTCTGACAACCAGAACGGTTGTGCAGGACGGACCGTCATAATGACGACGGTCCGGCACATGGGTTTGTTGAAGGACACTTAGAAAAAGGGAGAGAGCCCCTTAGAAACAGGGTCTCTGACAACCAGAACGGTTGTGCAGGACGGACCGTCATAATGACGACGGTCCGGCACATGGGTTTGTTGAAGGACACTTAGAAAAAGGGAGAGAGCCCCTTAGAAACAGGGTCTCTGACAACCAGAACGGTTGTGCAGGACGGACCGTCATAATGACGACGGTCCGGCACATGGGTTTGTTGAAGGACACTTAGAAAAAGGGAGAGAGCCCCTTAGAAACAGGGTCTCTGACAACCAGAACGGTTGTGCAGGACGGACCGTCATAATGACGACGGTCCGGCACATGGGTTTGTTGAAGGACACTTAGAAAAAGGGAGAGAGCCCCTTAGAAACAGGGTCTCTGACAACCAGAACGGTTGTGCAGGACGGACCGTCATAATGACGACGGTCCGGCACATGGGTTTGTTGAAGGACACTTAGAAAAATGGAGAGAGACCCTTAGAAACAGGGTCTCTGACAACCAGAACGGTTGTGCATGACGGACCGTCGTGAAGACGACGGTCCGTCACATGGGTCCGTTAAAGGACACTTAGAAAAAGTGAGAGACCCTCAGAAATAGGGTCTCTGACAACCAGAACGGTTGTGCAGGACGAACCGTGGTAAAGACGACGGTCTGTCGCATGGGTCCGTTGGAGGACACTTAAAAAAATTTGGACAGTGGGGTGTTAGGGCTATTGGAATGGACCCTACGACGGTCCGTCGTGGGTACGACGGTCCGTCATCGGGGTCTCGTTCTGTAGATCAGTGACAGAACTGGGGGTACCCAAAGCATCCCCGATGAACCCAAATCGAACTTGTAGTGTTTTGGACCTACATTTGTCTAACCCAACTACCTAGGAAACTAGCAATGCAAAGCACCTATGTCTAGGGTTGTAAACACGGCAATTTCGAACATTTTTAGCCTAGGTTAGACAGAATCTTATATAAAAGAAACGAACATATCACGAAAAACTAAGCTAATACTAATTAATAAACAAAAATGCAAGATAAATGAGTAGAAATTAGAGACACATACCTTAGAATTGGAGAAAAACAAGATGGAAAAGTACTCGGTGACCAGGAAGACACCCACGGCAGCAATTCCGACTAGTAGATTATAACTTTTAGGTCTTTGGAGAATTTTGGGGGGAACAATGATCGAGGGAGAGATTGTGGAAGTTGAAAAGAGAGGGAAATGGGAGGAATAATGAAGGAATGGGGTGACCCTCACGGTTATAGTTACCATAGTTCTGACCTTGGTTCCCTTGACCTTGGCGCCAATTATCCGGATTTGAGCCATGGCGCTCGGTCGGAAACCCCCCGTCTGCTCATTTACCGCATAGGAGTCCTCCGCATAATAGCATTCATCATTAGATGGTGGTTTCGACAAGTAGTTGACTGCATTTATCTTTTCTGCACCCCCAGTGACATGTTTTAGTACCAACCCAAGCTCAGTTCTCATCTGAGGCATTTCTTCGCGAATCTCATCTGTGGCTGGGTTGTTGAGTGGACTGTACTGCGAAGGTGTTTCTCCCTGTATCAGACTTCCTAGTACTCCAAGCTTTATTATTCCGGGAGATTTTCTCTAATTTTTCGGCAATCTCAGCATAAGGACATTCCCCATAAGATCCACCTGCTATAGTGTCCAACACCGCTTTATTATTATCATCCTGTCCCTGATAGAAGTATTCCTTTAGTGACTCATCATCTATACGGTGATTTGGAACACTTCTCAAGAATGAGGTGAATCTATCCCAAGAACTACTAACTGACTCTCCTGGTAGTGCCACAAAGTTGTTCACTCTGTCTTTGTGGTTTAGTTTCTTGGAGACCGGGTAATATCGTGCTAAGAAGACATCCCTTAGTTGGTTCCAAGTGAAGATTGAGTTGTATGGGATCTCAGTGAACCACATAGCAGCCTCTCCCGTTAGTGAGAGAGGAAACACTCTGAGACCTATTACATCTAAATCCAAATCAGGCCTCCCTACACAACTTTTACACACTGCCCTTACCTTAGCTATATGGGCATGTGGATCTTCAGAAGGTAGCCCTGAAAACAAACCTCTGGCAGTGAGCATTTGCATCAGGCTACTAGTTACCACAAAGGTGTGGCCTGTGGGAAAAGGAGGTCATACAAGTGGCCCATCGGAGTCTCCTATGATATCATAGCCTCTGTAGTATGCTTGGAGCCGTGGAACGGGATTTTGTCCCCTCAGTTGGTGTTCACCCGGAGCTTCAGGTAACAACTGACCATGAACATCAACCGGATCTGGGATGTTCTGGTTTGGATCATCATCATTTATTCCCAAGTTTCGATTCATATTGCGTAATGTACGCTCTAATTCGTGACCCTAGGGAAACAAGGGTTCTCCTCCTCTCCGTGTATTTGGCATACATGGAGGATAGTTCTGAAATAATCAAAAAAAAAAGTAAAATCAAGAAAATATCAACTAAACTATAGTAATAAGTTCAAGTTAATCTAAAAGCTA